>NC_085059.1:3148928-3490000 GCF_963662255.1 Cinclus cinclus
CCCTTCTCTCTGTCCGGGAGCTTGGCCTCTCAGACAAATAAAAGATGTGCATCCTCACGTAGGCACGGCATAGATGTCTTACACAACTGTCCCTTCTTCCCCGACAGCTGCAAATCCTACAGCTGCCAGACCTCATCCCTTGCTCCTAGAAAGGGAGAGAAGACTTTCCATTCTAATCCATTGCCCAGCCCTAAGTCAACGACACAGTCAGTAGAAATAGCTGTGAAATCCCCGGCAGGAACCTGCCAGAAGAGCTACAGCTGTGGAGGGGGAAGCAGCAAACTCCCACCCCCAACACTGCTTTGGACTCCTTACCAGCTAAAACAGATCCCACTCCTGTGACTTTTTCCATTTTTTGTTAACCACAACTACCATCAATTTAAATCCATTGAAAACAAGATCACAGGAGGGGTTGCGTGGAAAGGAACCTTCAATCCCACCCAGTGCAAGCTTTGCCATGGCAGGGACACCTGCCACTGTCCCACGCTGCTCCAGCCTGGCCTTGGGCACTGCCAGGGATCCAGGGGCAGCCACAGCTGCTCTGGGCACCCTGTGCCAGCCCTGCCCATCCTGCCAGGGAACACTTCCTGACCCATATCCCATCTGAAGCCGCTCCCAGTGCCAACAGGTGTCACTGCATGGCCTTGGGATGATGGATCAAGAGAAAGCCCCAAGCTTTGAGCAGAGTTCCCAGTGCCTGTGCTGGGGACGTGCCACCCACCTGCCCCTCAAGCACTCAGCTGCCTCGCAGCCAGATGGAGTGTCCAACGGGTAAAGCACTCCCAGAGGATCAAACCCTGGTCACTGCACCAATGACAAGGTCTTTATTGGGAAAAGAAATGTCGAAGCACAGCGACATTTCTTTTCCAAGCAGGAGACGCTGATCCTGTGCCGGCAGCGCAGGGATGCTGTTATTGCTGGTCCTCATTTCATGCCTTTATCAGCTGCAGGGGCACCAGGACAGGCTGTGGTCTCCCAGGGCAGCTCTGAGTGACACTGCTGTCCCCACCAGCTGTCCCCAGCCCTGGGTGCTGCCACGTGCCCCAGCCTCTGCAGCCCAAAGCACCTGGAGATCCCCCCGAGCATCAGCGATCGGGGCCGCTGCAATCAGCCTGCTGACCCAAAACCTCAAGTGCTGCCACAAGAAAAGCAGCTGATTCATTGATACCTCGGAATTTCATGTCTCAATGCAAGGACAGGAAGCACCCCTATGCCACCAAATCATTGCTAAGGGCTTGCAAGCCTCAACGCGGAGATTTCAGCGTTGGACACGCAGTCAGGGCAAGGGTAAATCCACACAGAGATGACACAGAAATTCCAAAACACACATCATGTTGTTCTTGACGCCTTGCTTGTTGGCTCAAGGGCTGTTTCCGTGGGCCACGCTTGCACAGAAAGAAAGAAAGGAAGTGCAGCTGCTGAGGAACATCTCCATGCCCTCAGCAGGTTTTGGTGCCTTTGCTGCAGGGCCGCTCCTGTCAGAGCCCCCTCTCTGCTGCTGACACCGTTGCTCTTGGGGACACCAGCCCAGGAACACCAGCAGGGCCCAGGGTTGGCTCAGGGGGACCCCCCTGTGTACAGGGACTCCCAGCCCCGTGGCTGTGCCTGCACCCCCAGAAACACCAAGATCTGGCAGCACTTTGCTCCGCTGCTCTTTCCGCACACGGAACCATCTCCTTCCTTTGCCATCCCAGGAAAATTCAACCTCTACCTCAGCCAAAGATCATTTCCTACACATGGCTGATCAGAAATGTTCTACTGGACTTCCTCCACCAAAACAACCCCCGCATGCCCACAAGACATTCCAGGGCCATCGGGAAACCCTCCACAAACACTGCGCAGGCACCCAGGACCACGGGCTTTCCATCTCTGCCATTCAGGCTCCCTGCGCTGCTCCTGGTCATTTTCTCCTCCTCTCTCCATAACTTTGGGAACCACAGAGCTCCCAGGCTTTGGCAATTCCCAAGGCCACTGCCATCCTTGACTTCTTGGACACCCCCAGGGCTGTGGACAGACACCCCTGTGTTTTCCTGCAGAAGATGTTAAGAGCCAACAGGAAGTCACAAAGTTACTGAGGCTGCTAGATCACCTCCCCAAAAGAAAAAGCTGAAAAAGCTGTGGCTGCTGAGGAAGGGGAGGTGAAGCTTGTGTGGCAAGCTCAGAGCACATTCACAATGAATGAAAGGTGGAAGAGGGAGAGTGACTCTTCCTCAGGAAGTCTACTGATGGGACAAGGGGGAATGGGATCAAACGGAAAGAGAGTTGGAAGAGATTTGATGCTGGAAAGAAGTTCTTTAATCTGAGGCTGCTTGTCCCTGACACAGGGAGCTGTGCACATGTGGGTGCCCCATCCCCAGCAACATCCAAGGCCACATTGGACAGGGTTGAAGTGCTGGGAGCTTGCTCAGGTTGGAACCAGATGATTTTTAGGGTCTCTTCCAAGCCAAACCACTCAAGGACTTCATGGTTCTATGGCGTCCATCTCCAAGAGAGGAGTGGCCCTGAAGCTTCTGTGACATCACAGGGCCCAGAGTGCTGCAGGTGGAAGGTCCAGGGCCTGGAGACCAGCACAACAGACAGTTCACCTGCTGCCAGCACTCAGTTCTCCCCCACTCTTCGCTCTCTGCCACGGTGCCAAGATGTTCCTGCTGCCAGTACTCGCTTGTCCCCCGCTCTTCGTTCTCTGCCTTGGTGCTGAGCTGCTCCTGCTGCCGGGACTTTTCCTGCACTTCTACTGGAGCATCAACACCAACAGCATGAGCACTCCTGTCCCAGTGGAGGTACAGTGCCATCCCAGGGAGGGGGGCAGCCCTGAGTGCCAGGGCAGGCTGCAGCCCTGTGGGGATGGATGCTGGGGACAGGGACCCCAAGTGACATTGTGCTGCCTCATGCAGACTGCCAGAGACACCATTGAGGATATGGAGGTGGATGAGCAGGATGACACCGAGCCCATGGAAGTGGACGAATATGATGAGACTGAGCCCATGGAAGTGGATGAGCAGGATGACACCGAGCCCATGGAAGTGGACGAATATGATGAGACTGAGCCCATGGACGTCGATGAGAAGGACCAGGAAGTGCCCGTGATCCTGGCATGAGGATGGAGCCCCAGGAGCAGGACAACCTGATGCTCCCCTGCCCTGCCCACAGGCAGTGCCCAGCCTGGGGCGGGGCTGGCTGGCTCTCCTCAGGGACATGGTGCTCAAGGAAGTCCTGCTCTGCTGCTTCCTTCCTTCCTTCCTTCCTTCCTTCCTTCCTTCCCTCCCAGATTGACAGGGATAATGGGCATCGATAGGGCCCCACTGTAAATATGTTCAGCATGTTCGAGGCTTTTTTTTAGAGGAACAATTTGAAGATTGTTAGCCTAAAGGTCCCAGAATGTTAATCTATAGCTTCTAGATTTTTACAGTATAAGTCCCAGATTGTTAACAGTATAGTCTTCCTTGTAAATATGTTCTAGAGACTGTTGCTGTTGTTGTTAGAAGTAAATATGTTCTTCAAATGTTTGGCTGAACTTTGTTCAATAAATACTATTTCTTATTAAAACCTCGCCTCTCTTTGCAATTCCTTTGGGCAACGTTTGCACAGTGCTGGTTTCCACTTGCTCATGGTTCCTGGGGCTGCAGGTCCCTGGGGGTGCTGGCACAGCCAGCCCTGGCTGAGGGTCCCTGTGCAGGGGGGGCCCACTGAGCCAGCACTGCTGTTCCTGGGGCACAGCAGTGTCCCCGAGGGCAAAGCTGTCACCAGCAGAGAGGGAGCTCTGACAGCAGCAGCCCCTGCAGCAACGGTACCAAAGAAAAGGAAACCTCCTGACACCCTTCCTGCTGCGGCCACAGGGACTCCTGGGCAGGAGCCAGCATCAGGCACAGGGATGCAACATCCACCTCCATGCTCTGAAGGTCTCAACAGCCTTGGCAAGTCTGGGACCTGCACCCAGGCTGCTGCAGGGGCTGATGTTTAAGGCTTGCAGCCTCCAAAGCCTCTGGGCTTTGCTTCCCCCGCTGCCTTCCATTGCTCTGTGCCCAGGATCCTCACCCTGACCGTGTTCCTGCTGCTGCCAGCAGCCCCCAGAGCCCCTCACTCCCTGAGCATCCCCATCACAGGGAGCACTGGCAAATCCCACACGCTTCGCTAAGCAAACTCCCCCACAGTAACCAAACCACTCTTTGGTCAGAGGGTGCCAAGGGGAAGCTCAGCACCAGCTGCTGTTTAAAGCATGCTTTCAAAAGTGGGTTCAGGCACTCTGGCAGTGCCTGCTGCACAGCTGAGGCTGTGGGGACACAGCACTGGCTCAGGCCAGCCCTCAGCCCCTCACAGCTCATGCCAAGGGCCCAGCTCACAAAGCAGTTTCACACCACTTGCTACAACTATTTCAAAGGCCTAAATGTCATTGGCAGGAGCCATTTAGTTGCCAACTCAGTGTCCGTGTCCTGGCAGGAGAAGCCACCAAGGGGCCTCTGCATGTGCACTCAGGGCACTTCCACTGCCATCCCAAAGGGATCGCAAAGGACAGGGCTCTTCTTTCAGCACTGCTGAGCTCCTCACGCAGCATTGAAGTCTCAGGAAGAGACAAGAATTGAGTGCACCAGGGAAGCTGGCCTCCAAGAAAAGGCATCAATCCCACGGCCCACCCAAGCCAACGGCCTGCATGTCTGTACCTTCTCCTCCTTCTCTCTTCTCTGCTGTCACTTTGCCCCTTCTCTCTGTCCGGGAGCTTGGCCTCTCAGACAAATAAAAGATGTGCATCCACACCTAGGCACGGCATAGATGTCTTACACAACTGTCCCTTCTTCCCCGACAGCTGCAAATCCTACAGCTGCCAGACCTCATCCCTTGCTCCTAGAAAGGGAGACAAGACTTTCCATTCTAATCCATTGCCCAGCCCTAAGTCAACGACACAGTCAGTAGAAATAGCTGTGAAATCCCCGGCAGGAACCTGCCAGAAGAGCTACAGCTGTGGAGGGGGAAGCAGCAAACTCCCACCCCCACCACTGCTTTGGACTCCTTACCAGCTAAAACAGATCCCACTCCTGCCACTTTTTTTCATTTTTTGTTAACCACAACTACCATCAATTTAAATCCATTGAAAACAAGATCACAGGAGGGGTTGCGTGGAAAGGAACCTTCAATCCCACCCAGTGCAAGCTTTGCCATGGCAGGGACACCTGCCACTGTCCCACGCTGCTCCAGCCTGGCCTTGGGCACTGCCAGGGATCCAGGGGCAGCCACAGCTGCTCTGGGCACCCTGTGCCAGCCCTGCCCATCCTGCCAGGGAACACTTCCTGACCCCTATCCCATCTGAAGCCGCTCCCAGTGCCAACAGGTGTCACTGCATGGCCTTGGGATGATGGATCAAGAGAAAGCCCCAAACTTTGAGCAGAGTTCCCAGTGCCTGTGCTGGGGACGTGCCACCCACCTGCCCCTCAAGCACTCAGCTGCCTCGCAGCCAGATGGAGTGTCCAACGGGTAAAGTACTCCCAGAGGATCAAACCCTAGTCACTGCACCAATGACAAGGTCTTTATTGGGAAAAGAAATGTCGAAGCACAGCGACATTTCTTTTCCAAGCAGGAGACGCTGATCCTGTGCCGGCAGCGCAGGGATGCGGTGATTGCTGGTCCTCATTTCA
Organism: Cinclus cinclus; assembly: GCF_963662255.1. Classification (NCBI taxonomy): domain Eukaryota; kingdom Metazoa; phylum Chordata; class Aves; order Passeriformes; family Cinclidae; genus Cinclus; species Cinclus cinclus. The sequence goes on from NC_085059.1 coordinate 3,154,556, forward strand.
TGCCTTTATCAGCTGCAGGGGCACCAGGACAGGCTGTGGTCTCCCAGGGCAGCTCTGAGTGACACTGCTGTCCCCACCAGCTGTCCCCAGCCCTGGGTGCTGCCACGTGCCCCAGCCTCTGCAGCCCAAAGCACCTGGAGATCCCCCCGAGCATCAGCGATCAGGGCCGCTGCAATCAGCCTACTGACCCAAAACCTCAAGTGCTGCCACAAGAAAAGCAGCTGATTCATTGATACCTCGGAATTTCATGTCTCAATGCAAGGACAGGAAGCACCCCTATGCCACCAAATCATTGCTAAGGGCTTGCAAGCCTCAACGCGGAGATTTCAGCGTTGGACACGCAGTCAGGGCAAGGGTAAATCCACACAGAAATGACTCAGAAATTCCAAAACACACATCATGTTGGTCTTGACGCCTTTCTTGTTGGCTCAAGGGCTGTTTCCGTGGGCCACGCTTGCACAGAAAGAAAGGAAGTGCAGCTGCTGAGGAACATCTCCATGCCCTCAGCAGGTTTTGGTGCCTTTGCTGCAGGGCCGCTCCTGTCACAGCCCCCTCTCTGCTGCTGACACCTTTGCTCTTGGGGACACCAGCCCAGGAACACCAGCAGGGCCCAGGGTTGGCTCAGGGGGACCCCCCTGTGCACAGGGACTCCCAGCCCCGTGGCTGTGCCAGCACCCCCAGAAACACCAAGATCTGGCAGCACTTTGCTCCGCTGCTCTTTCCGCACACGGAACCATCTCCTTCCTTTGCCATCCCAGGAAAATTCAACCTCTACCTCAGCCAAAGATCATTTCCTACACATGCCTGATCAGAAATGTTCTTCTGCACTTCCTCCACCAAAACCACCCCCGCATGCCCACAAGACATTCCAGGGCCATCGGGAAACCCTCCACAAACACTGCGCAGGCACCCAGGACCACGGGCTTTCCATCTCTGCCATTCAGGCTCCCTGCGCTGCTCCTGGTCATTTTCTCCTCCTCTCTCCATAACTTTGGGAACCACAGAGCTCCCAGGCTTTGGCAATTCCCAAGGCCACTGCCATCCTTGACTTCTTGGACACCCCCAGGGCTGTGGACAGACACCCCTGTGTTTTCCCGCAGAAGATGTTAAGAGCCAACAGGAAGTCACAAAGTTACTGAGGCTGCTAGATCACCTCCCCAAAAGAAAAAGCTGAAAAAGCTGTGGCTGCTGAGGAAGGGGAGGTGAAGCTTGTGTGGCAAGCTCAGAGCATATTCACAGTGAATGAAAGGTGGAAGAGGGAGGGTGACTCTTCCTCAGGAAGTCTACTGATGGGACAAGGGGGAATGGGATCAAACGGAAAGAGAGTTGGAAGAGATCTGATGCTGGAAAGACGTTCTTTAATGTGAGGCTGCTTGTCCCTGACACAGGGAGCTGTGCACATGTGGGTGCCCCATCCCCAGCAACATCCAAAGCCACATTGGACAGGGTTGAAGTGCTGGGAGCTTGCTCAGGTTGGAACCAGATGATTTTTAGGGTCTCTTCCAAGTCAAACCACTCAAGGATTGGATGGTTCTATGGCGTCCATCTCCAAGAGAGGAGTGGCCCTGAAGCTTCTGTGACATCACAGGGCCCAGAGTGCTCCAGGTGGAAGGTCCAGGGCCTGGAGACCAGCACAACAGACAGTTCACCTGCTGCCAGCACTCAGTTCTCCCCCACTCTTCGCTCTCTGCCACGGTGCCAAGATGTTCCTGCTGCCAGTACTCGCTTGTCCCCCGCTCTTCGTTCTCTGCCTTGGTGCTGAGCTGCTCCTGCTGCCGGGACTTTTCCTGCACTTCTACTGCACCATCAACACCAACAGCATGAGCGCTCCTGTCCCAGTGGAGGTACAGTGCCATCCCAGGGAGGGGGGCAGCCCTGAGTGCCAGGGCAGGCTGCAGCCCTGTGGGGATGGATGCTGGGGACAGGGACCCCAAGTGACATTGTGCTGTCTCATGCAGACTGCCAGAGACACCATTGAGGATATGGAGGTGGATGAGCAGGATGACACCGAGCCCATGGAAGTGGATGAATATGATGAGACTGAGCCCATGGAAGTGGATGAGCAGGATGACACCGAGCCCATGGAAGTGGACGAATATGATGAGACTGAGCCCATGGAAGTGGATGAACAGGATGACACCGAGCCCATGGAAGTGGATGAATATGATGAGACTGAGCCCATGGACGTCGATGAGAAGGACAAGGAAGAGCCCGTGATCCTGGCATGAGGATGGAGCCCCAGGAGCAGGACAACCTGATGCTCCCCTGCCCTGCCCACAGGCAGTGCCCAGCCTGGGGCGGGGCTGGCTGGCTCTCCTCAGGGACATGGTGCTCAAGGAAGTCCTGCTCTGCTGCTTCCTTCCTTCCTTCCTTCCCTCCCAGACTGACAGGGAAAATGGGCATCGACAGGGCCCCGCTGTAAATATGTTCAGCATGTTCGAGGCTTTTTTTATAGGAACAATTTCAAGATTGTTAGCCTAAAGGTCCCAGAATGTTAATCTATAGCTTCTAGATTTTTACTGTGTAGGTCCCAGATTGTTACCAGTATAGTCTTCCTTGTAAATATGTTCTAGAGATTGTTGTTGTTGTTGCTGTTAGAAGGAAACATGTTCTTCAAATGTTTGGCTGAACTTTGTTCAATAAATACTATTTCTTATTAAAACCTCGCCTCTCTTTGCAATTCCTTTGGGCAACGTTTGCACAGTGCTGGTTTCCACTTGCTCATGGTTCCTGGGGCTGCAGGTCCCTGGGGGTGCTGGCACAGCCAGCCCTGGCTGGGGGTCCCTGTGCAGGGGGGTCCCACTGAGCCAGCACTGCTGTTCCTGGGGCACAGCAGTGTCCCCAAGGGCAAAGCTCTCACCAGCAGAGAGGGAGCTCTGACAGCAGCAGGCCCTGCAGCAACGCCACCAAAGCAAAGGAAACCTCCTGACACCCTTCCTGCTGCAGCCACAGGGACTCCTGGGCAGGAGCCAGCATCAGGCACAGGGATGCAACATCCACCTCCATGCTCTGAAGGTCTCGACAGCCTTGGCAAGTCTGGGACCTGCACCCGGGCTGCTGCAGGGGCTGATGTTTAAGGCTTGCAGCCTCCAAAGCCTCTGGGCTTTGCTTCCCCCGCTGCCTTCCATTGCCCTGTGCCCAGGATCCTCACCCTGCCCGTGTTCCTGCTGCTGCCAGCAGCCCCCAGAGCCCCTCACTCCCTGAGCATCCCCATCACAGGGGGCACTGGCAAATCCCACACGCTTCACAAAGCAAACTCCCCCACAGTAACCAAACCACTCTTTGGTCAGAGGGTGCCAAGGGGAAGCTCAGCACCAGCTGCTGTTTAAAGCATGCTTTCAAAAGTGGGTTCAGGCACTCTGGCAGTGCCTGCTGCGCAGCTGAGGCTGTGGGGACACAGCACTGGCTCAGGCCAGCCCTCAGCCCCTCACAGCTCATGCCAAGGGCCCAGCTCACAAAGCAGTTTCACACCACTTGCTGCAGCTATTTCAAAGGCCTAAATGTCATTCGCAGGAGCCATTTAGTTGCCAACTCAGTGTCCGTGTCCTGGCACGAGAAGCCACCAAGGGGCCTCTGCATGTGCACTCAGGGCACTTCCACTGCCATCCCAAAGGGATCGCAAAGGACAGGGCTCTTCTTTCAGCACTGCTGAGCTCCTCACGCAGCATTGAAGTCTCAGGAAGAGACAAGAATTGAGTGCACCAGGGAAGCTGGCCTCGAAGAAAACGCATCAATCCCACGGCCCACCCAAGCCAACGGCCTGCATGTCTGTACCTTCTCCTCCTTCTCTCTTCTCTGCTGTCACTTTGCCCCTTCTCTCTGTCCGGGAGCTTGGCCTCTCAGACAAATAAAAGATGTGCATCCACACCTAGGCACGGCATAGATGTCTTACAGAATTGTCCCTTCTTCCCCGACAGCTGCAAATCCTACAGCTGCCAGACCTCATCCCTTGCTCCTAGAAAGGGAGAGAAGACTTTCCATTCTAATCCATTGCCCAGCCCTAAGTCAACGACACAGTCAGTAGAAATAGCTGTGAAATCCCCGGCAGGAACCTGCCAGAAGAGCTACAGCTGTGGAGGGGGAAGCAGCAAACTCCCACTCCCACCCCCACCACTGCTTTGGACTCCTTACCAGCTAAAACATATCCTGTTTTAATGCACATTTATGGTTTTGTTTTGCACTGAGTGTGGGTTGTTCTGTTTGCCCATGGGTTTGTATCCTGGTTGTCCCCTTCCCTTAACCCCTGCCTTTCCCCTGGCCAGCCCTGAGTGTGAACAACCCCTGTGACCCGGGGTTTCTTCGCCCTTGAGTTGGGATTGAAAATACCCCACGTTTCCCATGCTATCTCTCTTCTCCCTGCAACCCTTCAGGACAATAAACTCGGATCATTCCGGGAAGGAGGGCCCCCTCTAATTTTTTACCTTTGTCCTTGTCAGATAAAAATCCCCCATCTCTCTGACCCTGAGCTATCCCAGGCACGTCAGAGAGACCAGGGGGAAGATCCGACAAGTTGGCGCTCCGCCTTGAAGGCTTTCTCACAGAAGTTTGAGAGCCTCTTGCTCTGGGCTGGAGTCCTATCTAAGGATTCATTAAGCCTTTTGGATTGCTCAGCTCCTTTCTAGCACGAAATTGCTTTCTGCGCAATATTCTGCTAGAAAGGGACAAACTGGTAGCTTGCTTTGGAGCCCAACAAGTCAGCTGGGGACAAGGGACTTTTCTTTGCAGCACTTTGGATGACCCAAGCCTCTAGGAAGGGGTGAGTGACCCTTGCAGCAGGCAGGGACCCCAAAAGGAGCCGGGGGGGTGGGGAGGGGGTCGGTCGGAAGACGGGTGTGGCAGCATAGCCAGCGTGTGGCCCCTTCTAACCCGGGGTTAGGGGGCAACAGCTGCCTGTTTTCTGGTTTTTCTGACTGCAAGAAAAGGTAGAAATGAAATTAGACAATTCCAAAATTTTTCATCTCAAACTTTTAGGGAACTTTGCAAAATTCAAAAAGAATTTGGCCGCAATAGTGAAATCTTTAAAGGGATGTTGAAAGCTACCCTACCATCCAATGAATTAGTTCCAGCTGATCTTCGAGATCTTTTCAAGTGTTTCCTGAGCCCCTCAGAATTTGATATGTGGGAAAACATTTGGAAGAGATCTCTGAAGGGACTGCTAAAGGAACTTCTACAAAGTAGCCAAAATGCAGTAGACACAGATGGAAATCCCGTAACTCTAGAATATTTATGTGGGGAAGGGGAGTGGTCTAACCCTGACGATCAAGTCAGAGTACTAACAAAATGGATTCTAACAAACATCTGTGAAGTAGCAGAAAAGGTTTTTAACCAGCTGCCTACTTCAGAGACCACGGGTAGTTATACTAATGTTAAACAGTTTACTTCTGAGCCCTTTTTACAGTTTGTTGATGGCCTTGGAGAACAGATCCAAAGACAAGTGCAGAATCCCTTAGCACAAGAGGAACTCATTTAGGAGTTGGCCCAGAGAAATGCTAATGAGGCCTGTCCAAGAGTGATCCTGGGCCTGCCTCCAATGCCACCACCTACTTTACCAGAGATTATAGAGGCATGCACCAGGAACGCAGAGCTGTTCAGTGGGCCAGAAAGAAGGCTTGGACTACCAAACCCAAGAACTGCACCAGCCGTAACATCAGGAGTAAAGAAGCAGCCCATGACACCAGAACAGCTTCAGCACATCATCTGCTTCCACTGCAGAAACCCAGGACACTTCGCCAGAGACTGTCCACAAAGCCAACAGCAAAACAAACTCAACCAACAAAAAAACTAAATTTAAAGTGCGTACCCGCAACTGACAGAACTGCGCGCAAAGATATAAATGCAGCGGGCTCCACACTGGCAGAAGCCTCTCTCTTGACCGAAAAGGGGGAGGAAGGGAAACAGGGTGTGGGAATGCAAAATGAATGTTTGTTTAAAAAAGTTAAGCAGCCGCAAGGCCATTTTAGGCTTATAACTACCAAAGGTTTTCATTTCAGGTCTACTGACTGGACAGTCATTGCAGTGGACCTGCCAGACAACTTACAGGACGTGACGTTAAACCACAGGGAACTGGACAGTGAGTATTTTGTTACTGGGGACACAGCACACCCACACCCCTGGAAATTGAGATAGCTCCCATGACCATCAAGGGAAACATAAGTAGCCTCATTCTCCTGGCAAGATGTCCCCAAACACCATTCTATTTGGCTGAAGGGCAAATCATTGCCCAGGCAATTCCTATTCCAGCAGAGATCCCAGTAGATGGAAAATCACCTGAAGTCTACTGGGCAGAAGTGGTGGGTGAGGACAAACCCTCTATGGCATGCAACCTGACCCGTGGATCAGATCATCTCCATGTGGAAGGGCTGCTTGACACAGGGGCAGATGTGACAATCATACCCGAAAGGATGTGGCCGTCACATTGGGACCTGCAACCCGTGGCAGGCAAAATCCAGGGTATAGGAGGGATAAAATTGGCAAAAGTCTCAAAAAGCATTGTGCAGATTGAGGGACCAGACGGAAAATTGGCCAGTGTCCGTCCATTTGTTACAGACTGCAAGTGCCCCCTATGGGGGAGAGACACCATGTCCCAGTGGGGGGTCAAATTAGTTATCCCTAAGACTCCCCAGGATTTTTAATGGCGGCCACTGTAGAGCGCCCTGCCCAAAAGTTAACATGGTTAAATGACACTCCAATTTGGGTACACCAGTGGCCGCTTAGCAAAGAAAAGCTTAAGGCGCTTGAAGAGCTCGTAGAGGAGCAATTGGCAAAGGGCCACAGAGAAGAAACAACTAGCCCTTGGAATTCCCTGGTCTTTGTGATAAAGAAACCAGGGAAAGACAAGTGGCATCTTCTCCATGATCTCTGGGAGATAAACAAAGTAATTAAGGACATGGGGTCACTCCAGCCTGGGATGCCTTCTCCAAAAATGCTTCCCCAAAATTGGCAATTGGCTGCCCTGGACATCAAGGACTGTTTCTTCCAAATTCCCCTCCACCCAAAGGATGCTCCGCGGTTTGCCTTTTCGGTACCCACCACTAATCGAGAAGCCCCAGGGAAGAGGTACCACTGGAAAGTCCTTCCCCAGGGAATGAAGTGCAGTCCCTCCATCTGCAAGTGGTATGTAGCCTCGTTGCTTTCCCCAGTGCGTGCTGAAAAGGGGGAGGCCATTATCCTACACTACATGGAAGATGTACTTGTGTGTGTTCCCCCAATGACACTATACTCCAAGACACACTTGACCTAGTGGTTAAAGTCTTAACCTCTGCTGGATTTCAATTGCAGGAGGACAAGGTCCAAAGGATGCCACTTTGGAGGTACCTGGGCTTGGAAATAACTGCGCGCACCATTGTGCCGCAAAGATTGGCAATTAATAACAATCCAAAAACCCTAGCAGATCTCCATTCCTTGTGTGGGTCTTTGAACTGGGTCAGGCCCTGGCTAGGCCTCACCAATGAGGACCTAAGCCCCCTCCTCAATTTATTAAAGGGGGAGAGAGAGCTGGATTCTCCCAGAGAACTGACCCCAGAGGCAAAAACAGTCATAGAAGAAGCAGAAAAAGCTTTGGGCACAAGGCAAGCTCACCGGTATCACCCCGAGCTGCCCTTTAAATTTATTATCCTGGGAAAGCTGCCACACCTGCACGGTTTGATATTTCAGTGGACCAAAGGGCAAAAAGATTCACGTTCAATCATAGAGTGGATTTTCCTTTCACGTGCAAGACCCAAAACCATCACTAAGCCACAAGAGCTAATAGCTCAGCTGATTTGTAAGGCAAGAGTAAGACTTTGTGAGCTGGCTGGTTGTGACTTTGCATGTATTCACCTCCCGGTCAAGCTTTCAAAGGAAGGAAAGAACTCTCCTGAGAAACTGACCAAAGAAATGTTTGAGCACCTGCTTCAGAGCAATGCCAACCTGCAGCTGTCCCTGGATAGCTACAGTGGACAAATATCAGTCCACGCCCCATCTCACAAGCTGTTCAATGAGGAATTCCACCTCATTCCTTGTGAAAAAAGGAGCCGTAGGCCACTCAAAGCTCTCACAGTGTTCACTGATGTGTCTGGAGCATCCCACAAGTCGGTGATGACTTGGAGAAATCCACAAACTCAAAATTGGGAAGCTGAGGTTGAGTTTGTGGAGGGTTCGCCCCAGATAGCAGAACTGGCCGCAGCTGTGAGAGCCTTTGAGAAGTTCTCGGAGCCAATTAACTTGGTAACCGACTCAGCCTATGTAGCTGGGGTGGTATCCAGAGCAAAGCAGGCAGTTCTCAAGGACATCGAGAACGAGCAGCTCTTCAGGTTGCTCTCCAGACTAATCTATTTGGTTTCGCATAGAGAGCACCTGTTCTATGTGATGCATGTAAGGTCACACACCGATCTGCCAGGTGAAATTGCAGAAGGGAATCATAAGGCAGACTCCCTTGCTGCCCCAGCTGAGAAAGCACGCCTCCCTGACAATTTTCCAACAGGCAAAGCTGAGCCACCAGCAGTACCATCAAAATGTGCCAGGTCTGATCCGTCAGTTCCAGCTAACACGGAGTCAGGCTCGAGCCATTGTGGCCACCTGTCCCAGCTGCCAGCTCCAGGCCATGCCTTCGCTGGGTGTAGGGGTTAACCCCCGAGGCCTTGGCAGCTGTGAGGTGTGGCAGACAGACATCACACACATACCCAGTTTTGGTCGCCTCAAATATGTACTTGTAAGCATTGATACATATTCGGGTGCAGTTGATGCCTCTGGCCACGCAGGAGAAAAGGCTGTGCATGCCAAACAACACCTAGTGCAAGCCTTTTCAGTGCTGGGGATCCCTAGGGAAATCAAAATGGACAATGGCCCAGCGTACACATCCAAGGAGTTCCTAGAGTTTGTTCAGCAGTGGGGAGTGGAACATAAAACTGGCATCCCCCACTCCCTCACATCCAAGGTGTGATCGAGCGTGCCCACCAGACGCTCAAACAGGTCCTGGCTAGACAGAGTAGTTCAACTTTGTGGATGTCTCCACAGCAAAAGCTCTGTAAAGCCATGTTTACTATCCATTTTCTAAACTGTTCTTTTGAAAATATGAGTCCACCTGTGGTTCGTCACTTGAACAGTGGCAGTCAATTCAAACTGTCCCAGCATCCACCAGTTTTGATTAGGGACCCAGAAACATGGGAAACCAAAGGTCCCTATGAGCTTGTTACCTGGGGGTGTGGTTATGCATGTGTATCCACCCCCTCAGGTTCCAGGTGGATCCCCCACAAGTGGGTGAAACCTTTTGTCCCCAAACATCCAGCTCCAGCAGAAGGGGATGACAAGCAAGTTTCAATTGCTTCAAACAGAAGACGCCGCCGAGAAGAAAACATCTCCTTGGAATGTGATTTTAACTCTAGCAAGGACACAAACCTTTAATATGCTTTAAAAATGTTTACTTTTCCCTTTTAGAAAAAACCTAACTCCCACTCATCCCAGTGATGAACCTTATCCAATATTGCGATATCCTGAATCGGAATGAAACCGATGCCTTTCTCGTAACTTATTAAACAAAAAATGGGGAGATGTTGTAATGCACATTTATGGTTTTGTGTTGCACTGAGGATGGTTTGTTCTGTTTCCCCGTGGGTTTGAATCCTGGTTGCCGCCTTCCCTTAACCCCTCCCTTTCCCCTGGCCAACCCTGAGTGGCTGTGACCTGGGGTTCCTCCGCCCTTGAGTTGGGAGTGAAAATACCCGGCTATCTCCCCATTTCCCATGCTATCTCTCTTCTCCCTGCAACCCCTCAGGACAAAAAACTTGGATCATCTCGGGAAACAGAGCCTCCTCTAATTTTTGAGCTTTGTCCTTGTCAGATACAAGATCCCCCATCTCTTCGACCACGAGCTAGCCGAGGCAGGTCAGAGGGACCAGGGGGAAGATCCGACAATATCCCACTCCTGCGACAGGGCTCTTCTTTCAGCACTGCTGAGCTCCTCACGCAGCATTGAAGTCTCAGGAAGAGACAAGAATTGAGTGCACCAGGGAAACTGGCCTCCAAGAAAAGGCATCAATCCCACGGCCCACCCAAGCCAACGGCCTGCATGTCTGTACCTTCTCCTCCTTCTCTCTTCTCTGCTGTCACTTTGCCCCTTCTCTCTGTCCGGGAGCATGGCCTCTCAGACAAATAAAACATGTGCATCCACACCTAGGCACGGCATAGATGTCTTACACAACTGTCCCTTCTTCCCCGACAGCTGCAAATCCTACAGCTGCCAGACCTCATCCCTTGCTCCTAGAAAGGGAGACAAGACTTTCCATTCCAATCCATTGCCCAGCCCTAAGTCAACGACACAGTCAGTAGAAATAGCTGTGAAATCCCCGGCAGGAACCTGCCAGAAGAGCTACAGCTGTGGAGGGGGAAGCAGCAAACTCCCACCCCCAACACTGCTTTGGACTCCTTACCAGCTAAAACATATCCCACTCCTGGGATTTTTTTCCATTTTTTGTTAACCACAACTACCATCAATTTAAATCCATTGAAAACAAGATCACAGGAGGGGTTGCGTGGAAAGGAACCTTCAATCCCACCCAGTGCAAGCTTTGCCATGGCAGGGACACCTGCCACTGTCCCACGCTGCTCCAGCCTGGCCTTGGGCACTGCCAGGGATCCAGGGGCAGCCACAGCTGCTCTGGGCACCCTGTGCCAGCCCTGCCCATCCTGCCAGGGAACACTTGCTGACCCATATCCCATCTGAAGCTGCTCCCAGTGCCAACAGGTGTCACTGCATGGCCTTGGGATGATGGATCAAGAGAAAGCCCCAAACTTTGAGCAGAGCTCCCAGTGCCTGTGCTGGGGATGTGCCACCCACCTGCCCCTCAAGCACTCAGCTGCCTCGCAGCCAGATGGAGTGTCCAACGGGTAAAGTACTCCCAGAGGATCAAACCCTGGTCACTGCACCAATGACAAGGTCTTTATTGGGAAAAGAAATGTCGAAGCACAGCGACATTTCTTTTCCAAGCAGGAGACGCTGATCCTGTGCCGGCAGCGCAGGGATGCTGTTATTGCTGGTCCTCATTTCATCCCTTTAGCAGCTGCAGGGGCACCAGGACAGGCTGTGGTCTCCCAGGGCAGCTCTGAGTGACACTGCTGTCCCCACCAGCTGTCCCCAGCCCTGGGTGCTGCCACGTGCCCCAGCCTCTGCAGCCCAAAGCACCTGGAGATCCCCCCGAGCATCAGCGATCAGGGCCGCTGCAATCAGCCTGCTGACCCAAAACCTCAAGTGCTGCCACAAGAAAAGCAGCTGATTCATTGATACCTCGGAATTTCATGTCTCAATGCAAGGACAGGAAGCACCCCTATGCCACCAAATCGTTGCTAAGGGCTTGCAAGCCTCAACGCGGAGATTTCAGCGTTGGACACGCAGTCAGGGCAAGGGTAAATCCACACAGAAATGACTCAGAAATTCCAAAACACACATCATGTTGGTCTTGACGCCTTTCTTGTTGGCTCAAGGGCTGTTTCCGTGGGCCACGCTTGCACAGAAAGAAAGGAAGTGCAGCTGCTGAGGAACATCTCCATGCCCTCAGCAGGTTTTGGTGCCTTTGCTGCAGGGCCGCTCCTGTCAGAGCCCCCTCTCTGCTGCTGACACCTTTGCTCCTGGGGACACCAGCCCAGGAACACCAGCAGGGCCCAGGGTTGGGTCACGGGGACCCCCCTGTGCACAGGGACTCCCAGCCCCGTGGCTGTGCCAGCACCCCCAGAAACACCAAGATCTGGCAGCACTTTGCTCCGCTGCTCTTTCCGCACACGGAACCATCTCCTTCCTTTGCCATCCCAGGAAAATTCAACCTCTACCTCAGCCAAAGATCATTTCCTACACATGCCTGATCAGAAATGTTCTTCTGCACTTCCTCCACCAAAACCACCCCCGCATGCCCACAAGACATTCCAGGGCCATCGGGAAACCCTCCACAAACACTGCGCAGGCACCCAGGACCACGGGCTTTCCATCTCTGCCATTCAGGCTCCCTGCGCTGCTCCTGGTCATTTTCTCCTCCTCTCTCCATAACTTTGGGAACCACAGAGCTCCCAGGCTTTGCCAATTCCCAAGGCCACTGCCATCCTTGACTTCTTGGACACCCCCAGGGCTGTGGACAGACACCCCTGTGTTTTCCCGCAGAAGATGTTAAGAGCCAACAGGAAGTCACAAAGTTACGGAGGCTGCTAGATCACCTCCCCAAAAGAAAAAGCTGAAAAAGCTGTGGCTGCTGAGGAAGGGGAGGTGAAGCTTGTGTGGCAAGCTCAGAGCACATTCACAGTGAATGAAAGGTGGAAGAGGGAGGGTGACTCTTCCTCAGGAAGTCTACTGATGGGACAAGGGGGAATGGGATCAAACGGAAAGAGAGTTGGACGAGATTTGATGCTGGAAAGAAGTTCTTTAATCTGAGGCTGCTTGTCCCTGACACAGGGAGCTGTGCACATGTGGGTGCCCCATCCCCAGCAACATCCAAGGCCACAATGGACAGGGTTGAAGTGCTGGGAGCTTGCTCAGGTTGGAACCAGATGATTTTTAGGGTCTCTTCCAAGCCAAACCACTCAAGGATTGGATGGTTCTATGGCGTCCATCTCCAAGAGAGGAGTGGCCCTGAAGCTTCTGTGACATCACAGGGCCCAGAGTGCTGCAGGTGGAAGGTCCAGGGCCTGGAGACCAGCACAACAGACAGTTCACCTGCTGCCAGCACTCAGTTCTCCCCCACTCTTCTCTCTCTGCCACGGTGCCAAGATGTTCCTGCTGCCAGTACTCGCTTGTCCCCCGCTCTTCGTTCTCTGCCTTGGTGCTGAGCTGCTCCTGCTGCCGGGACTTTTCCTGCACTTCTACTGCACCATCAACACCAACAGCATGAGCGCTCCTGTCCCAGTGGAGGTACAGTGCCATCCCAGGGAGGGGGGCAGCCCAGACTGCCAGGGCAGGCTGCAGCCCTGTGGGGATGGATGCTGGGGACAGGGACCCCAAGTGACATTGTGCTGCCTCATGCAGACTGCCAGAGACACCATTGAGGATATGGAGGTGGATGAGCAGGATGACACCGAGCCCATGGAAGTGGACGAATATGATGAGACTGAGCCCATGGAAGTGGATGAGCAGGATGACACCGAGCCCATGGAAGTGGACGAATATGATGAGACTGAGCCCATGGAAGTGGATGAGCAGGATGACATCGAGCCCATGGAAGTGGATGAATATGATGAGACTGAGCCCATGGACGTTGATGAGAAGGACCAGGAAGAGCCCGTGATCCTGGCATGAGGATGGAGCCCCAGGAGCAGGACAACCTGATGCTCCCCTGCCCTGCCCACAGGCAGTGCCCAGCCTGGGGCGGGGCTGGCTGGCTCTCCTCAGGGACATGGTGCTCAAGGAAGTCCTGCTCTGCTGCTTCCTTCCTTCCTTCCTTCCTTCCTCCCTTCCCTCCCAGACTGACAGGGATAATGGGCATCGATAAGGCCCCACTGTAAATATGTTCAGCATGTTCGAGGCTTTTTTTTATAGGAACAATTTGAAGATTGTTGGACTAAAGGTCCCAGAATGCTAATCTATAGCTTCTAGATTTTTACAGTATAAGTCCCAGATTGTTAACAGTATAGTCTTCCTTGTAAATATGTTCTAGAGACTGTTGTTGTTGTTAGAAGTAAATATGTTCTTCAAATGTTTGGCTGAACTTTGTTCAATAAATACTATTTCTTATTAAAACCTCGCCTGTCTTTGCAATTCCTTTGGGCAACGTTTGCACAGTGCTGGTTTCCACTTGCTCATGGTTCCTGGGGCTGCAGGTCCCGGGGGGTGCTGGCACAGCCAGCCCTGGCTGGGAGTCCCTGTGCAGTGGGGTCCCACTGAGCCAGCACTGCTGTTCCTGGGGCACAGCAGTGTCCCCGAGGGCAAAGCTCTCACCAGCAGAGAGGGAGCTCTGACAGCAGCAGGCCCTGCAGCAACGCTACCAAAGCAAAGGAAACCTCCTGACACCCTTCCTGCTGCGGCCACAGGGACTCCTGGGCAGGAGCCAGCATCAGGCACAGGGATGCAACATCCACCTCCATGCTCTGAAGGTCACGACAGCCTTGGCAAGTCTGGGACCTGCACCCGGGCTGCTGCAGGGGCTGATGTTTAAGGCTTGCAGCCTCCAAAGCCTCTGGGCTTTGCTTCCCCCGCTGCCTTCCATTGCCCTGTGCCCAGGATCCTCACCCTGCCCGTGTTCCTGCTGCTGCCAGCAGCCCCCAGAGCCCCTCACTCCCGGAGCATCCCCATCACAGGGAGCACTGGCAAATCCCACACGCTTTGCAAAGCAAACTCCCCCACAGTAACCAAACCACTCTTTGGTCAGAGGGTGCCAAGGGGAAGCTCAGCACCAGCTGCTGTTTAAAGCATGCTTTCAAAAGTGGGTTCAGGCACTCTGGCAGTGCCTGCTGCGCAGCTGAGGCTGTGGGAACACAGCACTGGCTCAGGCCAGCCCTCAGCCCCTCACAGCTCATGCCAAGGGCCCAGCTCACAAAGCAGTTTCACACCACTTGCTGCAGCTATTTCAAAGGCCTAAATGTCATTGGCAGGAGCCATTTAGTTGCCAACTCAGTGTCCGTGTCCTGGCACGAGAAGCCACCAAGGGGCCTCTGCATGTGCACTCAGGGCACTTCCACTGCCATCCCAAAGGGATCGCAAAGGACAGGGCTCTTCTTTCAGCACTGCTGAGCTCCTCACGCAGCATTGAAGTCTCAGGAAGAGACAAGAATTGAGTGCACCAGGGAAGCTGGCCTCCAAGAAAAGGCATCAATCCCACGGCCCACCCAAGCCAACGGCCTGCATGTCTGTACCTTCTCCTCCTTCTCTCTTCTCTGCTGGCACTTTGCCCCTTCTCTCTGTCCGGGAGCTTGGCCTCTCAGACAAATAAAAGATGTGCATCCACACCTAGGCACGGCATAGATGTCTTACACAACTGTCCCTTCTTCCCCGACAGCTGCAAATCCTACAGCTGCCAGACCTCATCCCTTGCTCCTAGAAAGGGAGACAAGACTTTCCATTCTAATCCATTGCCCAGCCCTAAGTCAACGACACAGTCAGTAGAAATAGCTGTGAAATCCCCGGCAGGAACCTGCCAGAAGAGCTACAGCTGTGGAGGGGGAAGCAGCAAACAACAACCCCCAACACTGCTTTGGACTCCTTACCAGCTAAAACATATCCCACTCCTGGGATTTTTTTCCATTTTTTGTTAACCACAACTACCATCAATTTAAATCCATTGAAAACAAGATCACAGGAGGGGTTGCGTGGAAAGGAACCTTCAATCCCACCCAGTGCAAGCTTTGCCATGGCAGGGACACCTGCCACTGTCCCACGCTGCTCCAGCCTGGCCTTGGGCACTGCCAGGGATCCAGGGGCAGCCACAGCTGCTCTGGGCACCCTGTGCCAGCCCTGCCCATCCTGCCAGGGAACACTTGCTGACCCATATCCCATCTGAAGCTGCTCCCAGTGCCAACAGGTGTCACTGCATGGCCTTGGGATGATGGATCAAGAGAAAGCCCCAAACTTTGAGCAGAGCTCCCAGTGCCTGTGCTGGGGACATGCCACCCACCTGCCCCTCAAGCACTCAGCTGCCTCGCAGCCAGATAGAGTGTCCAACGGGTAAAGTACTCCCAGAGGATCAAACCCTGGTCACTGCACCAATGACAAGGTCTTTATTGGGAAAAGAAATGTCGAAGCACAGCGACATTTCTTTTCCAAGCAGGAGACGCTGATCCTGTGCCGGCAGCGCAGGGATGCTGTTATTGCTGGTCCTCATTTCATGCCTTTATCAGCTGCAGGGGCACCAGGACAGGCTGTGGTCTCCCAGGGCAGCTCTGAGTGACACTGCTGTCCCCACCAGCTGTCCCCAGCCCTGGGTGCTGCCACGTGCCCCAGCCTCTGCAGCCCAAAGCACCTGGAGATCCCCCCGAGCATCAGCGATCAGGGCCGCTGCAATCAGCCTGCTGTCCCAAAACCTCAAGTGCTGCCACAAGAAAAGCAGCTGATTCATTGATACCTCGGAATTTCATGTCTCAATGCAAGGACAGGAAGCACCCCTATGCCACCAAATCATTGCTAAGGGCTTGCAAGCCTCAACGCGGAGATTTCAGCGTTGGACACGCAGTCAGGGCAAGGGTAAATCCACACAGAAATGACACAGAAATTCCAAAACACACATCATGTTGTTCTTGACGCCTTTCTTGTTGGCTCAAGGGCTGTTTCCGTGGGCCACGCTTGCACAGAAAGAAAGGAAGTGCAGCTGCTGAGGAACATCTCCATGCCCTCAGCAGGTTTTGGTGCCTTTGCTGCAGGGCCGCTCCTGTCACAGCCCCCTCTCTGCTGCTGACACCTTTGCTCTTGGGGACACCAGCCCAGGAACACCAGCAGGGCCCAGGGTTGGCTCAGGGGGACCCCCCTGTGCACAGGGACTCCCAGCCCCGTGGCTGTGCCAGCACCCCCAGAAACACCAAGATCTGGCAGCACTTTGCTCCGCTGCTCTTTCCGCACACGGAACCATCTCCTTCCTTTGCCATCCCAGGAAAATTCAACCTCTACCTCAGCCAAAGATCATTTCCTACACATGCCTGATCAGAAATGTTCTTCTGCACTTCCTCCACCAAAACCACCCCCGCATGCCCACAAGACATTCCAGGGCCATCGGGAAACCCTCCACAAACACTGCGCAGGCACCCAGGACCACGGGCTTTCCATCTCTGCCATTCAGGCTCCCTGGGCTGCTCCTGTTCATTTTCTCCTCCTCTCTCCATAACTTTGGGAACCACAGAGCTCCCAGGCTTTGGCAATTCCCAAGGCCACTGCCATCCTTGACTTCTTGGACACCCCCAGGGCTGTGGACAGACACCCCTGTGTTTTCCCGCAGAAGATGTTAAGAGCCAACAGGAAGTCACAAAGTTACTGACGCTGCTAGATCACCTCCCCAAAAGAAAAAGCTGAAAAAGCTGTGGCTGCTGAGGAAGGGGAGGTGAAGCTTGTGTGGCAAGCTCAGAGCATATTCACAGTGAATGAAAGGTGGAAGAGGGAGGGTGACTCTTCCTCAGGAAGTCTACTGATGGGACAAGGGGGAATGGGATCAAACGGAAAGACAGTTGGAAGAGATTTGATGCTGGAAAGAAGTTCTTTAATGTGAGGCTGCTTGTCCCTGACACAGGGAGCTGTGCACATGTGGGTGCCCCATCCCCAGCAACATCCAAGGCCACATTGGACAGGGTTGAAGTGCTGGGAGCTTGCTCAGGTTGGAACCAGATGATTTTTAGGGTCTCTTCCAAGCCAAACCACTCAAGGATTGGATGGTTCTATGGCGTCCATCTCCAAGAGAGGAGTGGCCCTGAAGCTTCTGTGACATCACAGGGCCCAGAGTGCTGCAGGTGGAAGGTCCAGGGCCTGGAGACCAGCACAACAGACAGTTCACCTGCTGCCAGCACTCAGTTCTCCCCCACTCTTCTCTCTCTGCCACGGTGCCAAGATGTTCCTGCTGCCAGTACTCGCTTGTCCCCCGCTCTTCGTTCTCTGCCTTGGTGCTGAGCTGCTCCTGCTGCCGGGACTTTTCCTGCACTTCTACTGCACCATCAACACCAACAGCATGAGCGCTCCTGTCCCAGTGGAGGTACAGTGCCATCCCAGGGAGGGGGGCAGCCCGGACTGCCAGGGCAGGCTGCAGCCCTGTGGGGATGGATGCTGGGGACAGGGACCCCAAGTGACATTGTGCTGTCTCATGCAGACTGCCAGAGACACCATTGAGGATATGGAGGTGGATGAGCAGGATGACACCGAGCCCATGGAAGTGGATGAATATGATGAGACTGAGCCCATGGAAGTGGATGAGCAGGATGACACCGAGCCCATGGAAGTGGACGAATATGATGAGACTGAGCCCATGGAAGTGGATGAGCAGGATGACACCGAGCCCATGGAAGTGGATGAATATGATGAGACTGAGCCCATGGACGTCGATGAGAAGGACCAGGAAGAGCCCGTGATCCTGGCATGAGGATGGAGCCCCAGGAGCAGGACAACCTGATGCTCCCCTGCCCTGCCCACAGGCAGTGCCCAGCCTGGGGCGGGGCTGGCTGGCTCTCCTCAGAGACATGGTGCTCAAGGAAGTCCTGCTCTGCTGCTTCCTTCCTTCCTTCCTTCCTTCCTTCCCTCCCAGACTGACAGGGATAATGGGCATCGATAGGGCCCCGCTGTAAATATGTTCAGCATGTTCGAGGTTTTTTTTTATAGGAACAATTTGAAGATTGTTAGCCTAAAGTTCCCAGAATGTTAATCTATAGCTTCTAGATTTTTACAGTATAGGTCCCAGATTGTTACCAGTATAGTCTTCCTTTTAAATATGTTCTAGAGATTGTTGTTGTTGTTGTTAGAAGGAAACATGTTCTTCAAATGTTTGGCTGAACTTTGTTCAATAAATACTATTTCTTATTAAAACCTCGCCTCTCTTTGCAATTCCTTTGGGCAACGTTTGCACAGTGCTGGTTTCCACTTGCTCATGGTTCCTGGGGCTGCAGGTCCCTGGGGGTGCTGGCACAGCCAGCCCTGGCTGGGGGTCCCTGTGCAGGGGGGTCCCACTGAGCCAGCACTGCTGTTCCTGGGGCACAGCAGTGTCCCCGAGGGCAAAGCTGTCACCAGCAGAGAGGGAGCTCTGACAGCAGCAGGCCCTGCAGCAAGGCTACCAAAGCAAAGGAAACCTCCTGACACCCTTCCTGCTGCGGCCACAGGGACTCCTGGGCAGGAGCCAGCATCAGGCACAGGGATGCAACATCCACCTCCATGCTCTGAAGGTCTCAACAGCCTTGGCAAGTCTGGGACCTGCACCCGGGCTGCTGCAGGGGCTGATGTTTAAGGCTTGCAGCCTCCAAAGCCTCTGGGCTTTGCTTCCCCCGCTGCCTTCCATTGCCCTGTGCCCAGGATCCTCACCCTGCCCGTGTTCCTGCTGCTGCCAGCAGCCCCCAGAGCCCCTCACTCCCGGAGCATCCCCATCACAGGGGGCACTGGCAAATCCCACACGCTTCGCAAAGCAAACTCCCCCACAGTAACCAAACCACTCTTTGGTCAGAGGGTGCCAAGGGGAAGCTCAGCACCAGCTGCTGTTTAAAGCATGCTTTCAAAAGTGGGTTCAGGCACTCTGGCAGTGCCTGCTGCGCAGCTGTCTGTGGGGACACAGCACTGGCTCGGGCCAGCCCTCAGCCCCTCACAGCTCATGCCAAGGGCCCAGCTCACAAAGCAGTTTCACACCACTTGCTACAGCTATTTCAAAGGCCTAAATGTCATTGGCAGGAGCCATTTAGTTGCCAACTCAGTGTCCGTGTCCTGGCAGGAGAAGCCACCAAGGGGCCTCTGCATGTGCACTCAGGGCACTTCCACTGCCATCCCAAAGGGATCGCAAAGGACAGGGCTCTTCTTTCAGCACTGCTGAGCTCCTCACGCAGCATTGAAGTCTCAGGAAGAGACAAGAATTGAGTGCACCAGGGAAGCTGGCCTCCAAGAAAAGGCATCAATCCCACGGCCCACCCAAGCCAACGGCCTGCATGTCTGTACCTTCTCCTCCTTCTCTCTTCTCTGCTGTCACTTTGCCCCTTCTCTCTGTCCGGGAGCTTGGCCTCTCAGACAAATAAAAGATGTGCATCCACACCTAGGCACGGCATAGATGTCTTACACAACTGTCCCTTCTTCCCCGACAGCTGCAAATCCTACAGCTGCCAGACCTCATCCCTTGCTCCTAGAAAGGGAGACAAGACTTTCCATTCTAATCCATTGCCCAGCCCTAAGTCAACGACACAGTCAGTAGAAATAGCTGTGAAATCCCCGGCAGGAACCTGCCAGAAGAGCTACAGCTGTGGAGGGGGAAGCAGCAAACAACAACCCCCACCACTGCTTTGGACTCCTTACCAGCTAAAACATATCCCACTCCTGCGACTTTTTTCCATTTTTTGTTAACCACAACTACCATCAATTTAAATCCATTGAAAACAAGATCACAGGAGGGGTTGCGTGGAAAGGAACCTTCAATCCCACCCAGTGCAAGCTTTGCCATGGCAGGGACACCTGCCACTGTCCCACGCTGCTCCAGCCTGGCCTTGGGCACTGCCAGGGATCCAGGGGCAGCCACAGCTGCTCCGGGCACCCTGTGCCAGCCCTGCCCATCCTGCCAGGGAACACTTCCTGACCCATATCCCATCTGAAGCTGCTCCCAGTGCCAACAGGTGTCACTGCATGGCCTTGGGATGATGGATCAAGAGAAAGCCCCAAACTTTGAGCAGAGTTCCCAGTGCCTGTGCTGGGGACGTGCCAACCACCTGCCCCTCAAGCACTCAGCTGCCTCGCAGCCAGATGGAGTGTCCAACGGGTAAAGTACTCCCAGAGGATCAAACCCTGGTCACTGCACCAATGACAAGGTCTTTATTGGGAAAAGAAATGTCGAAGCACAGCGACATTTCTTTTCCAAGCAGGAGACGCTGATCCTGTGCCGGCAGCGCAGGGATGCGGTGATTGCTGGTCCTCATTTCATGCCTTTATCAGCTTCAGGGGCACCAGGACAGGCTGTGGTCTCCCAGGGCAGCTCTGAGTGACACTGCTGTCCCCACCAGCTGTCCCCAGCCCTGGGTGCTGCCACGTGCCCCAGCCTCTGCAGCCCAAAGCACCTGGAGATCCCCCCGAGCATCAGCGATCGGGGCCGCTGCAATCAGCCTGCTGACCCAAAACCTCAAGTGCTGCCACAAGAAAAGCAGCTGATTCATTGATACCTCGGAATTTCATGTCTCAATGCAAGGACAGGAAGCACCCCTATGCCAACAAATCATTGCTAAGGGCTTGCAAGCCTCAACGCGGAGATTTCAGCGTTGGACACGCAGTCAGGGCAAGGGTAAATCCACACAGAAATGACTCAGAAATTCCAAAACACACATCATGTTGGTCTTGACGCCTTTCTTGTTGGCTCAAGGGCTGTTTCCGTGGGCCACGCTTGCACAGAAAGAAAGGAAGTGCAGCTGCTGAGGAACATCTCCATGCCCTCAGCAGGTTTTGGTGCCTTTGCTGCAGGGCCGCTCCTGTCACAGCCCCCTCTCTGCTGCTGGCACCTTTGCTCTTGGGGACACCAGCCCAGGAACACCAGCAGGGCCCAGGGTTGGGTCACGGGGACCCCCCTGTGCACAGGGACTCCCAGCCCCGTGGCTGTGCCAGCACCCCCAGAAACACCAAGATCTGGCAGCACTTTGCTCCGCTGCTCTTTCCGCACACGGAACCATCTCCTTCCTTTGCCATCCCAGGAAAATTCAACCTCTACCTCAGCCAAAGATCATTTCCTACACATGGCTGATCAGAAATGTTCTTCTGCACTTCCTCCACCAAAACCACCCCCGCATGCCCACAAGACATTCCAGGGCCATCGGGAAACCCTCCACAAACACTGCGCAGGCACCCAGGACCACGGGCTTTCCATCTCTGCCATTCAGGCTCCCTGCGCTGCTCCTGGTCATTTTCTCCTCCTCTCTCCATAACTTTGGGAACCACAGAGCTCCCAGGCTTTGCCAATTCCCAAGGCCACTGCCATCCTTGACTTCTTGGACACCCCCAGGGCTGTGGACAGACACCCCTGTGTTTTCCCGCAGAAGATGTTAAGAGCCAACAGGAAGTCACAAAGTTACGGAGGCTGCTAGATCACCTCCCCAAAAGAAAAAGCTGAAAAAGCTGTGGCTGCTGAGGAAGGGGAGGTGAAGCTTGTGTGGCAAGCTCAGAGCATATTCACAGTGAATGAAAGGTGGAAGAGGGAGGGTGACTCTTCCTCAGGAAGTCTACTGATGGGACAAGGGGGAATGGGATCAAACGGAAAGACAGTTGGAAGAGATTTGATGCTGGAAAGAAGTTCTTTAATCTGAGGCTGCTTGTCCCTGACACAGGGAGCTGTGCACATGTGGGTGCCCCATCCCCAGCAACATCCAAGGCCACATTGGACAGGGTTGAAGTGCTGGGAGCTTGCTCAGGTTGGAACCAGATGATTTTTAGGGTCTCTTCCAAGCCAAACCACTCAAGGATTTCATGGTTCTATGGCGTCCATCTCCAAGAGAGGAGTGGCCCTGAAGCTTCTGTGACATCACAGGGCCCAGAGTGCTGCAGGTGGAAGGTCCAGGGCCTGGAGACCAGCACAACAGACAGTTCACCTGCTGCCAGCACTCAGTTCTCCCCCACTCTTCGCTCTCTGCCACGGTGCCAAGATGTTCCTGCTGCCAGTACTCGCTTGTCCCCCGCTCTTCGTTCTCTGTCTTGGTGCTGAGCTGCTCCTGCTGCCGGGACTTTTCCTGCACTTCTACTGGAGCATCAACACCAACAGCATGAGCACTCCTGTCCCAGTGGAGGTACAGTGCCATCCCAGGGAGGGGGGCAGCCCTGAGTGCCAGGGCAGGCTGCAGCCCTGTGGGGATGGATGCTGGGGACAGGGACCCCAAGTGACATTGTGCTGTCTCATGCAGACTGCCAGAGACACCATTGAGGATATGGAGGTGGATGAGCAGGATGACACCGAGCCCATGGAAGTGGATGAACATGATGAGACTGAGCCCATGGAAGTGGATGAGCAGGATGACACCGAGCCCATGGAAGTGGACGAATATGATGAGACTGAGCCCATGGAAGTGGATGAACAGGATGACACCGAGCCCATGGAAGTGGATGAATATGATGAGACTGAGCCCATGGACGTCGATGAGAAGGACAAGGAAGAGCCCGTGATCCTGGCATGAGGATGGAGCCCCAGGAGCAGGACAACCTGATGCTCCCCTGCCCTGCCCACAGGCAGTACCCAGCCTGGGGCGGGGCTGGCTGGCTCTCCTCAGGGACATGGTACTCAAGGAAGTCCTGCTCTGCTGCTTCCTTCCTTCCTTCCTTCCTTCCTTCCTTCCTTCCTTCCTTCCTTCCTTCCTTCCTTCCTTCCTTCCTTTCATCCTTCCTTCCTTCCTTCCTTCCTTCCTTCCTTCCTTCCTTCCTCCCTTCCTCCCTTCCTCCCTTCCTCCCTTCCTCCCTTCCTCCCTCCCTCCCTCCCTCCCTCCCTTCCAGACTGACAGGTATAATGGGCATCGATAGGGCCCCGCTGTAAATATGTTCAGCATGTTCGAGGCTTTTTTTATAGGAACAATTTCAAGATTGTTAGCCTAAAGGTCCCAGAATGTTAATCTATAGCTTCTAGATTTTTACTGTATAGGTCCCAGATTGTTACCAGTATAGTCTTCCTTGTAAATATGTTCTAGAGATTGTTGTTGTTGTTGTTAGAAGGAAACATGTTCTTCAAATGTTTGGCTGAACTTTGTTCAATAAATACTATTTCTTATTAAAACCTCGCCTCTCTTTGCAATTCCTTTGGGCGACGTTTGCACAGTGCTGGTTTCCACTTGCTCATGGTTCCTGGGGCTGCAGGTCCCTGGGGGTGCTGGCACAGCCAGCCCTGGCTGGGGCTCCCCGTGCAGGGGGGTCCCACTGAGCCAGCACTGCTGTTCCTGGGGCACAGCAGTGTCCCCAAGGGCAAAGCTCTCACCAGCAGAGAGGGAGCTCTGACAGCAGCAGGCCCTGCAGCAACGCCGCTGTGGGAATCGAGCTGGCTGACATCCAAAGCCTGACCAGTGTTTTTGATGCGTTGCCCCTTGGCCCCAGACCTTGGAGGGCATTTGTTTAAGTTTATAACAGTTCCTAGGAAAGTTGTCAAAGGTTTTAAAACTGTTCCTGGTCAAGCTTTATAATCCTCATTTCCCATTCATTGCCTCTATTCCCCGTTATGTCATCCCTTTTCTCTTCCCAGTTCTGGAAAGTTCTTGTATCCTTGTATCCCCATTGGTTTATGTTCACCGCATTGTTCGACCCATCCTACCTTACTGGTTACTGCCCCATATTACTCCTCCCTTGCACCACTTTTCCCTTTACCCATTGGATTATCATCCTGGACCCACCTCTCATCATCCCTTATAAATACCATGGATTTTCCCTCAGCCTTGTCTTCTACCCTTTGCTCTTATAGTGTGTGCACGTGTTTTGGGCCTTGTCCCGCATTTTCTTTTATGGTTATTAAAGTCTTTAGTTGCAGAGTTGTGGTGTGGACCCGTTCCACATTTTGCCACCTTGGCCCTGATATCAGGGGAACTTTAGAGGTTGGTCGGGGAGACTGCCCTCGAGTCTCGCGCCTTAAGTATTGAAAAACAAAAACCCCGACAGGTGGCCCCTGAACAGGGACCCTGATATTCAGGGCACCTTGTTGCAGAGGTAGGACTGTGTCCCCGGGAGTGTGGCTGCGCCGGGGCCCGGCGGAGTTGTCGGCGAAGAGGGACCTCGTCTGGACACCCGGGGAGCCAGCGAGGGACGTCAACAGAAGCACCTGCAGAATACAGGTGTGTTTGGGGACACCCGACATAATATAGCCCTCTTCGCTGCCCTGTTTTAAAATACGGGTCCTAGTCTTGGCTAGGGGCGTCTCGGCAGCTAGATCCCCTAAGGAGGATTCGAAGGAAGATGGTTGGACAAATGTCAAGCGTAGAGAGGAACGTATATGGACGTTTTAAGTTAATTCTTTTAAGTACCACTAAGGACTTTTCAAAAAAAGAACTGAAAAAATTTGTAAAGTGGGTTTGTAAAAACTTCCCCAACACCCCGAGTGAAGAAATGATGAATACTGCCTTTTGGGACTCGGTGGGGAACAAAATTTATCACTTGTCTGGAAAATGGGACCCCGAGGCACCCTGCATGCTCCCTCTTTTCCACCTTATCCTGGAAACCCTGCACCAATCCCAGCTTCGATTACCCAGCTCGTCGGTTCCTCCTAACCCTTCTCCAAAGCAGCCTGTTCTCTCCCTGTCTCCTGTGACTGACCCTCCAGCTGAGATCCCCGATGGCAGCGCGCGGGCCGTCGTGGATCTCCCCCCTTCCATCCCTCTGGTGTCCTCATGTGTTCGTCCCGCTCACCCTCCTAACGACAGCTCTTGCCCCATCGGCTGCCCTGCCACAAACGGGGGCCATTTTGGAATTACCACTAACACCTTCTGTCAAAGTCTGCGTTCCTCGGCTATTCCCGCCTCTAGCTCTGCCTTCCAGCCCGCCCTCGCTCCCTCACGGCCCGCCCACCACCCTCAGGGGCCGCCCACTCCTGCCCCTGCCGGAACTGGCGCTGAGTGCTCCTCCTCCCGGAAGGAGACCGGAACTGCCCTTCAGGCACTTCCGGAAGAGCCTGCCTCCAAAATGGCTGCGCCCATAGCTGAAGCTTGCAAATCTTACCGGCAGCTTAACACTAATGTAAATGTTATTGCTCCACTTTGTTCATCTTCCTCCGGAGAGAACTCGAGCTCTAGTGACTCTGAGGAGTCTTCACCTTGCCCTCTAACCCCTAAAAACCCTTGGGAGAGGATCCGGAAAGCTGCTATAAAAGAAGGAAACTGGCAGATAGCAGCTAAGTTCAATGCATTCCCAGTGAGGTACCACAGGGGGAGGGGAGGTGCACCAAGATGGGAGCCTATGACATATGGGGAAGTAAAAGAACTGTGTCGGGCAGCCAAGGACCATGGGAGGGGATGCCCATATTTTAATAATCTTGTTCGGGCCACCTTCACAGCACATGTACTGACCCCCCATGACTTAAAATATATAATGACTATGTTGTTGTCTCCCCCTGAGTATACCTTGTGGGAAGGGGGATGGAAACGCATGCTCCAAGGATTCCTGACTGACTGCGTGAACGATCCAGCCAGAGCAGCATTAACAATGGACCACCTAGCCGGGGAAGGACAATTTACCCAACCTGAGGAGCAAGCTGCAGCAGCCCCCAGGCAAGTACTTGATGAAATTAAAACTCTTGCTAGGAAGGCACTAGTCCACGTGCCAGATGGCAGCACACCTAACTTGGAGTACACTAATATTAAGCAAGAGCCCGGAGAAACATACATGAAATTTATTGACAGGTTAAAATAAGCATTGGAAAAACAGGTTCCTGCTGACAAAACCAGGAATACATTGTTAGAGACATTGGCGGTAGCTAATGCTGACTCTGAATGTCGGAAGGTACTGCGCGCTCTGCCACGAGAACCCCCACCGATGCTCCTCCAGATGATCGAGGCATGTAACCGTCTCGGGACGGTGGAGCATGTGGCAGCAGTACAAGCCCAGGCCATCGGACAGGGAGTTGCAAGAGCACTGGTTGCTGCACATTTTCCTTTGAAGTCGCCCCAAACGCAGTGCCAGTCTACATGTTTTCAGTGTGGCCAGCAAGGACACTTGCGAAAAGACTGTCCACAAAGGAAAGGGAGGTACCCAGTTGTTAGTAAAAATCAACCTCAGGCTAAACAGTTTTCCTTTAAAAGTAATTTTCCTAGGCAGCCGTCAAAAAACTTCCATCAGAGCGCAAGTCGGCCTTGCGCTATGACAAGAAATCCACAAGCCGAAGATACTGATGGCTGCGGAGAATCAGAACATTCTAACCACCACTACAGGCCCTGTGGCTCCGAACTCCAGCAGCTCATCTCAGGACTACCAGCAACAATTCCACCAGGTGCCCGGCTGGAGTTGGTGAGTGCTAAACCTGTAGTGCTGACTGACTGTTCCACACATTCAGTTTCAACAGGACAACTTGGGCTTGAAGATCGGCCCCACCAAGTGTTAATTTTAGGCAATTGTAGATCAAAGACTGAGGGCTTTTTTGTCCTTCCTTCCGTATTGTCTGTTACATCTTCCCAGGAAATGACTGTTTTAGCCCTAAGCCCTGACCCTCCTTGCTTTATTCCCGAAGGACTGCCTATAGCCCAAGCGATTATGTTGCCAGATGAAACGGAGGAAGAGGATTCAGAATCCTTTGTCATGTGGACCCAGGTTATAAGTAAGGACAGGCCTAAAATAACCTGTATCCTAGAGGCTAATGGACAGAGGGTAACTCTTAAGGGAACTGTTGACACTGGATCGGACGTTACTGTAATTTCTACCTCAAGATGGCCCTCAGGGTGGGCACTTACACCAGCTTCTGGAGTCCTTATGGGGATTGGAGGGGAAAGCACTGGTCTGAAAAGCATGAATTTGATCAAGATAGAGGGACCTAAGGGTCGTGTTGCCACCACCAGACCCTTCATAGTGAAAACACGAACGCCTGTCGTCCTGTGGGGAAGGGATATTTTGACTGAATGGGGAGCGCGTTTGGAAATGGATTTTTAATTGGGGTCATTGAAGAGCGTGGCACCTTGAAAATAACTTGGAAAGATAATACCCCTATCTGGGTAGATCAATGGCCCCTAAATGAGAAAAAACTAGCCGCGCTGCAATCCCTGATGTCACAACAACTTCAAAAAGGACACATAACATTCACCACCAGCCCCTGGAACACCCCCATTTTTGTCATCCAAAAACCACGCAGTGACAAATGGCGACTCCTCCATGATCTCCGGAAAATAAATGAGGTCATAGAGGACATGGGTGCACTTCAACCAGGTCTTCCTTCTCCGGCTATGATCCCTAAAGACTGCTACCTAACAATTATTGACCTTAAAGACTGTTTCTTTGACATTCCATTACACCCTGATGATGCTCCATGTTTTGCCTTTTCCATCCCATCAATCAACAGGGAAGCACCCCTTCAGCGATTCCATTGGGTGGTCTTACCTCAAGGAATGAAAAACAGTCCAACAATATGTCAGTGGTTTGTGGCTAAGATACTAACCCCTGTTTGTAAAGTTCATCCACAGGTGTTGATACTTCACTATATGGATGATATCCTGTTAGCTGCCAAAGATACTGTCACACTGGACACTGCAGTGAAGGATACCATCTCAGCAGTCCAAAAAGCTGGATTAACTGTTTCAGAAGAAAAGGTGCAGCAAATGCAGCCTTGGATGTATTTGGGTTATAAAATTTCGTCACGAACTATAAAGCCACAACTGCTCCAGCTGGAAGAGAACCCACAAACATTACATGACATGCAGAGGTTGCTTGGTGCTATCACTTGGGTGAGACCCTTATTGGGGATTACAAATCAAGACTTATTTGACATTATTTGACCTCCTGAAGGGAGATTCGGCCCCAAACTCCCCGAGACACTTGACAGAGGAAGCAAGACACGCCTTGAATAAAGTGTCTTTTGCAATACAAACCCGGCAAGCACACCGGATGGACCCTATGTTGCCTTTCCTATTAGTGGTTCTGGGGAGGGGTCCTCAACTTCATGCCTGAATTTTTCGCTGGGATCCTGAGTTACCTGGTCCTTTGTTGATTTTAGAATGGATTTTCCTTTCCCACCAACCCAAAAAGACCATCACTACAAAGCCAGAAATAAGAGCTCAGTTAATTATTAAGGCTAGAAGACGTTTGCTATCTTTCTCTGGGAGAGACTTTTCGATTATATTTCTGCCTTTGACTTCTTCCTATTTAGATTGGCTCCTGCAACAATCTGAACACCTTGAAATTGCTCTAATAAATTTCCCTGGACAACTTTCTATCCATTGCCCTAAGCATAGACTTCTAAGTTCTGATTTCAATTTATTTCCTAAACCCTTAAGGAGTGATAAGCCCCTCAAAGCCCTCACTTTGTTTACAGACGGGTCAGGAAAATCTCATAAATCTGTAATTACATGGGAAAACCCTATGACAGGTGAGTGGCTGTCAGATATTGAAATTGTTGAAGGCTCACCACAGATTGTTGAATTGGCGGCAGTGGTAAGGGCATTTTGCAAATTCACCGGCCCCGTTAATATTGTTACTGACTCAGCATATGTTGCAGGGATCGTGGAAAGGGCGGAAAATTCGTTACTGAAGGACATTGCAAATGAACGGTTATATTCTTTACTGAAAAATAGAGTTTTTCTTCTTTCCCAAAGGCAGCACCCTTACTTCATTATGCATATCCGTTCCCACACTACCCTTCCTGGACCCTTGACACAAGGTAACAATCGAGCTGACACACTTGCCATGACAGCACAAGTAACATTACCTAACATACCTGAGCAGGCAAAGCTTAGCCATGCATTCTTCCATCAAAATGCTCCAGCTTTGCATAGAATGTTTGATATTACCAAGGACCAAGCCAAGGCCATTGTAAACACATGCCCTAGTTGCCAAAAACTTTCCCTACCAGCTATTGGAGCAGCAGTCAACCCTAGGGGACTCCATAGTTTACAACTGTGGCAAGCAGATATAACACACTACCCTTCATTTGGTCGTTTCAAATACATCCATCTTTCTATAGATACCTTTTCAGGTGCTATCTTTGCCTCCGCTCACACCAAAGAAACAGCAGCAGATGCTATGAAACGTTTTCTCCAAGCATTTGCAATCCTTGGTATCCCCCAGGAAATAAAAACTGATAATGGTCCAGCTTATATTTCACACAAAAATAAAACAATTTTTCAATCAGTGGGGAGTCATCCACACCACTGGCATCCCTCACTCCCCCACGGGTCAGTCAATAGTTGAAAGAGCCCATGGTTCCCTTAAAAATCTTTTAGATAAACAAAAAGGGGGAATAGAGATCTTATCAAACACAGAAAGGTTAAATAAAGCATTATATGTCTTTAATTTTTTGAACAATTCGTTTATGGAACCAAACCCTCCAATTATCTGTCATTTTTCTAATACAACACAGGCTCAACTGAAAGAAAGACCACCAGTCTTGGTAAAAGATGCTGAAACAAATCAAATCTTAGGAGGACCATTCCAACTAATAACTTGGGGGAAGGGATATGCTTGTGTCTCCACAGATAGGGCACCTCGGTGGATGCCAGCCAAGAACATCAAACCTTACCTACAGCCTTTAAAAGAAGACCTACCAGAGAGTCCCAGTAGTCCAACTCCTAACAACAAGCCTGCAACTACTACTCCTTATGACTGACTATTTCACAGCTCCTCATCGCAAGTCATCGTTGGGACCGTGACCTCTGAAAGACTCTCAATCATTGCACTTGTTCTCTTTAATGTCCTACCCTTTGCCAGCAGCAGAATTGTTCAACAGCCAAAACAGAACATTTGGATTACCCTGGCCAACATAACGCACCAAGAGACGTTAGGTCTATCTGTTGCCACCCCCAAACAACCCCTTTTCAACATGCCTGGTAGGTCTACCAGCAGACGAATGCCCAGTAAATAAAAAGACCATCAATGCCATGCGAGGTAACAGTCCCAAAAGTAAGTTAAAATACAACCCTGTAGACTTTTGGAACTCATGGGCTCTTGATCTTCCACATGCGCCATTAGAGCCTCAAGAACTGGAACTATTTGGCTCAGTTAAAATGGACTACTGCGTCACCTTTCGCTATAAAAAGAGAGTTCAGCTGATAAGGGCTAACGGAGGTAAGCCCCAAATCGTGAAAACAGATGAACCAGCGTTGTGGGATGTTTCCCCCCACCATCCAGGGTATAAAAATGAGAGCCTATGGTGTAATTATACCTCACGACATCCATCTAAATCAAGTGATACTCCTCAGCAGTTACCTCCAGGTACATTTCTTGTTTGTGGGGACAGAGCATGGCCTGCCATTCCGTCTCATATTAAAGGTGGACCATGTAGCCTTGGTAGGCTTACTTTACTAACTCCCAATGTCACAGCACTAATTGGTAATAGCAAAAACAGGAAAAAGCGTTTTGCACATCAATTCCAATCTGATTGTAACAGTAAATTAGAGTTTTGGAATAGAGGACAAAGGATAATCGCCTCTGCTCTTGTACCTTGGGTAGCTGCTGCACAAGCAGTCACCCAGTTGGGAAGATTGGGATGTTGGTTAAGTAAACAAACCAACGCAACTTCCGTCGCTCTAAGTGATCTTCTGACAGATGTTGTCAGTATAAGGCATGCCACATTGCAAAACAGAGCTGCCATAGATTGTTTGCTGTTGGCACAAGGACATGGATGCCAGGACTTTGAAGGCATGTGCTGCATGAACCTTTCTGATCATAGCGAATCTATACACAAAAGTATTCAAGCTCTCAAAGATGGAGTCAAAGAGTTACAAATCAAGGATGACACGAACTGGTTTAATGGACTCTTGAAAAGTTGGGGAAACAAAGGGTGGGTGTTACCTATAATGAAAACTGGGTTACTTCATAATTGTTGTTGTTGTACTGTTAATTGTTCCTTGCTTGTTACAATGTTTTTACAAAGTTCTACAAAAATCATTTAGCTCTATTTTTATAGTTAAACAGAAAGGGGAAGATGTGGGAATCGAGCTGGCTGACATCCAAAGCCAGACCAGTGTTTTTGGTGAGTTGCCCCTTGGCCCCAGACCTTGGAGGGCATTTGTTTAAGTTTATAACAGTTCCTAAGAAATTTGTCAAAGGTTTTAAAACTGTTTATGGTAAAGCTTTATAGCCCTCATTTCCCATTGGTTACCTCCATTCCCAGTTATGTCATCCCTTTTCTCTCCCCAGTTCTGGAAAGTTCTTGTATCCTTGTACCCCCATTGGTTTATGTTCACCGCATTGTTCCACCCATCCTACCTTACTGGTTACTGCCCCATATTACTCCTCCCTTGCTCCACTTTTCCCTTTACCCATTGGATTATCATCCTGGACCCACCTCTCATCATCCCTTATAAATACCCTGGATTTTCCCTCAGCCTTGTCTTCTACCCTTAGCTCTTATAGTGTGTACAGGTGTTTTGGGCCTTCTCCCTCATTTTCTTTTATGATTATTAAAGTATTTAGTTTCAGAGTTTTGGTGTCGACCCGTTCCTCATTTCGCCACCTTAGCCCTGATATCAGGGGAACTTTAGAGGTTGGTCGGGTAGACTGCCCTCGAGTCTCGCACCTGAAATATTGAAAAACAAAAAAAACCCGACAGTTAAGAGCCAACAGGAAGTCACAAAGTTACGGAGTCTGCTAGATCACCTCCCCAAAAGAAAAAGCTGAAAAAGCTGTGGCTGCTGAGGATGGGGAGGTGAAGCTTGTGTGGCAAGCTCAGAGCATATTCACAGTGAATGAAAGGTGGAAGAGGGAGGGTGACTCTTCCTCAGGAAGTCTACTGATGGGACAAGGGGGAATGGGATCAAACGGAAAGAGAGTTGGAAGAGATTTGATGCTGGAAAGAAGTTCTTTAATCTGAGGCTGCTTGTCCCTGACACAGGGAGCTGTGCACATGTGGGTGCCCCATCCCCAGCAACATCCAAGGCCACATTGGACAGGGTTGAAGTGCTGGGAGCTTGCTCAGGTTGGAACCAGATGATTTTTAGGGTCTCTTCCAAGCCAAACCACTCAAGGACTTCATGGTTCTATGGCGTCCATCTCCAAGAGAGGAGTGGCCCTGAAGCTTCTGTGACATCACAGGGCCCAGAGTGCTGCAGGTGGAAGGTCCAGGGCCTGGAGACCAGCACAACAGACAGTTCACCTGCTGCCAGCACTCAGTTCTCCCCCACTCTTCGCTCTCTGCCACGGTGCCAAGATGTTCCTGCTGCCAGTACTCGCTTGTCCCCCGCTCTTCGTTCTCTGCCTTGGTGCTGAGCTGCTCCTGCTGCCGGGACTTTTCCTGCACTTCTACTGCACCATCAACACCAACAGCATGAGCGCTCCTGTCCCAGTGGAGGTACAGTGCCATCCCAGGGAGGGGGGCAGCCCTGAGTGCCAGGGCAGGCTGCAGCCCTGTGGGGATGGATGCTGGGGACAGGGACCCCAAGTGACATTGTGCTGTCTCATGCAGACTGCCAGAGACACCATTGAGGATATGGAGGTGGATGAGCAGGATGACACCGAGCCCATGGAAGTGGATGAATATGATGAGACTGAGCCCATGGAAGTGGATGAGCAGGATGACACCGAGCCCATGGAAGTGGACGAATATGATGAGACTGAGCCCATGGAAGTGGATGAACAGGATGACACCGAGCCCATGGAAGTGGATGAATATGATGAGACTGAGCCCATGGAAGTGGATGAGCAGGATGACACCGAGCCCATGGAAGTGGACGAATATGATGAGACTGAGCCCATGGAAGTGGATGAGCAGGATGACACCGAGCCCATGGAAGTGGATGAATATGATGAGACTGAGCCCATGGACGTAGATGAGAAGGACAAGGAAGAGCCCGTGATCCTGGCATGAGGATGGAGCCCCAGGAGCAGGACAACCTGATGCTCCCCTGCCCTGCCCACAGGCAGTGCCCAGCCTGGGGCGGGGCTGGCTGGCTCTCCTCAGGGACATGGTACTCAAGGAAGTCCTGCTCTGCTGCTTCTTTCCTTCCTTCCTTCCTTCCTTCCTTCCTTCCTTCCTTCCTTCCTTCCCTCCCTCCCAGACTGACAGGGATAATGGGCATCGATATGGCCCCACTGTAAATATGTTCAGCATGTTCGAGGCTTTTTTTTATAGGAACAATTTGAAGATTGTTAGCCTAAAGGTCCCAGAATGTTAATCTATAGCTTCTAGATTTTTACAGTATAAGTCCCAGATTGTTAACAGTATAGTCTTCCTTGTAAATATGTTCTAGAGACTGTTGTTGTTGTTGTTAGAAGTAAATATGTTCTTCAAATGTTTGGCTGAACTTTGTTCAATAAATACTATTTCTTATTAAAACCTCGCCTCTCTTTGCAATTCCTTTGGGCAACGTTTGCACAGTGCTGGTTTCCACTTGCTCATGGTTCCTGGGGCTGCAGGTCCCTGGGGGTGCGGGCACAGCCAGCCCTGGCTGAGGGTCCCTGTGCATGGGGGGTCCCACTGAGCCAGCACTGCTGTTCCTGGGGCACAGCAGTGTCCCCAAGGGCAAAGCTGTCACCAGCAGAGAGGGAGCTCTGACAGCAGCAGGCCCTGCAGCAACGCCACCAAAGCAAAGGAAACCTCCTGACACCCTTCCTGCTGCGGCCACAGGGACTCCTGGGCAGGAGCCAGCATCAGGCACAGGGATGCAACATCCACCTCCATGCTCTGAAGGTCACGACAGCCTTGGCAAGTCTGGGACCTGCACCCGGGCTGCTGCAGGGGCTGATGTTTAAGGCTTGCAGCCTCCAAAGCCTCTGGGCTTTGCTTCCCCCGCTGCCTTCCATTGCCCTGTGCCCAGGATCCTCACCCTGCCCGTGTTCCTGCTGCTGCCAGCAGCCCCCAGAGCCCCTCACTCCCTGAGCATCCCCATCACACGGAGCACTGGCAAATCCCACACGCTTTGCAAAGCAAACTCCCCCACAGTAACCAAACCACTCTTTGGTCAGAGGGTGCCAAGGGGAAGCTCAGCACCAGCTGCTGTTTAAAGCATGCTTTCAAAAGTGGGTTCAGGCACTCTGGCAGTGCCTGCTGCGCAGCTGAGGCTGTGGGGACACAGCACTGGCTCAGGCCAGCCCTCAGCCCCTCACAGCTCATGCCAAGGGCCCAGCTCACAAAGCAGTTTCACACCACTTGCTGCAGCTATTTCAAAGGCCTAAATGTCATTCGCAGGAGCCATTTAGTTGCCAACTCAGTGTCCGTGTCCTGGCAGGAGAAGCCACCAAGGGGCCTCTGCATGTGCACTCAGGGCACTTCCACTGCCATCCCAAAGGGATCGCAAAGGACAGGGCTCTTCTTTCAGCACTGCTGAGCTCCTCACGCAGCATTGAAGTCTCAGGAAGAGACAAGAATTGAGTGCACCAGGGAAGCTGGCCTCCAAGAAAAGGCATCAATCCCACGGCCCACCCAAGCCAACGGCCTGCATGTCTGTACCTTCTCCTCCTTCTCTCTTCTCTGCTGTCACTTTGCCCCTTCTCTCTGTCCGGGAGCTTGGCCTCTCAGACAAATAAAAGATGTGCATCCACACCTAGGCACGGCATAGATGTCTTACACAACTGTCCCTTCTTCCCCGACAGCTGCAAATCCTACAGCTGCCAGACCTCATCCCTTGCTCCTAGAAAGGGAGACAAGACTTTCCATTCTAATCCATTGCCCAGCCCTAAGTCAACGACACAGTCAGTAGAAATAGCTGTGAAATCCCCGGCAGGAACCTGCCAGAAGAGCTACAGCTGTGGAGGGGGAAGCAGCAAACTCCCACCCCCACCACTGCTTTGGACTCCTTACCAGCTAAAACAGATCCCACTCCTGCCACTTTTTCCATTTTTTGTTAACCACAACTACCATCAATTTAAATCCATTGAAAACAAGATCACAGGAGGGGTTGCGTGGAAAGGAACCTTCAATCCCACCCAGTGCAAGCTTTGCCATGGCAGGGACACCTGCCACTGTCCCACGCTGCTCCAGCCTGGCCTTGGGCACTGCCAGGGATCCAGGGGCAGCCACAGCTGCTCTGGGCACCCTGTGCCAGCCCTGCCCATCCTGCCAGGGAACACTTCCTGACCCAGATCCCATCTGAAGCCGCTCCCAGTGCCAACAGGTGTCACTGCATGGCCTTGGGATGATGGATCAAGAGAAAGCCCCAAGCTTTGAGCAGAGTTCCCAGTGCCTGTGCTGGGGACGTGCCACCCACCTGCCCCTCAAGCACTCAGCTGCCTCGCAGCCAGATGGAGTGTCCAACGGGTAAAGTACTCCCAGAGGATCAAACCCTGGTCACTGCACCAATGACAAGGTCTTTATTGGGAAAAGAAATGTTGAAGCACAGCGACATTTCTTTTCCAAGCAGGAGACGCTGATCCTGTGCCGGCAGCGCAGGGATGCTGTTATTGCTGGTCCTCATTTCATCCCTTTATCAGCTGCAGGGGCACCAGGACAGGCTGTGGTCTCCCAGGGCAGCTCTGAGTGACACTGCTGTCCCCACCAGCTGTCCCCAGCCCTGGGTGCTGCCACGTGCCGCAGCCTCTGCAGCCCAATGCACCTGGAGATCCCCCTGAGCATCAGCGATCAGGGCCGCTGCAATCAGCCTGCTGACACAAAACCTCAAGTGCTGCCACAAGAAAAGCAGCTGATTCATTGATACCTCGGAATTTCATGTCTCAATGCAAGGACAGGAAGCACCCCTATGCCACCAAATCATTGCTAAGGGCTTGCAAGCCTCAACGCGGAGATTTCAGCGTTGGACACGCAGTCAGGGCAAGGGTAAATCCACACAGAGATGACACAGAAATTCCAAAACACACATCATGTTGTTCTTGACGCCTTTCTTGTTGGCTCAAGGGCTGTTTCCGAGGGCCACGCTTGCACAGAAAGAAAGGAAGTGCAGCTGCTGAGGAACATCTCCATGCCCTCAGCAGGTTTTGGTGCCTTTGCTGCAGGGCCGCTCCTGTCACAGCCCCCTCTCTGCTGCTGGCACCTTTGCTCTTGGGGACACCAGCCCAGGAACACCAGCAGGGCCCAGGGTTGGCTCAGGGGGACCCCCCTGTGCACAGGGACTCCCAGCCCCGTGGCTGTGCCAGCACCCCCAGAAACACCAAGATCTGGCAGCACTTTGCTCCGCTGCTCTTTCCGCACACGGACCCATCTCCTTCCTTTGCCATCCCAGGAAAATTCAACCTCTACCTCAGCCAAAGATCATTTCCTACACAGGGCTGATCAGAAATGTTCTTCTGCACTTCCTCCACCAAAACCACCCCCGCATGCCCACAAGACATTCCAGGGCCATCGGGAAACCCTCCACAAACACTGCGCAGGCACCCAGGACCGCGGGCTTTCCATCTCTGCCATTCAGGCTCCCTGCGCTGCTCCTGGTCATTTTCTCCTCCTCTCTCCATAACTTTGGGAACCACAGAGCTCCCAGGCTTTGGCAATTCCCAAGGCCACTGCCATCCTTGACTTCTTGGACACCCCCAGGGCTGTGGACAGACACCCCTGTGTTTTCCCGCAGAAGATGTTAAGAGCCAACAGGAAGTCACAAAGTTACGGAGGCTGCTAGATCACCTCCCCAAAAGAAAAAGCTGAAAAAGCTGTGGCTGCTGAGGAAGGGGAGGTGAAGCTTGTGTGGCAAGCTCAGAGCACATTCACAGTGAATGAAAGGTGGAAGAGGGAGGGTGACTCTTCCTCAGGAAGTCTACTGATGGGACAAGGGGGAATGGGATCAAACGGAAAGAGAGTTGGAAGAGATTTGATGCTGGAAAGAAGTTCTTTAATCTGAGGCTGCTTGTCCCTGACACAGGGAGCTGTGCACATGTGGGTGCCCCATCCCCAGCAACATCCAAGGCCACATTGGACAGGGTTGAAGTGCTGGGAGCTTGCTCAGGTTGGAACCAGATGATTTTTAGGGTCTCTTCCAAGCCAAACCACTCAAGGACTTCATGGTTCTATGGCGTCCATCTCCAAGAGAGGAGTGGCCCTGAAGCTTCTGTGACATCACATGGCCCAGAGTGCTCCAGGTGGAAGGTCCAGGGCCTGGAGACCAGCACAACAGACAGTTCACCTGCTGCCAGCACTCAGTTCTCCCCCACTCTTCTCTCTCTGCCACGGTGCCAAGATGTTCCTGCTGCCAGTACTCGCTTGTCCCCCGCTCTTCGTTCTCTGCCTTGGTGCTGAGCTGCTCCTGCTGCCGGGACTTTTCCTGCACTTCTACTGCACCATCAACACCAACAGCATGAGCGCTCCTGTCCCAGTGGAGGTACAGTGCCATCCCAGGGAGGGGGGCAGCCCTGAGTGCCAGGGCAGGCTGCAGCCCTGTGGGGATGGATGCTGGGGAAAGGGACCCCAAGTGACATTGTGCTGCCTCATGCAGACTGCCAGAGACACCATTGAGGATATGGAGGTGGATGAGCAGGATGACACCGAGCCCATGGAAGTGGACGAATATGATGAGACTGAGCCCATGGAAGTGGATGAGCAGGATGACACCGAGCCCATGGAAGTGGACGAATATGATGAGACTGAGCCCATGGAAGTGGATGAGCAGGATGACACCGAGCCCATGGAAGTAGATGAATATGATGAGACTGAGCCCATGGACGTCGATGAGAAGGACAAAGAAGAGCCCGTGATCCTGGCATGAGGATGGAGCCCCAGGAGCAGGACAACCTGATGCTCCCCTGCCCTGCCCACAGGCAGTGCCCAGCCTGGGGCGGGGCTGGCTGGCTCTCCTCAGGGACATGGTGCTCAAGGAAGTCCTGCTCTGCTGCTTCCTTCCTTCCTTCCCTCCCAGACTGACAGGGATAATGGGCATCGACAGGGCCCCACTGTAAATATGTTCAGCATGTTCGAGGCTTTTTTTTATAGGAAAAATTAGAAGATTCTTAGCCTAAAGCTCACAGAATGTTAATCTATAGCTTCTAGATTTTTACTGTATAAGTCCCAGATTGTTAACAGTATAGTCTTCCTTGTAAATATGTTCTAGAGACTGTTGTTGTTGTTAGAAGTAAATATGTTCCTCAAATGTTTGGCTGAACTTTGTTCAATAAATACTATTTCTTATTAAAACCTCGCCTCTCTTTGCAATTCCTTTGGGCAACCTTTGCACAGTGCTGGTTTCCACTTGCTCATGGTTCCTGGGGCTGCAGGTCCCTGGGGGTGCTGGCACAGCCAGCCCTGGCTGAGGGTCCCTGTGCAGGGGGGTCCCACTGAGCCAGCACTGCTGTTCCTGGGGCACAGCAGGGTCCCCAAGGGCAAAGCTGTCACCAGCAGAGAGGGAGCTCTGACAGCAGCAGGCCCTGCAGCAACGCTACCAAAGCAAAGGAAACCTCCTGACACCCTTCCTGCTGCGGCCACAGGGACTCCTGGGCAGGAGCCAGCATCAGGCACAGGGATGCAACATCCACCTCCATGCTCTGAAGGTCTCGACAGCCTTGGCAAGTCTGGGACCTGCACCCGGGCTGCTGCAGGGGCTGATGTTTAAGGCTTGCAGCCTCCAAAGCCTCTGGGCTTTGCTTCCCCCGCTGCCTTCCATTGCTCTGTGCCCAGGATCCTCACCCTGCCCGTGTTCCTGCTGCTGCCAGCAGCCCCCAGAGCCCCTCACTCCCTGAGCATCCCCATCACAGGGGGCA
Organism: Cinclus cinclus; assembly: GCF_963662255.1. Taxonomy (NCBI): domain Eukaryota; kingdom Metazoa; phylum Chordata; class Aves; order Passeriformes; family Cinclidae; genus Cinclus; species Cinclus cinclus. The sequence goes on from NC_085059.1 coordinate 3,193,365, forward strand.
ATGGCAAATCCCACACGCTTTGCAAAGCAAACTCCCCCACAGTAACCAAACCACTCTTTGGTCAGAGGGTGCCAAGGGGAAGCTCAGCACCAGCTGCTGTTTAAAGCATGCTTTCAAAAGTGGCTTCAGGCACTCTGGCAGTGCCTGCTGCGCAGCTGAGGCTGTGGGGACACAGCACTGGCTCAGGCCAGCCCTCAGCCCCTCACAGCTCATGCCAAGGGCCCAGCTCACAAAGCAGTTTCACACCACTTGCTGCAGCTATTTCAAAGGCCTAAATGTCATTGGCAGGAGCCATTTAGTTGCCAACTCAGTGTCCGTGTCCTGGCACGAGAAGCCACCAAGGGGCCTCTGCATGTGCACTCAGGGCACTTCCACTGCCATCCCAAAGGGATCGCAAAGGACAGGGCTCTTCTTTCAGCACTGCTGAGCTCCTCACGCAGCATTGAAGTCTCAGGAAGAGACAAGAATTGAGTGCACCAGGGAAGCTGGCCTCGAAGAAAACGCATCAATCCCACGGCCCACCCAAGCCAACGGCCTGCATGTCTGTACCTTCTCCTCCTTCTCTCTTCTCTGCTGTCACTTTGCCCCTTCTCTCTGTCCGGGACCTTGGCCTCTCAGACAAATAAAAGATGTGCATCCACACCTAGGCACGGCATAGATGTCTTACACAACTGTCCCTTCTTCCCCGACAGCTGCAAATCCTACAGCTGCCAGACCTCATCCCTTGCTCCTAGAAAGGGAGAGAAGACTTTCCATTCTAATCCATTGCCCAGCCCTAAGTCAACGACACAGTCAGTAGAAATAGCTGTGAAATCCCCAGCAGGAACCTGCCAGAAGAGCTACAGCTGTGGAGGGGGAAGCAGCAAACTCCCACCCCCACCACTGCTTTGGACTCCTTACCAGCTAAAACAGATCCCACTCCTGCCACTTTTTCCATTTTTTGTTAACCACAACTACCATCAATTTAAATCCATTGAAAACAAGATCACAGGAGGGGTTGCGTGGAAAGGAACCTTCAATCCCACCCAGTGCAAGCTTTGCCATGGCAGGGACACCTGCCACTGTCCCACGCTGCTCCAGCCTGGCCTTGGGCACTGCCAGGGATCCAGGGGCAGCCACAGCTGCTCTGGGCACCCTGTGCCAGCCCTGCCCATCCTGCCAGGGAACACTTCCTGACCCATATCCCATCTGAAGCCGCTCCCAGTGCCAACAGGTGTCACTGCATGGCCTTGGGATGATGGATCAAGAGAAAGCCCCAAGCCTTGAGCAGAGTTCCCAGTGCCTGTGCTGGGGACGTGCCACCCACCTGCCCCTCAAGCACTCAGCTGCCTCGCAGCCAGATGGAGTGTCCAACGGGTAAAGCACTCACAGAGGATCAAACCCTGGTCACTGCACCAATGACAAGGTCTTTATTGGGAAAAGAAATGTTGAAGCACAGCGACATTTCTTTTCCAAGCAGGAGACGCTGATCCTGTGCCGGCAGCGCAGGGATGCTGTTATTGCTGGTCCTCATTTCATCCCTTTATCAGCTGCAGGGGCACCAGGACAGGCTGTGGTCTCCCAGGGCAGCTCTGAGTGACACTGCTGTCCCCACCAGCTGTCCCCAGCCCTGGGTGCTGCCACGTGCCCCAGCCTCTGCAGCCCAAAGCACCTGGAGATCCCCCCGAGCATCAGCGATCAGGGCCGCTGCAATCAGCCTGCTGACACAAAACCTCAAGTGCTGCCACAAGAAAAGCAGCTGATTCATTGATACCTCGGAATTTCATGTCTCAATGCAAGGACAGGAAGCACCCCTATGCCACCAAATCATTGCTAAGGGCTTGCAAGCCTCAACGCGGAGATTTCAGCGTTGGACACGCAGTCAGGGCAAGGGTAAATCCACACAGAGATGACACAGAAATTCCAAAACACACATCATGTTGTTCTTGACGCCTTTCTTGTTGGCTCAAGGGCTGTTTCCGAGGGCCACGCTTGCACAGAAAGAAAGAAAGGAAGTGCAGCTGCTGAGGAACATCTCCATGCCCTCAGCAGGTTTTGGTGCCTTTGCTGCAGGGCCGCTCCTGTCAGAGCCCCCTCTCTGCTGCTGACACCGTTGCTCTTGGGGACACCAGCCCAGGAACACCAGCAGGGCCCAGGGTTGGGTCACGGGGACCCCCCTGTGCACAGGTACTCCCAGCCACGTGGCTGTGCCAGCACCCCCAGAAACACCAAGATCTGGCAGCACTTTGCTCCGCTGCTCTTTCCGCACACGGAACCATCTCCTTCCTTTGCCATCCCAGGAAAATTCAACCTCTACCTCAGCCAAAGATCATTTCCTACACATGGCTGATCAGAAATGTTCTTCTGGACTTCCTCCACCAAAACCACCCCCGCATGCCCACAAGACATTCCAGGGCCATCGGGAAACCCTCCACAAACACTGCGCAGGCACCCAGGACCGCGGGCTTTCCATCTCTGCCATTCAGGCTCCCTGCGCTGCTCCTGGTCATTTTCTCCTCCTCTCTCCATAACTTTGGGAACCACAGAGCTCCCAAGCTTTGGTAATTCCCAAGGCCACTGCCATCCTTGACTTCTTGGACACCCCCTGGGCTGTGGACAGACACCCCTGTGTTTTCCCGCAGAAGATGTTAAGAGCCAACAGGAAGTCACAAAGTTACGGAGGCTGCTAGATCACCTCCCCAAAAGAAAAAGCTGAAAAAGCTGTGGCTACTGAGTAAGGGGAGGTGAAGCTTGTGTGGCAAGCTCAGAGCATATTCACAGTGAATGAAAGGTGGAAGAGGGAGGGTGACTCTTCCTCAGGAAGTCTACTGATGGGACAAGGGGGAATGGGATCAAACGGAAAGAGAGTTGGAAGAGATTTGATGCTGGAAAGAAGTTCTTTAATCTGAGGCTGCTTGTCCCTGACACAGGGAGCTGTGCACATGTGGGTGCCCCATCCCCAGCAACATCCAAGGCCACATTGGACAGGGTTGAAGTGCTGGGAGCTTGCTCAGGTTGGAACCAGATGATTTTTAGGGTCTCTTCCAAGCCAAACCACTCAAGGATTTGATGGTTCTATGGCGTCCATCTCCAAGAGAGGAGTGGCCCTGAAGCTTCTGTGACATCACAGGGCCCGGAGTGCTGCAGGTGGAAGGTCCAGGGCCTGGAGACCAGCACAACAGACAGTTCACCTGCTGCCAGCACCCAGTTCTCCCCCACTCTTCGCTCTCTGCCACGGTGCCAAGATGTTCCTGCTGCCAGTACTCGCTTGTCCCCCGCTCTTCGTTCTCTGCCTTGGTGCTGAGCTGCTCCTGCTGCCGGGACTTTTCCTGCACTTCTACTGCACCATCAACACCAACAGCATGAGCGCTCCTGTCCCAGTGGAGGTACAGTGCCATCCCAGGGAGGGGGGCAGCCCTGAGTGCCAGGGCAGGCTGCAGCCCTGTGGGGATGGATGCTGGGGAAAGGGACCCCAAGTGACATTGTGCTGCCTCATGCAGACTGCCAGAGACACCATTGAGGATATGGAGGTGGATGAGCAGGATGACACCGAGCCCATGGAAGTGGACGAATATGATGAGACTGAGCCCATGGAAGTGGATGAGCAGGATGACACCGAGCCCATGGAAGTGGACGAATATGATGAGACTGAGCCCATGGAAGTGGATGAGCAGGATGACACCGAGCCCATGGAAGTAGATGAATATGATGAGACTGAGCCCATGGACGTCGATGAGAAGGACAAAGAAGAGCCCGTGATCCTGGCATGAGGATGGAGCCCCAGGAGCAGGACAACCTGATGCTCCCCTGCCCTGCCCACAGGCAGTGCCCAGCCTGGGGCGGGGCTGGCTGGCTCTCCTCAGGGACATGGTGCTCAAGGAAGTCCTGCTCTGCTGCTTCCTTCCTTCCTTCCTTCCTTCCTTCCCTCCCAGACTGACAGGGATAATGGGCATCGATAGGGCCCCGCTGTAAATATGTTCTGCATGTTCGAGGCTTTTTTTTATAGGAAAAATTAGAAGATTCTTAGCCTAAAGGTCCCAGAATGTTAATCTATAGCTTCTAGATTTTTACAGTATAAGTCCCAGATTGTTAACAGTATAGTCTTCCTTGTAAATATGTTCTAGAGACTGTTGTTGTTGTTAGAAGTAAATATGTTCCTCAAATGTTTGGCTGAACTTTGTTCAATAAATACTATTTCTTATTAAAACCTCGCCTCTCTTTGCAATTCCTTTGGGCAACGTTTGCACAGTGCTGGTTTCCACTTGCTCATGGTTCCTGGGGCTGCAGGTCCCTGGGGGTGCTGGCACAGCCAGCCCTGGCTGAGGGTCCCTGTGCAGGGGGGGCCCACTGAGCCAGCACTGCTGTTCCTGGGGCACAGCAGGGTCCCCAAGGGCAAAGCTCTCACCAGCAGAGAGGGAGCTCTGACAGCAGCAGGCCCTGCAGCAACGCTACCAAAGCAAAGGAAACCTCCTGACACCCTTCCTGCTGCGGCCACAGGGACTCCTGGGCAGGAGCCAGCATCAGGCACAGGGATGCAACATCCACCTCCATGCTCTGAAGGTCTCGACAGCCTTGGCAAGTCTGGGACCTGCACCCGGGCTGCTGCAGGGGCTGATGTTTAAGGCTTGCAGCCTCCAAAGCCTCTGGGCTTTGCTTCCCCCGCTGCCTTCCATTGCCCTGTGCCCAGGATCCTCACCCTGCCCGTGTTCCTGCTGCTGCCAGCAGCCCCCAGAGCCCCTCACTCCCTGAGCATCCCCATCACACGGAGCACTGGCAAATCCCACACGCTTCACAAAGCAAACTCCCCCACAGTAACCAAACCACTCTTTGGTCAGAGGGTGCCAAGGGGAAGCTCAGCACCAGCTGCTGTTTAAAGCATGCTTTCAAAAGTGGGTTCAGGCACTCTGGCAGTGCCTGCTGCGCAGCTGAGGCTGTGGGGACACAGCACTGGCTCAGCCCAACCCTCAGCCTCTCACAGCTCATGCCAAGGGCCCAGCTCACAAAGCAGTTTCACACCACTTGCTGCAGCTATTTCAAAGGCCTAAATGTCATTCGCAGGAGCCATTTAGTTGCCAACTCAGTGTCCGTGTCCTGGCAGGAGAAGCCACCAAGGGGCCTCTGCATGTGCACTCAGGGCACTTCCACTGCCATCCCAAAGGGATCGCAAAGGACAGGGCTCTTCTTTCAGCACTGCTGAGCTCCTCACGCAGCATTGAAGTCTCAGGAAGAGACAAGAATTGAGTGCACCAGGGAAGCTGGCCTCCAAGAAAAGGCATCAATCCCACGGCCCACCCAAGCCAACGGCCTGCATGTCTGTACCTTCTCCTCCTTCTCTCTTCTCTGCTGTCACTTTACCCCTTCTCTCTGTCCGGGACCTTGGCCTCTCAGACAAATAAAAGATGTGCATCCACACCTAGGCACGGCATAGATGTCTTACACAACTGTCCCTTCTTCCCCGACAGCTGCAAATCCTACAGCTGCCTGACCTCATCCCTTGCTCCTAGAAAGGGAGAGAAGACTTTCCATTCTAATCCATTGCCCAGCCCTAAGTCAACGACACAGTCAGTAGAAATAGCTGTGAAATCCCCAGCAGGAACCTGCCAGAAGAGCTACAGCTGTGGAGGGGGAAGCAGCAAACTCCCACCCCCACCACTGCTTTGGACTCCTTACCAGCTAAAACAGATCCCACTCCTGCGAGTTTTTCCATTTTTTGTTAACCACAACTACCATCAATTTAAATCCATTGAAAACAAGATCACAGGAGGGGTTGCGTGGAAAGGAACCTTCAATCCCACCCAGTGCAAGCTTTGCCATGGCAGGGACACCTGCCACTGTCCCACGCTGCTCCAGCCTGGCCTTGGGCACTGCCAGGGATCCAGGGGCAGCCACAGCTGCTCTGGGCACCCTGTGCCAGCCCTGCCCATCCTGCCAGGGAACACTTCCTGACCCATATCCCATCTGCAGCTGCTCCCAGTGCCAACAGGTGTCACTGCATGGCCTTGGGATGATGGATCAAGAGAAAGCCCCAAGCTTTGAGCAGAGTTCCCAGTGCCTGTGCTGGGGACGTGCCACCCACCTGCCCCTCAAGCACTCAGCTGCCTCGCAGCCAGATGGAGTGTCCAACGGGTAAAGCACTCCCAGAGGATCAAACCCTGGTCACTGCACCAATGACAAGGTCTTTATTGGGAAAAGAAATGTTGAAGCACAGCGACATTTCTTTTCCAAGCAGGAGACGCTGATCCTGTGCCGGCAGCGCAGGGATGCTGTTATTGCTGGTCCTCATTTCATCCCTTTATCAGCTGCAGGGGCACCAGGACAGGCTGTGGTCTCCCAGGGCAGCTCTGAGTGACACTGCTGTCCCCACCAGCTGTCCCCAGCCCTGGGTGCTGCCACGTGCCCCAGCCTCTGCAGCCCAAAGCACCTGGAGATCCCCCCGAGCATCAGCGATCAGGGCCGCTGCAATCAGCCTGCTGACACAAAACCTCAAGTGCTGCCACAAGAAAAGCAGCTGATTCATTGATACCTCGGAATTTCATGTCTCAATGCAAGGACAGGAAGCACCCCTATGCCACCAAATCATTGCTAAGGGCTTGCAAGCCTCAACGCGGAGATTTCAGCGTTGGACACGCAGTCAGGGCAAGGGTAAATCCACACAGAGATGACACAGAAATTCCAAAACACACATCATGTTGTTCTTGACGCCTTTCTTGTTGGCTCAAGGGCTGTTTCCGAGGGCCACGCTTGCACAGAAAGAAAGAAAGGAAGTGCAGCTGCTGAGGAACATCTCCATGCCCTCAGCAGGTTTTGGTGCCTTTGCTGCAGGGCCGCTCCTGTCAGAGCCCCCTCTCTGCTGCTGACACCGTTGCTCTTGGGGACACCAGCCCAGGAACACCAGCAGGGCCCAGGGTTGGGTCACGGGGACCCCCCTGTGCACAGGTACTCCCAGCCACGTGGCTGTGCCAGCACCCCCAGAAACACCAAGATCTGGCAGCACTTTGCTCCGCTGCTCTTTCCGCACACGGAACCATCTCCTTCCTTTGCCATCCCAGGAAAATTCAACCTCTACCTCAGCCAAAGATCATTTCCTACACATGGCTGATCAGAAATGTTCTTCTGGACTTCCTCCACCAAAACCACCCCCGCATGCCCACAAGACATTCCAGGGCCATCGGGAAACCCTCCACAAACACTGCGCAGGCACCCAGGACCGCGGGCTTTCCATCTCTGCCATTCAGGCTCCCTGCGCTGCTCCTGGTCATTTTCTCCTCCTCTCTCCATAACTTTGGGAACCACAGAGCTCCCAAGCTTTGGTAATTCCCAAGGCCACTGCCATCCTTGACTTCTTGGACACCCCCTGGGCTGTGGACAGACACCCCTGTGTTTTCCCGCAGAAGATGTTAAGAGCCAACAGGAAGTCACAAAGTTACGGAGGCTGCTAGATCACCTCCCCAAAAGAAAAAGCTGAAAAAGCTGTGGCTACTGAGTAAGGGGAGGTGAAGCTTGTGTGGCAAGCTCAGAGCATATTCACAGTGAATGAAAGGTGGAAGAGGGAGGGTGACTCTTCCTCAGGAAGTCTACTGATGGGACAAGGGGGAATGGGATCAAACGGAAAGAGAGTTGGAAGAGATTTGATGCTGGAAAGAAGTTCTTTAATCTGAGGCTGCTTGTCCCTGACACAGGGAGCTGTGCACATGTGGGTGCCCCATCCCCAGCAACATCCAAGGCCACATTGGACAGGGTTGAAGTGCTGGGAGCTTGCTCAGGTTGGAACCAGATGATTTTTAGGGTCTCTTCCAAGCCAAACCACTCAAGGATTTGATGGTTCTATGGCGTCCATCTCCAAGAGAGGAGTGGCCCTGAAGCTTCTGTGACATCACAGGGCCCGGAGTGCTGCAGGTGGAAGGTCCAGGGCCTGCAGACCAGCACAACAGACAGTTCACCTGCTGCCAGCACTCAGTTCTCCCCCACTCTTCGCTCTCTGCCACGGTGCCAAGATGTTCCTGCTGCCAGTACTCGCTTGTCCCCCGCTCTTCGTTCTCTGCCTTGGTGCTGAGCTGCTCCTGCTGCCGGGACTTTTCCTGCACTTCTACTGCACCATCAACACCAACAGCATGAGCGCTCCTGTCCCAGTGGAGGTACAGTGCCATCCCAGGGAGGGGGGCAGCCCTGAGTGCCAGGGCAGGCTGCAGCCCTGTGGGGATGGATGCTGGGGAAAGGGACCCCAAGTGACATTGTGCTGCCTCATGCAGACTGCCAGAGACACCATTGAGGATATGGAGGTGGATGAGCAGGATGACACCGAGCCCATGGAAGTGGACGAATATGATGAGACTGAGCCCATGGAAGTGGATGAGCAGGATGACACCGAGCCCATGGAAGTGGACGAATATGATGAGACTGAGCCCATGGAAGTGGATGAGCAGGATGACACCGAGCCCATGGAAGTAGATGAATATGATGAGACTGAGCCCATGGACGTCGATGAGAAGGACAAAGAAGAGCCCGTGATCCTGGCATGAGGATGGAGCCCCAGGAGCAGGACAACCTGATGCTCCCCTGCCCTGCCCACAGGCAGTGCCCAGCCTGGGGCGGGGCTGGCTGGCTCTCCTCAGGGACATGGTGCTCAAGGAAGTCCTGCTCTGCTGCTTCCTTCCTTCCTTCCTTCCTTCCCTCCCAGACTGACAGGGATAATGGGCATCGATAGGGCCCCGCTGTAAATATGTTCTGCATGTTCGAGGCTTTTTTTTATAGGAAAAATTAGAAGATTCTTAGCCTAAAGGTCCCAGAATGTTAATCTATAGCTTCTAGATTTTTACAGTATAAGTCCCAGATTGTTAACAGTATAGTCTTCCTTGTAAATATGTTCTAGAGACTGTTGTTGTTGTTAGAAGTAAATATGTTCCTCAAATGTTTGGCTGAACTTTGTTCAATAAATACTATTTCTTATTAAAACCTCGCCTCTCTTTGCAATTCCTTTGGGCAACGTTTGCACAGTGCTGGTTTCCACTTGCTCATGGTTCCTGGGGCTGCAGGTCCCTGGGGGTGCTGGCACAGCCAGCCCTGGCTGAGGGTCCCTGTGCAGGGGGGGCCCACTGAGCCAGCACTGCTGTTCCTGGGGCACAGCAGGGTCCCCAAGGGCAAAGCTCTCACCAGCAGAGAGGGAGCTCTGACAGCAGCAGGCCCTGCAGCAACGCTACCAAAGCAAAGGAAACCTCCTGACACCCTTCCTGCTGCGGCCACAGGGACTCCTGGGCAGGAGCCAGCATCAGGCACAGGGATGCAACATCCACCTCCATGCTCTGAAGGTCTCGACAGCCTTGGCAAGTCTGGGACCTGCACCCGGGCTGCTGCAGGGGCTGATGTTTAAGGCTTGCAGCCTCCAAAGCCTCTGGGCTTTGCTTCCCCCGCTGCCTTCCATTGCCCTGTGCCCAGGATCCTCACCCTGCCCGTGTTCCTGCTGCTGCCAGCAGCCCCCAGAGCCCCTCACTCCCTGAGCATCCCCATCACACGGAGCACTGGCAAATCCCACACGCTTCACAAAGCAAACTCCCCCACAGTAACCAAACCACTCTTTGGTCAGAGGGTGCCAAGGGGAAGCTCAGCACCAGCTGCTGTTTAAAGCATGCTTTCAAAAGTGGGTTCAGGCACTCTGGCAGTGCCTGCTGCGCAGCTGAGGCTGTGGGGACACAGCACTGGCTCAGCCCAACCCTCAGCCTCTCACAGCTCATGCCAAGGGCCCAGCTCACAAAGCAGTTTCACACCACTTGCTGCAGCTATTTCAAAGGCCTAAATGTCATTCGCAGGAGCCATTTAGTTGCCAACTCAGTGTCCGTGTCCTGGCAGGAGAAGCCACCAAGGGGCCTCTGCATGTGCACTCAGGGCACTTCCACTGCCATCCCAAAGGGATCGCAAAGGACAGGGCTCTTCTTTCAGCACTGCTGAGCTCCTCACGCAGCATTGAAGTCTCAGGAAGAGACAAGAATTGAGTGCACCAGGGAAGCTGGCCTCCAAGAAAAGGCATCAATCCCACGGCCCACCCAAGCCAACGGCCTGCATGTCTGTACCTTCTCCTCCTTCTCTCTTCTCTGCTGTCACTTTACCCCTTCTCTCTGTCCGGGACCTTGGCCTCTCAGACAAATAAAAGATGTGCATCCACACCTAGGCACGGCATAGATGTCTTACACAACTGTCCCTTCTTCCCCGACAGCTGCAAATCCTACAGCTGCCTGACCTCATCCCTTGCTCCTAGAAAGGGAGAGAAGACTTTCCATTCTAATCCATTGCCCAGCCCTAAGTCAACGACACAGTCAGTAGAAATAGCTGTGAAATCCCCAGCAGGAACCTGCCAGAAGAGCTACAGCTGTGGAGGGGGAAGCAGCAAACTCCCACCCCCACCACTGCTTTGGACTCCTTACCAGCTAAAACAGATCCCACTCCTGCGAGTTTTTCCATTTTTTGTTAACCACAACTACCATCAATTTAAATCCATTGAAAACAAGATCACAGGAGGGGTTGCGTGGAAAGGAACCTTCAATCCCACCCAGTGCAAGCTTTGCCATGGCAGGGACACCTGCCACTGTCCCACGCTGCTCCAGCCTGGCCTTGGGCACTGCCAGGGATCCAGGGGCAGCCACAGCTGCTCTGGGCACCCTGTGCCAGCCCTGCCCATCCTGCCAGGGAACACTTCCTGACCCATATCCCATCTGCAGCTGCTCCCAGTGCCAACAGGTGTCACTGCATGGCCTTGGGATGATGGATCAAGAGAAAGCCCCAAGCTTTGAGCAGAGTTCCCAGTGCCTGTGCTGGGGACGTGCCACCCACCTGCCCCTCAAGCACTCAGCTGCCTCGCAGCCAGATGGAGTGTCCAACGGGTAAAGCACTCCCAGAGGATCAAACCCTGGTCACTGCACCAATGACAAGGTCTTTATTGGGAAAAGAAATGTTGAAGCACAGCGACATTTCTTTTCCAAGCAGGAGACGCTGATCCTGTGCCGGCAGCGCAGGGATGCTGTTATTGCTGGTCCTCATTTCATCCCTTTATCAGCTGCAGGGGCACCAGGACAGGCTGTGGTCTCCCAGGGCAGCTCTGAGTGACACTGCTGTCCCCACCAGCTGTCCCCAGCCCTGGGTGCTGCCACGTGCCCCAGCCTCTGCAGCCCAAAGCACCTGGAGATCCCCCCGAGCATCAGCGATCAGGGCCGCTGCAATCAGCCTGCTGACCCAAAACCTCAAGTGCTGCCACAAGAAAAGCAGCTGATTCATTGATACCTCGGAATTTCATGTCTCAATGCAAGGACAGGAAGCACCCCTATGCCACCAAATCATTGCTAAGGGCTTGCAAGCCTCAACGCGGAGATTTCAGCGTTGGACACGCAGTCAGGGCAAGGGTAAATCCACACAGAGATGACACAGAAATTCCAAAACACACATCATGTTGGTCTTGACGCCTTTCTTGTTGGCTCAAGGGCTGTTTCCGTGGGCCACGCTTGCACAGAAAGAAAGGAAGTGCAGCTGCTGAGGAACATCTCCATGCCCTCAGCAGGTTTTGGTGCCTTTGCTGCAGGGCCGCTCCTGTCAGAGCCCCCTCTCTGCTGCTGACACCTTTGCTCTTGGGGACACCAGCCCAGGAACACCAGCAAGGCCCAGCATTGTCTCAGGGGGACCCCCCTGTGCACAGGGACTCCCAGCCCCGTGGCTGTGCCAGCACCCCCAGAAACACCAAGATCTGGCAGCACTTTGCTCCGCTGCTCTTTCCGCACACGGAACCATCTCCTTCCTTTGCCATCCCAGGAAAATTCAACCTCTACCTCAGCCAAAGATCATTTCCTACACATGCCTGATCAGAAATGTTCTTCTGCACTTCCTCCACCAAAACCACCCCCGCATGCCCACAAGACATTCCAGGGCCATCGGGAAACCCTCCACAAACACTGCGCAGGCACCCAGGACCACGGGCTTTCCATCTCTGCCATTCAGGCTCCCTGCGCTGCTCCTGGTCATTTTCTCCTCCTCTCTCCATAACTTTGGGAACCACAGAGCTCCCAGGCTTTGGCAATTCCCAAGGCCACTGCCATCCTTGACTTCTTGGACACCCCCAGGGCTGTGGACAGACACCCCTGTGTTTTCCCGCAGAAGATGTTAAGAGCCAACAGGAAGTCACAAAGTTACGGAGGCTGCTAGATCACCTCCCCAAAAGAAAAAGCTGAAAAAGCTGTGGCTGCTGAGGAAGGGGAGGTGAAGCTTGTGTGGCAAGCTCAGAGCACATTCACAGTGAATGAAAGGTGGAAGAGGGAGGGTGACTCTTCCTCAGGAAGTCTACTGATGGGACAAGGGGGAATGGGATCAAACGGAAAGAGAGTTGGAAGAGATTTGATGCTGGAAAGAAGTTCTTTAATCTGAGGCTGCTTGTCCCTGACACAGGGAGCTGTGCACATGTGGGTGCCCCATCCCCAGCAACATCCAAGGCCACATTGGACAGGGTTGAAGTGCTGGGAGCTTGCTCAGGTTGGAACCAGATGATTTTTAGGGTCTCTTCCAAGCCAAACCACTCAAGGATTTGATGGTTCTATGGCGTCCATCTCCAAGAGAGGAGTGGCCCTGAAGCTTCTGTGACATCACAGGGCCCGGAGTGCTGCAGGTGGAAGGTCCAGGGCCTGCAGACCAGCACAACAGACAGTTCACCTGCTGCCAGCACTCAGTTCTCCCCCACTCTTCGCTCTCTGCCACGGTGCCAAGATGTTCCTGCTGCCAGTACTCGCTTGTCCCCCGCTCTTCGTTCTCTGCCTTGGTGCTGAGCTGCTCCTGCTGCCGGGACTTTTCCTGCACTTCTACTGCACCATCAACACCAACAGCATGAGCGCTCCTGTCCCAGTGGAGGTACAGTGCCATCCCAGGGAGGGGGGCAGCCCGGACTGCCAGGGCAGGCTGCAGCCCTGTGGGGATGGATGCTGGGGACAGGGACCCCAAGTGACATTGTGCTGTCTCATGCAGACTGCCAGAGACACCATTGAGGATATGGAGGTGGATGAGCAGGATGACACCGAGCCCATGGAAGTGGATGAATATGATGAGACTGAGCCCATGGAAGTGGATGAGCAGGATGACACCGAGCCCATGGAAGTGGACGAATATGATGAGACTGAGCCCATGGAAGTGGATGAACAGGATGACACCGAGCCCATGGAAGTAGATGAATATGATGAGACTGAGCCCATGGACGTCGATGAGAAGGACAAAGAAGAGCCCGTGATCCTGGCATGAGGATGGAGCCCCAGGAGCAGGACAACCTGATGCTCCCCTGCCCTGCCCACAGGCAGTGCCCAGCCTGGGGCGGGGCTGGCTGGCTCTCCTCAGGGACATGGTGCTCAAGGAAGTCCTGCTCTGCTGCTTCCTTCCTTCCTTCCTTCCTTCCTTCCTTCCTTCCTTCCTTCCTTCCTTCCTTCCTTCCTTCCTTCCTTCCTTCCTTCCTTCCTTCCTTCCTTCCTTCCTTCCTTCCTTCCTTCCTTCCTTCCTTCCTTCCTTCCTTCCTTCCTTCCTTCCTTCCTTCCTTCCTTCCCTCCCAGACTGACAGGGATAATGGGCATCGATAGGGCCCCGCTGTAAATATGTTCAGCATGTTCGAGCCTTTTTTTATAGGAACAATTTCAAGATTGTTAGCCTAAAGGTCCCAGAATGTTAATCTATAGCTTCTAGATTTTTACAGTATAAGTCCCAGATTGTTAACAGTATAGTCTTCCTTGTAAATATGTTCTAGAGACTGTTGTTGTTGTTGTTAGAAGTAAATATGTTCTTCAAATGTTTGGCTGAACTTTGTTCAATAAATACTATTTCTTATTAAAACCTCGCCTCTCTTTGCAATTCCTTTGGGCGACGTTTGCACAGTGCTGGTTTCCACTTGCTCATGGTTCCTGGGGCTGCAGGTCCCTGGGGGTGCTGGCACAGCCAGCCCTGGCTGGGGCTCCCCGTGCAGGGGGGTCCCACTGAGCCAGCACTGCTGTTCCTGGAGCACAGCAGTGTCCCCGAGGGCAAAGTTCTCACCAGCAGAGAGGGAGCTCTGACAGCAGCAGGCCCTGCAGCAACGCCGCTGTGGGAATCGAGCTGGCTGACATCCAAAGCCAGACCAGTGTTTTTGATGCGTTGCCCCTTGGCTCCAGACCTTGGAGGGCATTTGTTTAAGTTTATAACAGTTCCTAGGAAAGTTGTCAAAGGTTTTAAAAATGTTCCTGGTCAAGCTTTATAATCCTCATTTCCCATTGATTGCCTCTATTCCCAGTTATGTCATCCCTTTTCTCTTCCCAGTTCTGGAAAGTTCTTGTATCCTTGTACCCCCATTGGTTTATGTTCACCGCATTGTTCCACCCATCCTACCTTACTGGCTACTGCCCCATATTACTCTTCCCTTGCTCCACTTTTCCCTTTACCCATTGGATTATCATCCTGGACCCACCTCTCATCATCCCTTATAAATACCCTGGATTTTCCCTCAGCCTTGTCTTCTACCCTTTGCTCTTATAGTGTGTGCACGTGTTTTGGGCCTTGTCCCGCATTTTCTTTTATGATTATTAAAGTCTTTAGTTGCAGAGTTGTGGTGTGGACCCGTTCCACATTTTGCCACCTTAGCCCTGATATCAGGGAAACTTTAGAGGTTGGTCGGGGAGACTGCCCTCGAGTCTCGCGCCTTAAGTATTGAAAAACAAAAACCCCGACAGGTGGCCCCTGAACAGGGACCCTGATATTCAGGGCACCTTGTTGCAGAGGTAGGACTGTGTCCCCGGGAGTGTGGCTGTGCCGGGGCCCGGCGGAGTTGTCGGCGAAGAGGGACCTCGTCTGGACACCCGGGGAGCCAGCGAGGGACGTCAACAGAAGCACCTGCAGAATACAGGTGTGTTTGGGGCACCCGACATAATATAGCCCTCTTCGCTGCCCTGTTTTAAAATACGGGTCCTAGTCTTGGCTAGGGGCGTCTCGGCAGCTAGATCCCCTAAGGAGGATTCGAAGGAAGATGGTTGGACAAATGTCAAGCGTAGAGAGGAACGTATATGGACGTTTTAAGTTAATTCTTTTAAGTACCACTAAGGACTTTTCAAAAAAAGAACTGAAAAAATTTGTAAAGTGGGTTTGTAAAAATTTCCCCAACACCCCGAGTGAAGAAATGATGAATACTGCCTTTTGGGACTCGGTGGGGAACAAAATTTATCACTTGTCTGGAAAATGGGACCCCGAGGCACCCTGCATGCTCCCTCTTTTCCACCTTATCCTGGAAACCCTGCACCAATCCCAGCTTCGATTACCCAGCTCGTCGGTTCCTCCTAACCCTTCTCCAAAGCAGCCTGTTCTCTCCCTGTCTCCTGTGACTGACCCTCCAGCTGAGATCCCCGATGGCAGCGCGCGGGCCGTCGTGGATCTCCCCCCTTCCATCCCTCTGGTGTCCTCATGTGTTCGTCCCGCTCACCCTCCTAACGACAGCTCTTGCCCCATCGGCTGCCCTGCCACAAACGGGGGCCATTTTGGAATTACCACTAACACCTTCTGTCAAAGTCTGCGTTCCTCGGCTATTCCCGCCTCTAGCTCTGCCTTCCAGCCCGCCCTCGCTCCCTCACGGCCCGCCCACCACCCTCAGGGGCCGCCCACTCCTGCCCCTGCCGGAACTGGCGCTGAGTGCTCCTCCTCCCGGAAGGAGACCGGAACTGCCCTTCAGGCACTTCCGGAAGAGCCTGCCTCCAAAATGGCTGCGCCCATAGCTGAAGCTTGCAAATCTTACCGGCAGCTTAACACTAATGTAAATGTTATTGCTCCACTTTGTTCATCTTCCTCCGGAGAGAACTCGAGCTCTAGTGACTCTGAGGAGTCTTCACCTTGCCCTCTAACCCCTAAAAACCCTTGGGAGAGGATCCGGAAAGCTGCTATAAAAGAAGGAAACTGGCAGATAGCAGCTAAGTTCAATGCATTCCCACTGAGGTACCACAGGGGGAGGGGAGGTGCACCAAGATGGGAGCCTATGACATATGGGGAAGTAAAAGAACTGTGTCGGGCAGCCAAGGACCATGGGAGGGGATGCCCATATTTTAATAATCTTGTTCGGGCCACCTTCACAGCACATGTACTGACCCCCCATGACTTAAAATATATAATGACTATGTTGTTGTCTCCCCCTGAGTATACCTTGTGGGAAGGGGAATGGAAACGCATGCTCCAAGGATTCCTGACTGACTGCGTGAACGATCCAGCCAGAGCAGCATTAACAATGGACCACCTAGCCGGGGAAGGACAATTTACCCAACCTGAGGAGCAAGCTGCAGCAGCCCCCAGGCAAGTACTTGATGAAATTAAAACTCTTGCTAGGAAGGCACTAGTCCACGTGCCAGATGGCAGCACACCTAACTTGGAGTACACTAATATTAAGCAAGAGCCCGGAGAAACATACATGAAATTTATTGACAGGTTAAAATAAGCATTGGAAAAACAGGTTCCTGCTGACAAAACCAGGAATACATTGTTAGAGACATTGGCGGTAGCTAATGCTGACTCTGAATGTCGGAAGGTACTGCGCGCTCTGCCACGAGAACCCCCACCGATGCTCCTCCAGATGATCGAGGCATGTAACCGTCTCGGGACGGTGGAGCATGTGGCAGCAGTACAAGCCCAGGCCATCGGACAGGGAGTTGCAAGAGCACTGGTTGCTGCACATTTTCCTTTGAAGTCGCCCCAAACGCAGTGCCAGTCTACATGTTTTCAGTGTGGCCAGCAAGGACACTTGCGAAAAGACTGTCCACAAAGGAAAGGGAGGTACCCAGTTGTTAGTAAAAATCAACCTCAGGCTAAACAGTTTTCCTTTAAAAGTAATTTTCCTAGGCAGCCGTCAAAAAACTTCCATCAGAGCGCAAGTCGGCCTTGCGCTATGACAAGAAATCCACAAGCCGAAGATACTGATGGCTGCGGAGAATCAGAACATTCTAACCACCACTACAGGCCCTGTGGCTCCGAACTCCAGCAGCTCATCTCAGGACTACCAGCAACAATTCCACCAGGTGCCCGGCTGGAGTTGGTGAGTGCTAAACCTGTAGTGCTGACTGACTGTTCCACACATTCAGTTTCAACAGGACAACTTGGGCTTGAAGATCGGCCCCACCAAGTGTTAATTTTAGGCAATTGTAGATCAAAGACTGAGGGCTTTTTTGTCCTTCCTTCCGTATTGTCTGTTACATCTTCCCAGGAAATGACTGTTTTAGCCCTAAGCCCTGACCCTCCTTGCTTTATTCCCGAAGGACTGCCTATAGCCCAAGCGATTATGTTGCCAGATGAAACGGAGGAAGAGGATTCAGAATCCTTTGTCATGTGGACCCAGGTTATAAGTAAGGACAGGCCTAAAATAACCTGTATCCTAGAGGCTAATGGACAGAGGGTAACTCTTAAGGGAACTGTTGACACTGGATCGGACGTTACTGTAATTTCTACCTCAAGATGGCCCTCAGGGTGGGCACTTACACCAGCTTCTGGAGTCCTTATGGGGATTGGAGGGGAAAGCACTGGTCTGAAAAGCATGAATTTGATCAAGATAGAGGGACCTAAGGGTCGTGTTGCCACCACCAGACCCTTCATAGTGAAAACACGAACGCCTGTCGTCCTGTGGGGAAGGGATATTTTAACTGAATGGGGAGCGCGTTTGGAAATGGATTTTTAATTGGGGTCATTGAAGAGCGTGGCACCTTGAAAATAACTTGGAAAGATAATACCCCTATCTGGGTAGATCAATGGCCCCTACATGAGAAAAAACTAGCCGCGCTGCAATCCCTGATGTCACAACAACTTCAAAAAGGACACATAACATTCACCACCAGCCCCTGGAACACCCCCATTTTTGTCATCCAAAAACCACGCAGTGACAAATGGCGACTCCTCCATGATCTCCGGAAAATAAATGAGGTCATAGAGGACATGGGTGCACTTCAACCAGGTCTTCCTTCTCCGGCTATGATCCCTAAAGACTGGTACCTAACAATTATTGACCTTAAAGACTGTTTCTTTGACATTCCATTACACCCTGATGATGCTCCATGTTTTGCCTTTTCCATCCCATCAATCAACAGGGAAGCACCCCTTCAGCGATTCCATTGGGTGGTCTTACCTCAAGGAATGAAAAACAGTCCAACAATATGTCAGTGGTTTGTGGCTAAGATACTAACCCCTGTTTGTAAAGTTCATCCACAGGTGTTGATACTTCACTATATGGATGATATCCTGTTAGCTGCCAAAGATACTGTCACACTGGACACTGCAGTGAAGGATACCATCTCAGCAGTCCAAAAAGCTGGATTAACTGTTTCAGAAGAAAAGGTGCAGCAAATGCAGCCTTGGATGTATTTGGGTTATAAAATTTCGTCACGAACTATAAAGCCACAACTGCTCCAGCTGGAAGAGAACCCACAAACATTACATGACATGCAGAGGTTGCTTGGTGCTATCACTTGGGTGAGACCCTTATTGGGGATTACAAATCAAGACTTATTTGACATTATTTGACCTCCTGAAGGGAGATTCGGCCCCAAACTCCCCGAGACACTTGACAGAGGAAGCAAGACACGCCTTGAATAAAGTGTCTTTTGCAATACAAACCCGGCAAGCACACCGGATGGACCCTATGTTGCCTTTCCTATTAGTGGTTCTGGGGAGGGGTCCTCAACTTCATGCCTGAATTTTTCGCTGGGATCCTGAGTTACCTGGTCCTTTGTTGATTTTAGAATGGATTTTCCTTTCCCACCAACCCAAAAAGACCATCACTACAAAGCCAGAAATAAGAGCTCAGTTAATTATCAAGGCTAGAAGACGTTTGCTATCTTTCTCTGGGAGAGACTTTTCGATTATATTTCTGCCTTTGACTTCTTCCTATTTAGATTGGCTCCTGCAACAATCTGAACACCTTCAAATTGCTCTAATAAATTTCCCTGGACAACTTTCTATCCATTGCCCTAAGCATAGACTTCTAAGTTCTGATTTCAATTTATTTCCTAAACCCTTAAGGAGTGATAAGCCCCTCAAAGCCCTCACTTTGTTTACAGACGGGTCAGGAAAATCTCATAAATCTGTAATTACATGGGAAAACCCTATGACAGGTGAGTGGCTGTCAGATATTGAAATTGTTGAAGGCTCACCACAGATTGTTGAATTGGCGGCAGTGGTAAGGGCATTTTGCAAATTCACCGGCCCCGTTAATATTGTTACTGACTCAGCATATGTTGCAGGGATCGTGGAAAGGGCGGAAAATTCGTTACTGAAGGACATTGCAAATGAACGGTTATATTCTTTACTGAAAAATAGAGTTTTTCTTCTTTCCCAAAGGCAGCACCCTTACTTCATTATGCATATCCGTTCCCACACTACCCTTCCTGGACCCTTGACACAAGGTAACAATCGAGCTGACACACTTGCCATGACAGCACAAGTAACATTACCCAACATACCTGAGCAGGCAAAGCTTAGCCATGCATTCTTCCATCAAAATGCTCCAGCTTTGCATAGAATGTTTGATATTACCAAGGACCAAGCCAAGGCCATTGTAAACACATGCCCTAGTTGCCAAAAACTTTCCCTACCAGCTATTGGAGCAGCAGTCAACCCTAGGGGACTCCATAGTTTACAACTGTGGCAAGCAGATATAACACACTACCCTTCATTTGGTCGTTTCAAATACATCCATCTTTCTATAGATACCTTTTCAGGTGCTATCTTTGCCTCCGCTCACACCAAAGAAACAGCAGCAGATGCTATGAAACGTTTTCTCCAAGCATTTGCAATCCTTGGTATCCCCCAGGAAATAAAAACTGATAATGGTCCAGCTTATATTTCACACAAAAATAAAACAATTTTTCAATCAGTGGGGAGTCATCCACACCACTGGCATCCCTCACTCCCCCACGGGTCAGTCAATAGTTGAAAGAGCCCATGGTTCCCTTAAAAATCTTTTAGATAAACAAAAAGGGGGAATAGAGATCTTATCAAACACAGAAAGGTTAAGTAAAGCATTATATGTCTTTAATTTTTTGAACAATTCGTTTATGGAACCAAACCCTCCAATTATCTGTCATTTTTCGAATACAACACAGGCTCAACTGAAAGAAAGACCACCAGTCTTGGTAAAAGATGCTGAAACAAATCAAATCTTAGGAGGACCATTCCAACTAATAACTTGGGGGAAGGGATATGCTTGTGTCTCCACAGATAGGGCACCTCGGTGGATGCCAGCCAAGAACATCAAACCTTACCTACAGCCTTTAAAAGAAGACCTACCAGAGAGTCCCAGTAGTCCAACTCCTAACAACAAGCCTGCAACTACTACTCCTTATGACTGACTATTTCACAGCTCCTCATCGCAAGTCATCGTTGGGACCGTGACCTCTGAAAGACTCTCAATCATTGCACTTGTTCTCTTTAATGTCCTACCCTTTGCCAGCAGCAGAATTGTTCAACAGCCAAAACAGAACATTTGGATTACCCTGGCCAACATAACGCACCAAGAGACGTTAGGTCTATCTGTTGCCACCCCCAAACAACCCCTTTTCAACATGCCTGGTAGGTCTACCAGCAGACGAATGCCCAGTAAATAAAAAGACCATCAATGCCATGCGAGGTAACAGTCCCAAAAGTAAGTTAAAATACAACCCTGTAGACTTTTGGAACTCATGGGCTCTTGATCTTCCACATGCGCCATTAGAGCCTCAAGAACTGGAACTATTTGGCTCAGTTAAAATGGACTACTGCATCACCTTTCGCTATAAAAAGAGAGTTCAGCTGATAAGGGCTAACGGAGGTAAGCCCCAAATCGTGAAAACAGATGAACCAGCGTTGTGGGATGTTTCCCCCCACCATCCAGGGTATAAAAATGAGAGCCTATGGTGTAATTATACCTCACGACATCCATCTAAATCAAGTGATACTCCTCTGCAGTTACCTCCAGGTACATTTCTTGTTTGTGGGGACAGAGCATGGCCTGCCATTCCGTCTCATATTAAAGGTGGACCATGTAGCCTTGGTAGGCTTACTTTACTAACTCCCAATGTCACAGCACTAATTGGTAATAGCAAAAAGAGGAAAAAGCGTTTTGCACATCAATTCCAATCTGATTGTAACAGTAAATTAGAGTTTTGGAATAGAGGACAAAGGATAATCGCCTCTGCTCTTGTACCTTGGGTAGCTGCTGCACAAGCAGTCACCCAGTTGGGAAGATTGGGATGTTGGTTAAGTAAACAAACCAACGCTACTTCCGTCGCTCTAAGTGATCTTCTGACAGATGTTGTCAGTATAAGGCATGCAACATTGCAAAACAGAGCTGCCATAGATTGTTTGCTGTTGGCACAAGGACATGGATGCCAGGACTTTGAAGGCATGTGCTGCATGAACCTTTCTGATCATAGCGAATCTATACACAAAAGTATTCAAGCTCTCAAAGATGGAGTCAAAGAGTTACAAATCAAGGATGACACGAACTGGTTTAATGGACTCTTGAAAAGTTGGGGAAACAAAGGGTGGGTGTTACCTATAATGAAAACTGGGTTACTTCATAATTGTTGTTGTTGTACTGTTAATTGTTCCTTGCTTGTTACAATGTTTTTACAAAGTTCTACAAAAATCATTTAGCTCTATTTTTATAGTTAAACAGAAAGGGGAAGATGTGGGAATCGAGCTGGCTGACATCCAAAGCCAGACCAGTGTTTTTGGTGAGTTGCCCCTTGGCCCCAGACCTTGGAGGGCATTTGTTTAAGTTTATAACAGTTCCTAAGAAATTTGTCAAAGGTTTTAAAACTGTTTATGGTAAAGCTTTATAGCCCTCATTTCCCATTGGTTACCTCCATTCCCAGTTATGTCATCCCTTTTCTCTCCCCAGTTCTGGAAAGTTCTTGTATCCTTGTACCCCCATTGGTTTATGTTCACCGCATTGTTCCACCCATCCTACCTTACTGGTTACTGCCCCATATTACTCCTCCCTTGCTCCACTTTTCCCTTTACCCATTGGATTATCATCCTGGACCCACCTCTCATCATCCCTTATAAATACCCTGGATTTTCCCTCAGCCTTGTCTTCTACCCTTAGCTCTTATAGTGTGTACAGGTGTTCTGGGCCTTCTCCCTCATTTTCTTTTATGATTATTAAAGTATTTAGTTTCAGAGTTGTGGTGTCGACCCGTTCCTCATTTCGCCACGTTACCCCTGATATCGGGGGAACTTTAGAGGTTGGTCGGGTAGACTGCCCTCGAGTCTCGCACCTGAAATATTGAAAAACAAAAAAAACCCGACAGTTAAGAGCCAACAGGAAGTCACAAAGTTACGGAGGCTGCTAGATCACCTCCCCAAAAGAAAAAGCTGAAAAAGCTGTGGCTGCTGAGGAAGGGGAGGTGAAGCTTGTGTGGCAAGCTCAGAGCATATTCACAGTGAATGAAAGGTGGAAGAGGGAGGGTGACTCTTCCTCAGGAAGTCTACTGATGGGACAAGGGGGAATGGGATCAAACGGAAAGAGAGTTGGAAGAGATTTGATGCTGGAAAGAAGTTCTTTAATCTGAGGCTGCTTGTCCCTGACACAGGGAGCTGTGCACATGTGGGTGCCCCATCCCCAGCAACATCCAAGGCCACATTGGACAGGGTTGAAGTGCTGGGAGCTTGCTCAGGTTGGAACCAGATGATTTTTAGGGTCTCTTCCAAGCCAAACCACTCAAGGACTTGATGGTTCTATGGCGTCCATCTCCAAGAGAGGAGTGGCCCTGAAGCTTCTGTGACATCACAGGGCCCAGAGTGCTGCAGGTGGAAGGTCCAGGGCCTGGAGACCAGCACAACAGACAGTTCACCTGCTGCCAGCACTCAGTTCTCCCCCACTCTTCGCTCTCTGCCACGGTGCCAAGATGTTCCTGCTGCCAGTACTCGCTTGTCCCCCGCTCTTCGTTCTCTGTCTTGGTGCTGAGCTGCTCCTGCTGCCGGGACTTTTCCTGCACTTCTACTGCACCATCAACACCAACAGCATGAGCGCTCCTGTCCCAGTGGAGGTACAGTGCCATCCCAGGGAGGGGGGCAGCCCGGGCTGCCAGGGCAGGCTGCAGCCCTGTGGGGATAGATGCTGGGGAAAGGGACCCCAAGTGACATTGTGCTGTCTCATGCAGACTGCCAGAGACACCATTGAGGATATGGAGGTGGATGAGCAGGATGACACCGAGCCCATGGAAGTGGATGAATATGATGAGACTGAGCCCATGGAAGTGGATGAGCAGGATGACACCGAGCCCATGGAAGTGGACGAATATGATGAGACTGAGCCCATGGACGTCGATGAGAAGGACAAGGAAGAGCCCGTGATCCTGGCATGAGGATGGAGCCCCAGGAGCAGGACAACCTGATGCTCCCCTGCCCTGCCCACAGGCAGTGCCCAGCCTGGGGCGGGGCTGGCTGGCTCTCCTCAGGGACATGGTGCTCAAGGAAGTCCTGCTCTGCTGCTTCCTTCCTTCCTTCCTTCCTTCCTTCCTTCCTTCCTTCCTTCCTTCCTTCCTTCCTTCCTTCCTTCCTTCCTTCCTTCCTTCCTTCCTTCCTTCCTTCCTTCCTTCCTTCCTTCCTTCCTTTCTTCTTCCTTCCTTCCTTCCTTCCATCCTCCCTCCCTCCCTTCCTTCCTTCCTTCCTTCCTTCCTTCCTTCCTTCCTTCCTTCCTTCCTTCCTTCCTTCCTTCCTTCCTTCCTTCCTTCCTTCCTTCCTCCCTCCCTCCCTCCCACCCTCCCTCCCTCCCTCCCTTCCTTCCTTCCTTCATTCCTTCCTTCCTTCCTTCCTTCCTTCCTTCCTTCCTTCCTTCCTTCCTTCCTTCCTTCCATCCTCCCTCCCTCCCTCCCTTCCTTCCTATCTTCCTTCCTTCCTTCCTTCCTTCCTTCCTTCCTTCCTTCCTTCCTTCCTTCCTTCCTTCCTTCCTTCCTTCCTTCCTTCCTTCCGACCTTCCTTCCTTCCTACCTTCCTTCCGTCCGTCCTTCCTTCCTTCCTTCCTTCCTTCCTTCCTTTCTTCTTCCTTCCTTCCTTCCTTCCATCCTCCCTCCCTCCCTCCCTTCCTTCCTTCCTTCCTTCCTTCCTTCCTTCCTTCCTTCCTTCCTTCCTTCCTTCCTTCCTTCCTTCCTTCCTTCCTTCCTTCCTCCCTCCCTCCCTCCCACCCTCCCTCCCTCCCTCCCTTCCTTCCTTCCTTCATTCCTTCCTTCCTTCCTTCCTTCCTTCCTTCCTTCCTTCCTTCCTTCCATCCTCCCTCCCTCCCTCCCTTCCTTCCTATCTTCCTTCCTTCCTTCCTTCCTTCCTTCCTTCCTTCCTTCCTTCCTTCCTTCCTTCCTTCCTTCCTTCCTTCCTTCCTCCCTCCCTCCCTCCCACCCTCCCTCCCTCCCTCCCTTCCTTCCTTCCTTCATTCCTTCCTTCCTTCCTTCCTTCCTTCCTTCCTTCCTTCCTTCCTTCCATCCTCCCTCCCTCCCTCCCTTCCTTCCTATCTTCCTTCCTTCCTTCCTTCCTTCCTTCCTTCCTTCCTTCCTTCCTTCCTTCCTTCCTTCCTTCCTTCCTTCCTTCCGACCTTCCTTCCTTCCTACCTTCCTTCCGTCCGTCCTTCCTTCCTTCCTTCCTTCCTTCCTTCCTTTCTTCTTCCTTCCTTCCTTCCTTCCATCCTCCCTCCCTCCCTCCCTTCCTTCCATCCTTCCTTCCTTCCTTCCTTCCTTCCTTCCTTCCTTCCTTCCTTCCTTCCTTCCTTCCTTCCTTCCTTCCTTCCTTCCTTCCTTCCTTCCTTCCTTCCTTCCTTCCTTCCTTCCTTCCTCCCTCCCTCCCTCCCACCCTCCCTCCCTCCCTCCCTTCCTTCCTTCCTTCATTCCTTCCTTCCTTCCTTCCTTCCTTCCTTCCTTCCTTCCTTCCTTCCATCCTCCCTCCCTCCCTCCCTTCCTTCCTATCTTCCTTCCTTCCTTCCTTCCTTCCTTCCTTCCTTCCTTCCTTCCTTCCTTCCTTCCTTCCTTCCTTCCTTCCTTCCTTCCTTCCTTCCTTCCGACCTTCCTTCCTTCCTACCTTCCTTCCGTCCGTCCTTCCTTCCTTCCATCCTTCCTTCCTTCCTTCCTTCCTTCCTTCCCTCCCTCCCAGACTGACAGGGATAATGGGCATCGATAGGGCCCCGCTGTAAATATGTTCAGCATGTTCGAGGCTTTTTTTATAGGAACAATTTCAAGATTGTTAGCCTAAAGTTCCCAGAATGTTAATCTATAGCTTCTAGATTTTTACTGTATAGGTCCCAGATTGTTAACAGTATAGTCTTCCTTGTAAATATGTTGTAGAGATTGTTGTTGTTGTTGTTAGAAGGAAACATGTTCTTCAAATGTTTGGCTGAACTTTGTTCAATAAATACTATTTCTTATTAAAACCTCGCCTCTCTTTGCAATTCCTTTGGGCAACCTTTGCACAGTGCTGGTTTCCACTTGCTCATGGTTCCTGGGGCTGCAGGTCCCTGGGGGTGCTGGCACAGCCAGCCCTGGCTGGGGGTCCCTGTGCAGGGGGGTCCCACTGAGCCAGCACTGCTGTTCCTGGGGCACAGCAGGGTCCCCAAGGGCAAAGCTCTCACCAGCAGAGAGGGAGCTCTGACAGCAGCAGGCCCTGCAGCAACGCTACCAAAGCAAAGGAAACCTCCTGACACCCTTCCTGCTGCGGCCACAGGGACTCCTGGGCAGGAGCCAGCATCAGGCACAGGGATGCAACATCCACCTCCATGCTCTGAAGGTCTCGACAGCCTTGGCAAGTCTGGGACCTGCACCCGGGCTGCTGCAGGGGCTGATGTTTAAGGCTTGCAGCCTCCAAAGCCTCTGGGCTTTGCTTCCCTCGCTGCCTTCCATTGCTCTGTGCCCAGGATCCTCACCCTGCCCGTGTTCCTGCTGCTGCCAGCAGCCCCCAGAGCCCCTCACTCCCTGAGCATCCCCATCACAGGGAGCACTGGCAAATCCCACACGCTTCACAAAGCAAACTCCCCCACAGTAACCAAACCACTCTTTGGTCAGAGGGTGCCAAGGGGAAGCTCAGCAGCAGCTGCTGTTTAAAGCATGCTTTCAAAAGTGGGTTCAGGCACTCTGGCAGTGCCTGCTGCGCAGCTGAGGCTGTGGGGACACAGCACTGGCTCAGGCCAGCCCTCAGCCCCTCACAGCTCATGCCAAGGGCCCAGCTCACAAAGCAGTTTCACACCACTTGCTGCAGCTATTTCAAAGGCCTAAATGTCATTCGCAGGAGCCATTTAGTTGCCAACTCAGTGTCCGTGTCCTGGCAGGAGAAGCCACCAAGGGGCCTCTGCATGTGCACTCAGGGCACTTCCACTGCCATCCCAAAGGGATCGCAAAGGACAGGGCTCTTCTTTCAGCACTGCTGAGCTCCTCACGCAGCATTGAAGTCTCAGGAAGAGACAAGAATTGAGTGCACCAGGGAAGCTGGCCTCGAACAAAACGCATCAATCCCACGGCCCACCCAAGCCAACGGCCTGCATGTCTGTACCTTCTCCTCCTTCTCTCTTCTCTGCTGTCACTTTGCCCCTTCTCTCTGTCCGGGAGCTTGGCCTCTCAGACAAATAAAAGATGTCCATCCTCACGTAGGCACGGCATAGATGTCTCACACAACTGTCCCTTCTTCCCCGACAGCTGCAAATCCTACAGCTGCCAGACCTCATCCCTTGCTCCTAGAAAGGGAGACAAGACTTTCCATTCTAATCCATTGCCCAGCCCTAAGTCAACGACACAGTCAGTAGAAATAGCTGTGAAATCCCCGGCAGGAACCTGCCAGAAGAGCTACAGCTGTGGAGGGGGAAGCAGCAAACTCCCACCCCCACCACTGCTTTGGACTCCTTACCAGCTAAAACAGATCCCACTCCTGCGAGTTTTTCCATTTTTTGTTAACCACAACTACCATCAATTTAAATCCATTGAAAACAAGATCACAGGAGGGGTTGCGTGGAAAGGAACCTTCAATCCCACCCAGTGCAAGCTTTGCCATGGCAGGGACACCTGCCACTGTCCCACGCTGCTCCAGCCTGGCCTTGGGCACTGCCAGGGATCCAGGGGCAGCCACAGCTGCTCTGGGCACCCTGTGCCAGCCCTGCCCATCCTGCCAGGGAACACTTGCTGACCCATATCCCATCTGCAGCTGCTCCCAGTGCCAACACGTGTCACTGCATGGCCTTGGGATGATGGATCAAGAGAAAGCCCCAAGCTTTGAGCAGAGTTCCCAGTGCCTGTGCTGGGGACGTGCCACCCACCTGCCCCTCAAGCACTCAGCTGCCTCGCAGCCAGATGGAGTGTCCAACGGGTAAAGTTCTCCCAGAGGATCAAACCCTAGCCACTGCACCAATGACAAGGTCTTTATTGGGAAAAGAAATGTCGAAGCACAGCGACATTTCTTTTCCAAGCAGGAGACGCTGATCCTGTGCCGGCAGCGCAGGGATGCTGTTATTGCTGGTCCTCATTTCATCCCTTTATCAGCTGCAGGGGCACCAGGACAGGCTGTGGTCTCCCAGGGCAGCTCTGAGTGACACTGCTGTCCCCACCAGCTGTCCCCAGCCCTGGGTGCTGCCACGTGCCCCAGCCTCTGCAGCCCAAAGCACCTGGAGATCCCCCCGAGCATCAGCGATCAGGGCCGCTGCAATCAGCCTGCTGACACAAAACCTCAAGTGCTGCCACAAGAAAAGCAGCTGATTCATTGATACCTCGGAATTTCATGTCTCAATGCAAGGACAGGAAGCACCCCTATGCCACCAAATCATTGCTAAGGGCTTGCAAGCCTCAACGCGGAGATTTCAGCGTTGGACACGCAGTCAGGGCAAGGGTAAATCCACACAGAGATGACACAGAAATTCCAAAACACACATCATGTTGGTCTTGACGCCTTTCTTGTTGGCTCAAGGGCTGTTTCCGTGGGCCATGCTTGCACAGAAAGAAAGGAAGTGCAGCTGCTGAGGAACATCTCCATGCCCTCAGCAGGTTTTGGTGCCTTTGCTGCAGGGCCGCTCCTGTCACAGCCCCCTCTCTGCTGCTGACACCTTTGCTCTTGGGGACACCAGCCAAGGAACACCAGCAGGGCCCAGGGTTGGGTCACGGGGACCCCCCTGTGCACAGGGACTCCCAGCCACGTGGCTGTGCCAGCACCCCCAGAAACACCAAGATCTGGCAGCACTTTGCTCCGCTGCTCTTTCCGCACACGGAACCATCTCCTTCCTTTGCCATCCCAGGAAAATTCAACCTCTACCTCAGCCAAAGATCATTTCCTACACATGGCTGATCAGAAATGTTCTTCTGGACTTCCTCCACCAAAACCACCCCCGCATGCCCACAAGACATTCCAGGGCCATCGGGAAACCCTCCACAAACACTGCGCAGGCACCCAGGACCACGGGCTTTCCATCTCTGCCATTCAGGCTCCCTGCGCTGCTCCTGGTCATTTTCTCCTCCTCTCTCCATAACTTTGGGAACCACAGAGCTCCCAGGCTTTGGCAATTCCCAAGGCCACTGCCATCCTTGACTTCTTGGACACCCCCAGGGCTGTGGACAGACACCCCTGTGTTCTCCCGCAGAAGATGTTAAGAGCCAACAGGAAGTCACAAAGTTACGGAGGCTGCTAGATCACCTCCCCAAAAGAAAAAGCTGAAAAAGCTGTGGCTGCTGAGGAAGGGGAGGTGAAGCTTGTGTGGCAAGCTCAGAGCATATTCACAGTGAATGAAAGGTGGAAGAGGGAGGGTGACTCTTCCTCAGGAAGTCTACTAATGGGACAAGGGGGAATGGGATCAAACGGAAAGACAGTTGGAAGAGATTTGATGCTGGAAAGAAGTTCTTTAATCTGAGGCTGCTTGTCCCTGACACAGGGAGCTGTGCACATGTGGGTGCCCCATCCCCAGCAACATCCAAGGCCACATTGGACAGGGTTGAAGTGCTGGGAGCTTGCTCAGGTTGGAACCAGATGATTTTTAGGGTCTCTTCCAAGCCAAACCACTCAAGGATTTGATGGTTCTATGGCGTCCATCTCCAAGAGAGGAGTGGCCCTGAAGCTTCTGTGACATCACAGGGCCCGGAGTGCTGCAGGTGGAAGGTCCAGGGCCTGGAGACCAGCACAACAGACAGTTCACCTGCTGCCAGCCCTCAGTTCTCCCCCACTCTTCTCTCTCTGCCACGGTGCCAAGATGTTCCTGCTGCCAGTACTCGCTTGTCCCCCGCTCTTCGTTCTCTGTCTTGGTGCTGAGCTGCTCCTGCTGCCGGGACTTTTCCTGCACTTCTACTGCACCATCAACACCAACAGCATGAGCGCTCCTGTCCCAGTGGAGGTACAGTGCCATCCCAGGGAGGGGGGCAGCCCTGACTGCCAGGGCAGGCTGCAGCCCTGTGGGGATGGATGCTGGGGAAAGGGACCCCAAGTGACATTGTGCTGCCTCATGCAGACTGCCAGAGACACCATTGAGGATATGGAGGTGGATGAGCAGGATGACACCGAGCCCATGGAAGTGGACGAATATGATGAGACTGAGCCCATGGAAGTGGATGAGCAGGATGACACCGAGCCCATGGAAGTGGACGAATATGATGAGACTGAGCCCATGGAAGTGGATGAGCAGGATGACACCGAGCCCATGGAAGTAGATGAATATGATGAGACTGAGCCCATGGACGTCGATGAGAAGGACAAAGAAGAGCCCGTGATCCTGGCATGAGGATGGAGCCCCAGGAGCAGGACAACCTGATGCTCCCCTGCCCTGCCCACAGGCAGTGCCCAGCCTGGGGCGGGGCGGGCTGGCTCTCCTCAGGGACATGGTGCTCAAGGAAGTCCTGCTCTGCTGCTTCCTTCCTTCCTTCCTTCCTTCCCTCCCAGACTGACAGGGATAATGGGCATCGATAGGGCCCCGCTGTAAATATGTTCTGCATGTTCGAGGCTTTTTTTTATAGGAAAAATTAGAAGATTCTTAGCCTAAAGCTCACAGAATGTTAATCTATAGCTTCTAGATTTTTACTGTATAAGTCCCAGATTGTTAACAGTATAGTCTTCCTTGTAAATATGTTCTAGAGACTGTTGTTGTTGTTAGAAGTAAATATGTTCCTCAAATGTTTGGCTGAACTTTGTTCAATAAATACTATTTCTTATTAAAACCTCGCCTCTCTTTGCAATTCCTTTGGGCAACGTTTGCACAGTGCTGGTTTCCACTTGCTCATGGTTCCTGGGGCTGCAGGTCCCTGGGGGTGCTGGCACAGCCAGCCCTGGCTGGGGGTCCCTGTGCAGGGGGGTCCCACTGAGCCAGCACTGCTGTTCCTGGGGCACAGCAGGGTCCCCAAGGGCAAAGCTCTCACCAGCAGAGAGGGAGCTCTGACAGCAGCAGGCCCTGCAGCAACGCTACCAAAGCAAAGGAAACCTCCTGACACCCTTCCTGCTGCGGCCACAGGGACTCCTGGGCAGGAGCCAGCATCAGGCACAGGGATGCAACATCCACCTCCATGCTCTGAAGGTCACGACAGCCTTGGCAAGTCTGGGACCTGCACCCGGGCTGCTGCAGGGGCTGATGTTTAAGGCTTGCAGCCTCCAAAGCCTCTGGGCTTTGCTTCCCCCGCTGCCTTCCATTGCTCTGTGCCCAGGATCCTCACCCTGCCCGTGTTCCTGCTGCTGCCAGCAGCCCCCAGAGCCCCTCACTCCCGGAGCATCCCCATCACAGGGGGCACTGGCAAATCCCACACGCTTCACAAAGCAAACTCCCCCACAGTAACCAAACCACTCTTTGGTCAGAGGGTGCCAAGGGGAAGCTCAGCACCAGCTGCTGTTTAAAGCATGCTTTCAAAAGTGGGTTCAGGCACTCTGGCAGTGCCTGCTGCGCAGCTGAGGCTGTGGGGACACAGCACTGGCTCAGGCCAGCCCTCAGCCCCTCACAGCTCATGCCAAGGGCCCAGCTCACAAAGCAGTTTCACACCACTTGCTGCAGCTATTTCAAAGGCCTAAATGTCATTCGCAGGAGCCATTTAGTTGCCAACTCAGTGTCCGTGTCCTGGCAGGAGAAGCCACCAAGGGGCCTCTGCATGTGCACTCAGGGCACTTCCACTGCCATCCCAAAGGGATCGCAAAGGACAGGGCTCTTCTTTCAGCACTGCTGAGCTCCTCACGCAGCATTGAAGTCTCAGGAAGAGACAAGAATTGAGTGCACCAGGGAAGCTGGCCTCCAAGAAAAGGCATCAATCCCACGGCCCACCCAAGCCAACGGCCTGCATGTCTGTACCTTCTCCTCCTTCTCTCTTCTCTGCTGTCACTTTGCCCCTTCTCTCTGTCCGGGAGCTTGGCCTCTCAGACAAATAAAAGATGTGCATCCACACCTAGGCACGGCATAGATGTCTCACACAACTGTCCCTTCTTCCCCGACAGCTGCAAATCCTACAGCTGCCAGACCTCACCCCTTGCTCCTAGAAAGGGAGACAAGACTTTCCATTCTAATCCATTGCCCAGCCCTAAGTCAACGACACAGTCAGTAGAAATAGCTGTGAAATCCCCGGCAGGAACCTGCCAGAAGAGCTACAGCTGTGGAGGGGGAAGCAGCAAACTCCCACCCCCACCACTGCTTTGGACTCCTTACCAGCTAAAACAGATCCCACTCCTGCGAGTTTTTCCATTTTTTGTTAACCACAACTACCATCAATTTAAATCCATTGAAAACAAGATCACAGGAGGGGTTGCGTGGAAAGGAACCTTCAATCCCACCCAGTGCAAGCTTTGCCATGGCAGGGACACCTGCCACTGTCCCACGCTGCTCCAGCCTGGCCTTGGGCACTGCCAGGGATCCAGGGGCAGCCACAGCTGCTCTGGGCACCCTGTGCCAGCCCTGCCCATCCTGCCAGGGAACACTTCCTGACCCATATCCCATCTGAAGCTGCTCCCAGTGCCAACAGGTGTCACTGCATGGCCTTGGGATGATGGATCAAGAGAAAGCCCCAAGCTTTGAGCAGAGCTCCCAGTGCCTGTGCTGGGGACGTGCCAACCACCTGCCCCTCAAGCACTCAGCTGCCTCGCAGCCAGATGGAGTGTCCAACGGGTAAAGTACTCCCAGAGGATCAAACCCTGGTCACTGCACCAATGACAAGGACTTTATTGGGAAAAGAAATGTCAAAGCACAGCGACATTTCTTTTCCAAGCAGGAGACGCTGATCCTGTGCCGGCAGCGCAGGGATGCTGTTATTGCTGGTCCTCATTTCATCCCTTTATCAGCTGCAGGGCCACCAGGACAGGCTGTGGTCTCCCAGGGCAGCTCTGAGTGACACTGCTGTCCCCACCAGCTGTCCCCAGCCCTGGGTGCTGCCACGTGCCCCAGCCTCTGCAGCCCAAAGCACCTGGAGATCCCCCCGAGCATCAGCGATCGGGGCCGCTGCAATCAGCCTGCTGACACAAAACCTCAAGTGCTGCCACAAGAAAAGCAGCTGATTCATTGATACCTCGAAATTTCATGTCTCAATGCAAGGACAGGAAGCACCCCTATGCCACCAAATCATTGCTAAGGGCTTGCAAGCCTCAACGCGGAGATTTCAGCGTTGGACACGCAGTCAGGGCAAGGGTAAATCCACACAGAAATGACTCAGAAATTCCAAAACACACATCATGTTGGTCTTGACGCCTTTCTTGTTGGCTCAAGGGCTGTTTCCGTGGGCCACGCTTGCACAGAAAGAAAGGAAGTGCAGCTGCTGAGGAACATCTCCATGCCCTCAGCAGGTT
Organism: Cinclus cinclus; assembly: GCF_963662255.1. Classification (NCBI taxonomy): domain Eukaryota; kingdom Metazoa; phylum Chordata; class Aves; order Passeriformes; family Cinclidae; genus Cinclus; species Cinclus cinclus. The sequence continues at coordinate 3,226,071 of NC_085059.1, forward strand.
TTGTTGCCTTTGCTGCAGGGCCGCTCCTGTCAGAACCCCCTCTCTGCTGCTGACACCTTTGCTCTTGGGGACACCAGCCCAGGAACACCAGCAGGGCCCAGGGTTGGCTCAGGGGGACCCCCCTGTGCACAGGGACTCCCAGCCCCGTGGCTGTGCCAGCACCCCCAGAAACACCAAGATCTGGCAGCACTTTGCTCCGCTGCTCTTTCCGCACACGGAACCATCTCCTTCCTTTGCAATCCCAGGAAAATTCAACCTCTACCTCAGCCAAAGATCATTTCCTACACATGGCTGATCAGAAATGTTCTTCTGGACTTCCTCCACCAAAACCACCCCCGCATGCCCACAAGACATTCCAGGGCCATCGGGAAACCCTCCACAAACACTGCGCAGGCACCCAGGACCACGGGCTTTCCATCTCTGCCATTCAGGCTCCCTGCGCTGCTCCTGGTCATTTTCTCCTCCTCTCTCCATAACTTTGGGAACCACAGAGCTCCCAGGCTTTGGCAATTCCCAAGGCCACTGCCATCCTTGACTTCTTGGACACCCCCAGGGCTGTGGACAGACACCCCTGTGTTTTCCCGCAGAAGATGTTAAGAGCCAACAGGAAGTCACAAAGTTACGGAGGCTGCTAGATCACCTCCCCAAAAGAAAAAGCTGAAAAAGCTGTGGCTGCTGAGGAAGGGGAGGTGAAGCTTGTGTGGCAAGCTCAGAGCATATTCACAATGAATGAAAGGTGGAAGAGGGAGGGTGACTCTTCCTCAGGAAGTCTACTGATGGGACAAGGGGGAATGGGATCAAACGGAAAGAGAGTTGGAAGAGATTTGATGCTGGAAAGAAGTTCTTTAATCTGAGGCTGCTTGTCCCTGACACAGGGAGCTGTGCACATGTGGGTGCCCCATCCCCAGCAACATCCAAGGCCACATTGGACAGGGTTGAAGTGCTGGGAGCTTGCTCAGGTTGGAACCAGATGATTTTTAGGGTCTCTTCCAAGCCAAACCACTCAAGGATTGGATGGTTCTATGGCGTCCATCTCCAAGAGAGGAGTGGCCCTGAAGCTTCTGTGACATCACAGGGCCCAGAGTGCTGCAGGTGGAAGGTCCAGGGCCTGGAGACCAGCACAACAGACAGTTCACCTGCTGCCAGCACTCAGTTCTCCCCCACTCTTCGCTCTCTGCCACGGTGCCAAGATGTTCCTGCTGCCAGTACTCGCTTGTCCCCCGCTCTTCGTTCTCTGTCTTGGTGCTGAGCTGCTCCTGCTGCCGGGATTTTTCCTGCACTTCTACTGCACCATCAACACCAACAGCATGAGGGCTCCTGTCCCAGTGGAGGTACAGTGCCATCCCAGGGAGGGGGGCAGCCCTGAATGCCAGGGCAGGCTGCAGCCCTGTGGGGATGGATGCTGGGGACAGGGACCCCAAGTGACATTGTGCTGTCTCATGCAGACTGCCAGAGACACCATTGAGGATATGGAGGTGGATGGGCAGGATGACACCGAGCCCATGGAAGTGGACGAATATGATGAGACTGAGCCCATGGAAGTGGATGAGCAGGATGACACCGAGCCCATGGAAGTGGACGAATATGATGAGACTGAGCCCATGGAAGTGGATGAGCAGGATGACACCGAGCCCATGGAAGTGGATGAATATGATGAGACTGAGCCCATGGATGTCGATGAGAAGGACAAGGAAGAGCCCGTGATCCTGGCATGAGGATGGAGCCCCAGGAGCAGGACAACCTGATGCTCCCCTGCCCTGCCCACAGGCAGTGCCCAGCCTGGGGCGGGGCTGGCTGGCTCTCCTCAGGGACATGGTGCTCAAGGAAGTCCTGCTCTGCTGCTTCCTTCCTTCCTTCCTTCCTTCCTTGCCTCCCTCCCAAACTGACAGGGATAATGGGCATCGATAGGGCCCCACTGTAAATATGTTCAGCATGTTCGAGGCTTTTGTTTATAGGAACAATTTGAAGATTGTTATCCTAAAGGTCCCAGAATGTTAATCTATAGCTTCTAGATTTTTACAGTATAAGTCCCAGATTGTTACCAGTATAGTCTTCCTTGTAAATATGTTCTAGAGACTGTTGTTGTTGTTGTTAGAAGTAAATATGTTCTTCAAATGTTTGGCTGAACTTTGTTCAATAAATACTATTTCTTATTAAAACCTCGCCTCTCTTTGCAATTCCTTTGGGCAACCTTTGCACAGTGCTGGTTTCCACTTGCTCATGGTTCCTGGGGCTGCAGGTCCCTGGGGGTGCGGGCACAGCCAGCCCTGGCTGAGGGTCCCTGTGCAGGGGGGTCCCACTGAGCCAGCACTGCTGTTCCTGGGGCACAGCAGGGTCCCCAAGGGCAAAGCTCTCACCAGCAGAGAGGGAGCTCTGACAGCAGCAGGCCCTGCAGCAACGCTACCAAAGCAAAGGAAACCTCCTGACACCCTTCCTGCTGCGGCCACAGGGACTCCTGGGCAGGAGCCAGCATCAGGCACAGGGATGCAACATCCACCTCCATGCTCTGAAGGTCACGACAGCCTTGGCAAGTCTGGGACCTGCACCCGGGCTGCTGCAGGGGCTGATGTTTAAGGCTTGCAGCCTCCAAAGCCTCTGGGCTTTGCTTTCCCCGCTGCCTTCCATTGCTCTGTGCCCAGGATCCTCACCCTGACCGTGTTCCTGCTGCTGCCAGCAGCCCCCAGAGCCCCTCACTCCCTGAGCATCCCCATCACACGGAGCACTGGCAAATCCCACACGCTTTGCAAAGCAAACTCCCCCACAGTAACCAAACCACTCTTTGGTCAGAGGGTGCCAAGGGGAAGCTCAGCACCAGCTGCTGTTTAAAGCATGCTTTCAAAAGTGGGTTCAGGCACTCTGGCAGTGCCTGCTGCGCAGCTGAGGCTGTGGGGACACAGCACTGGCTCAGGCCAGCCCTCAGCCCCTCACAGCTCATGCCAAGGGCCCAGCTCACAAAGCAGTTTCACACCACTTGCTGCAGCTATTTCAAAGGCCTAAATGTCATTCGCAGGAGCCATTTAGTTGCCAACTCAGTGTCCGTGTCCTGGCAGGAGAAGCCACCAAGGGGCCTCTGCATGTGCACTCAGGGCACTTCCACTGCCATCCCAAAGGGATCGCAAAGGACAGGGCTCTTCTTTCAGCACTGCTGAGCTCCTCACGCAGCATTGAAGTCTCAGGAAGAGACAAGAATTGAGTGCACCAGGGAAGCTGGCCTCGAAGAAAAGGCATCAATCCCACGGCCCACCCAAGCCAACGGCCTGCATGTCTGTACCTTCTCCTCCTTCTCTCTTCTCTGCTGTCACTTTGCCCCTTCTCTCTGTCCGGGAGCTTGGCCTCTCAGACAAATAAAAGATGTGCATCCTCACGTAGGCACGGCATAGATGTCTTACAGAATTGTCCCTTCTTCCCCGACAGCTGCAAATCCTACAGCTGCCAGACCTCATCCCTTGCTCCTAGAAAGGGAGAGAAGACTTTCCATTCTAATCCATTGCCCAGCCCTAAGTCAACGACACAGTCAGTAGAAATAGCTGTGAAATCCCCGGCAGGAACCTGCCAGAAGAGCTACAGCTGTGGAGGGGGAAGCAGCAAACTCCCACCCCCAACACTGCTTTGGACTCCTTACCAGCTAAAACAGATCCCACTCCTGTGACTTTTTTCCATTTTTTGTTAACCACAACTACCATCAATTTAAATCCATTGAAAACAAGATCACAGGAGGGGTTGCGTGGAAAGGAACCTTCAATCCCACCCAGTGCAAGCTTTGCCATGGCAGGGACACCTGCCACTGTCCCACGCTGCTCCAGCCTGGCCTTGGGCACTGCCAGGGATCCAGGGGCAGCCACAGCTGCTCTGGGCACCCTGTGCCAGCCCTGCCCATCCTGCCAGGGAACACTTCCTGACCCATATCCCATCTGAAGCTGCTCCCAGTGCCAACACGTGTCACTGCATGGCCTTGGGATGATGGATCAAGAGAAAGCCCCAAGCTTTGAGCAGAGTTCCCAGTGCCTGTGCTGGGGACGTGCCACCCACCTGCCCCTCAAGCACTCAGCTGCCTCGCAGCCAGATGGAGTGTCCAACGGGTAAAGCACTCCCAGAGGATCAAACCCTGGTCACTGCACCAATGACAAGGTCTTTATTGGGAAAAGAAATGTCGAAGCACAGCGACATTTCTTTTCCAAGCAGGAGACGCTGATCCTGTGCCGGCAGCGCAGGGATGCTGTTATTGCTGGTCCTCATTTCATCCCTTTATCAGCTGCAGGGGCACCAGGACAGGCTGTGGTCTCCCAGGGCAGCTCTGAGTGACACTGCTGTCCCCACCAGCTGTCCCCAGCCCTGGGTGCTGCCACGTGCCCCAGCCTCTGCAGCCCAAAGCACCTGGAGATCCCCCCGAGCATCAGCGATCAGGGCCGCTGCAATCAGCCTGCTGACACAAAACCTCAAGTGCTGCCACAAGAAAAGCAGCTGATTCATTGATACCTCGGAATTTCATGTCTCAATGCAAGGACAGGAAGCACCCCTATGCCACCAAATCATTGCTAAGGGCTTGCAAGCCTCAACGCGGAGATTTCAGCGTTGGACACGCAGTCAGGGCAAGGGTAAATCCACACAGAGATGACACAGAAATTCCAAAACACACATCATGTTGGTCTTGACGCCTTTCTTGTTGGCTCAAGGGCTGTTTCCGTGGGCCATGCTTGCACAGAAAGAAAGGAAGTGCAGCTGCTGAGGAACATCTCCATGCCCTCAGCAGGTTTTGGTGCCTTTGCTGCAGGGCCGCTCCTGTCACAGCCCCCTCTCTGCTGCTGACACCGTTGCTCTTGGGGACACCAGCCCAGGAACACCAGCAGGGCCCAGGGTTGGGTCACGGGGACCCCCCTGTGCACAGGGACTCCCAGCCACGTGGCTGTGCCAGCACCCCCAGAAACACCAAGATCTGGCAGCACTTTGCTCCGCTGCTCTTTCCGCACACGGAACCATCTCCTTCCTTTGCCATCCCAGGAAAATTCAACCTCTACCTCAGCCAAAGATCATTTCCTACACATGGCTGATCAGAAATGTTCTTCTGGACTTCCTCCACCAAAACCACCCCCGCATGCCCACAAGACATTCCAGGGCCATCGGGAAACCCTCCACAAACACTGCGCAGGCACCCAGGACCACGGGCTTTCCATCTCTGCCATTCAGGCTCCCTGCGCTGCTCCTGGTCATTTTCTCCTCCTCTCTCCATAACTTTGGGAACCACAGAGCTCCCAGGCTTTGGCAATTCCCAAGGCCACTGCCATCCTTGACTTCTTGGACACCCCCAGGGCTGTGGACAGACACCCCTGTGTTTTCCCGCAGAAGATGTTAAGAGCCAACAGGAAGTCACAAAGTTACGGAGGCTGCTAGATCACCTCCCCAAAAGAAAAAGCTGAAAAAGCTGTGGCTGCTGAGGAAGGGGAGGTGAAGCTTGTGTGGCAAGCTCAGAGCACATTCACAGTGAATGAAAGGTGGAAGAGGGAGGGTGACTCTTCCTCAGGAAGTCTACTGATGGGACAAGGGGAAATGGGATCAAACGGAAAGAGAGTTGGAAGAGATTTGATGCTGGAAAGAAGTTCTTTAATCTGAGGCTGCTTGTCCCTGACACAGGGAGCTGTGCACATGTGGGTGCCCCATCCCCAGCAACATCCAAGGCCACATTGGACAGGGTTGAAGTGCTGGGAGCTTGCTCAGGTTGGAACCAGATGATTTTTAGGGTCTCTTCCAAGCCAAACCACTCAAGGACTTGATGGTTCTATGGCGTCCATCTCCAAGAGAGGAGTGGCCCTGAAGCTTCTGTGACATCACATGGCCCAGAGTGCTCCAGGTGGAAGGTCCAGGGCCTGGAGACCAGCACAACAGACAGTTCACCTGCTGCCAGCACTCAGTTCTCCCCCACTCTTCTCTCTCTGCCACGGTGCCAAGATGTTCCTGCTGCCAGTACTCGCTTGTCCCCCGCTCTTCGTTCTCTGCCTTGGTGCTGAGCTGCTCCTGCTGCCGGGACTTTTCCTGCACTTCTACTGCACCATCAACACCAACAGCATGAGCGCTCCTGTCCCAGTGGAGGTACAGTGCCATCCCAGGGAGGGGGGCAGCCCGGACTGCCAGGGCAGGCTGCAGCCCTGTGGGGATGGATGCTGGGGACAGGGACCCCAAGTGACATTGTGCTGTCTCATGCAGACTGCCAGAGACACCATTGAGGATATGGAGGTGGATGAGCAGGATGACACCGAGCCCATGGAAGTGGATGAATATGATGAGACTGAGCCCATGGAAGTGGATGAGCAGGATGACACCGAGCCCATGGAAGTGGACGAATATGATGAGACTGAGCCCATGGAAGTGGATGAACAGGATGACACCGAGCCCATGGAAGTAGATGAATATGATGAGACTGAGCCCATGGACGTCGATGAGAAGGACAAAGAAGAGCCCGTGATCCTGGCATGAGGATGGAGCCCCAGGAGCAGGACAACCTGATGCTCCCCTGCCCTGCCCACAGGCAGTGCCCAGCCTGGGGCGGGGCTGGCTGGCTCTCCTCAGGGACATGGTGCTCAAGGAAGTCCTGCTCTGCTGCTTCCTTCCTTCCTTCCTTCCTTCCTTCCTTCCTTCCTTCCTTCCTTCCTTCCTTCCTTCCTTCCTTCCTTCCTTCCTTCCTTCCTTCCTTCCTTCCTTCCTTTCTTCTTCCTTCCTTCCTTCCTTCCATCCTCCCTCCCTCCCTCCCTTCCTTCCTTCCTTCCTTCCTTCCTTCCTTCCTTCCTTCCTTCCTTCCTTCCTTCCTTCCTTCCTTCCTTCCTTCCTTCCTTCCTTCCTTCCTCCCTCCCTCCCTCCCACCCTCCCTCCCTCCCTCCCTTCCTTCCTTCCTTCATTCCTTCCTTCCTTCCTTCCTTCCTTCCTTCCTTCCTTCCTTCCTTCCTTCCTTCCTTCCATCCTCCCTCCCTCCCTCCCTTCCTTCCTATCTTCCTTCCTTCCTTCCTTCCTTCCTTCCTTCCTTCCTTCCTTCCTTCCTTCCTTCCTTCCTTCCGACCTTCCTTCCTTCCTACCTTCCTTCCGTCCGTCCTTCCTTCCTTCCTTCCTTCCTTCCTTCCTTTCTTCTTCCTTCCTTCCTTCCTTCCATCCTCCCTCCCTCCCTCCCTTCCTTCCTTCCTTCCTTCCTTCCTTCCTTCCTTCCTTCCTTCCTTCCTTCCTCCCTCCCTCCCTCCCACCCTCCCTCCCTCCCTCCCTTCCTTCCTTCCTTCATTCCTTCCTTCCTTCCTTCCTTCCTTCCTTCCTTCCTTCCTTCCTTCCATCCTCCCTCCCTCCCTCCCTTCCTTCCTATCTTCCTTCCTTCCTTCCTTCCTTCCTTCCTTCCTTCCTTCCTTCCTTCCTTCCTTCCTTCCTTCCTTCCTTCCTTCCTTCCTCCCTCCCTCCCTCCCACCCTCCCTCCCTCCCTCCCTTCCTTCCTTCCTTCATTCCTTCCTTCCTTCCTTCCTTCCTTCCTTCCTTCCTTCCTTCCTTCCTTCCATCCTCCCTCCCTCCCTCCCTTCCTTCCTATCTTCCTTCCTTCCTTCCTTCCTTCCTTCCTTCCTTCCTTCCTTCCTTCCTTCCTTCCTTCCGACCTTCCTTCCTTCCTACCTTCCTTCCGTCCGTCCTTCCTTCCTTCCTTCCTTCCTTCCTTCCTTTCTTCTTCCTTCCTTCCTTCCTTCCATCCTCCCTCCCTCCCTCCCTTCCTTCCTTCCTTCCTTCCTTCCTTCCTTCCTTCCTTCCTTCCTTCCTTCCTTCCTTCCTTTCTTCCTTCCTTCCTTCCTTCCTTCCTTCCTTCCTTCCTTCCTTCCTCCCTCCCTCCCTCCCACCCTCCCTCCCTCCCTCCCTTCCTTCCTTCCTTCATTCCTTCCTTCCTTCCTTCCTTCCTTCCTTCCTTCCTTCCTTCCTTCCTTCCATCCTCCCTCCCTCCCTCCCTTCCTTCCTATCTTCCTTCCTTCCTTCCTTCCTTCCTTCCTTCCTTCCTTCCTTCCTTCCTTCCTTCCTTCCGACCTTCCTTCCTTCCTACCTTCCTTCCGTCCGTCCTTCCTTCCTTCCATCCTTCCTTCCTTCCTTCCTTCCTTCCTTCCCTCCCTCCCAGACTGACAGGGATAATGGGCATCGATAGGGCCCCGCTGTAAATATGTTCAGCATGTTCGAGGCTTTTTTTATAGGAACAATTTCAAGATTGTTAGCCTAAAGTTCCCAGAATGTTAATCTATAGCTTCTAGATTTTTACTGTATAGGTCCCAGATTGTTAACAGTATAGTCTTCCTTGTAAATATGTTGTAGAGATTGTTGTTGTTGTTGTTAGAAGGAAACATGTTCTTCAAATGTTTGGCTGAACTTTGTTCAATAAATACTATTTCTTATTAAAACCTCGCCTCTCTTTGCAATTCCTTTGGGCAACCTTTGCACAGTGCTGGTTTCCACTTGCTCATGGTTCCTGGGGCTGCAGGTCCCTGGGGGTGCTGGCACAGCCAGCCCTGGCTGGGGGTCCCTGTGCAGGGGGGTCCCACTGAGCCAGCACTGCTGTTCCTGGGGCACAGCAGGGTCCCCAAGGGCAAAGCTCTCACCAGCAGAGAGGGAGCTCTGACAGCAGCAGGCCCTGCAGCAACGCTACCAAAGCAAAGGAAACCTCCTGACACCCTTCCTGCTGCGGCCACAGGGACTCCTGGGCAGGAGCCAGCATCAGGCACAGGGATGCAACATCCACCTCCATGCTCTGAAGGTCTCGACAGCCTTGGCAAGTCTGGGACCTGCACCCGGGCTGCTGCAGGGGCTGATGTTTAAGGCTTGCAGCCTCCAAAGCCTCTGGGCTTTGCTTCCCTCGCTGCCTTCCATTGCTCTGTGCCCAGGATCCTCACCCTGCCCGTGTTCCTGCTGCTGCCAGCAGCCCCCAGAGCCCCTCACTCCCTGAGCATCCCCATCACAGGGAGCACTGGCAAATCCCACACGCTTCACAAAGCAAACTCCCCCACAGTAACCAAACCACTCTTTGGTCAGAGGGTGCCAAGGGGAAGCTCAGCACCAGCTGCTGTTTAAAGCATGCTTTCAAAAGTGGGTTCAGGCACTCTGGCAGTGCCTGCTGCGCAGCTGAGGCTGTGGGGACACAGCACTGGCTCAGGCCAGCCCTCAGCCCCTCACAGCTCATGCCAAGGGCCCAGCTCACAAAGCAGTTTCACACCACTTGCTGCAGCTATTTCAAAGGCCTAAATGTCATTCGCAGGAGCCATTTAGTTGCCAACTCAGTGTCCGTGTCCTGGCAGGAGAAGCCACCAAGGGGCCTCTGCATGTGCACTCAGGGCACTTCCACTGCCATCCCAAAGGGATCGCAAAGGACAGGGCTCTTCTTTCAGCACTGCTGAGCTCCTCACGCAGCATTGAAGTCTCAGGAAGAGACAAGAATTGAGTGCACCAGGGAAGCTGGCCTCGAACAAAACGCATCAATCCCACGGCCCACCCAAGCCAACGGCCTGCATGTCTGTACCTTCTCCTCCTTCTCTCTTCTCTGCTGTCACTTTGCCCCTTCTCTCTGTCCGGGAGCTTGGCCTCTCAGACAAATAAAAGATGTCCATCCTCACGTAGGCACGGCATAGATGTCTCACACAACTGTCCCTTCTTCCCCGACAGCTGCAAATCCTACAGCTGCCAGACCTCATCCCTTGCTCCTAGAAAGGGAGACAAGACTTTCCATTCTAATCCATTGCCCAGCCCTAAGTCAACGACACAGTCAGTAGAAATAGCTGTGAAATCCCCGGCAGGAACCTGCCAGAAGAGCTACAGCTGTGGAGGGGGAAGCAGCAAACTCCCACCCCCACCACTGCTTTGGACTCCTTACCAGCTAAAACAGATCCCACTCCTGCGAGTTTTTCCATTTTTTGTTAACCACAACTACCATCAATTTAAATCCATTGAAAACAAGATCACAGGAGGGGTTGCGTGGAAAGGAACCTTCAATCCCACCCAGTGCAAGCTTTGCCATGGCAGGGACACCTGCCACTGTCCCACGCTGCTCCAGCCTGGCCTTGGGCACTGCCAGGGATCCAGGGGCAGCCACAGCTGCTCTGGGCACCCTGTGCCAGCCCTGCCCATCCTGCCAGGGAACACTTGCTGACCCATATCCCATCTGCAGCTGCTCCCAGTGCCAACACGTGTCACTGCATGGCCTTGGGATGATGGATCAAGAGAAAGCCCCAAGCTTTGAGCAGAGTTCCCAGTGCCTGTGCTGGGGACGTGCCACCCACCTGCCCCTCAAGCACTCAGCTGCCTCGCAGCCAGATGGAGTGTCCAACGGGTAAAGTTCTCCCAGAGGATCAAACCCTAGCCACTGCACCAATGACAAGGTCTTTATTGGGAAAAGAAATGTCGAAGCACAGCGACATTTCTTTTCCAAGCAGGAGACGCTGATCCTGTGCCGGCAGCGCAGGGATGCTGTTATTGCTGGTCCTCATTTCATCCCTTTATCAGCTGCAGGGGCACCAGGACAGGCTGTGGTCTCCCAGGGCAGCTCTGAGTGACACTGCTGTCCCCACCAGCTGTCCCCAGCCCTGGGTGCTGCCACGTGCCCCAGCCTCTGCAGCCCAAAGCACCTGGAGATCCCCCCGAGCATCAGCGATCAGGGCCGCTGCAATCAGCCTGCTGACACAAAACCTCAAGTGCTGCCACAAGAAAAGCAGCTGATTCATTGATACCTCGGAATTTCATGTCTCAATGCAAGGACAGGAAGCACCCCTATGCCACCAAATCATTGCTAAGGGCTTGCAAGCCTCAACGCGGAGATTTCAGCGTTGGACACGCAGTCAGGGCAAGGGTAAATCCACACAGAGATGACACAGAAATTCCAAAACACACATCATGTTGGTCTTGACGCCTTTCTTGTTGGCTCAAGGGCTGTTTCCGTGGGCCATGCTTGCACAGAAAGAAAGGAAGTGCAGCTGCTGAGGAACATCTCCATGCCCTCAGCAGGTTTTGGTGCCTTTGCTGCAGGGCCGCTCCTGTCACAGCCCCCTCTCTGCTGCTGACACCTTTGCTCTTGGGGACACCAGCCAAGGAACACCAGCAGGGCCCAGGGTTGGGTCACGGGGACCCCCCTGTGCACAGGGACTCCCAGCCACGTGGCTGTGCCAGCACCCCCAGAAACACCAAGATCTGGCAGCACTTTGCTCCGCTGCTCTTTCCGCACACGGAACCATCTCCTTCCTTTGCCATCCCAGGAAAATTCAACCTCTACCTCAGCCAAAGATCATTTCCTACACATGGCTGATCAGAAATGTTCTTCTGGACTTCCTCCACCAAAACCACCCCCGCATGCCCACAAGACATTCCAGGGCCATCGGGAAACCCTCCACAAACACTGCGCAGGCACCCAGGACCACGGGCTTTCCATCTCTGCCATTCAGGCTCCCTGCGCTGCTCCTGGTCATTTTCTCCTCCTCTCTCCATAACTTTGGGAACCACAGAGCTCCCAGGCTTTGGCAATTCCCAAGGCCACTGCCATCCTTGACTTCTTGGACACCCCCAGGGCTGTGGACAGACACCCCTGTGTTTTCCCGCAGAAGATGTTAAGAGCCAACAGGAAGTCACAAAGTTACGGAGGCTGCTAGATCACCTCCCCAAAAGAAAAAGCTGAAAAAGCTGTGGCTGCTGAGGAAGGGGAGGTGAAGCTTGTGTGGCAAGCTCAGAGCATATTCACAGTGAATGAAAGGTGGAAGAGGGAGGGTGACTCTTCCTCAGGAAGTCTACTAATGGGACAAGGGGGAATGGGATCAAACGGAAAGACAGTTGGAAGAGATTTGATGCTGGAAAGAAGTTCTTTAATCTGAGGCTGCTTGTCCCTGACACAGGGAGCTGTGCACATGTGGGTGCCCCATCCCCAGCAACATCCAAGGCCACATTGGACAGGGTTGAAGTGCTGGGAGCTTGCTCAGGTTGGAACCAGATGATTTTTAGGGTCTCTTCCAAGCCAAACCACTCAAGGATTTGATGGTTCTATGGCGTCCATCTCCAAGAGAGGAGTGGCCCTGAAGCTTCTGTGACATCACAGGGCCCGGAGTGCTGCAGGTGGAAGGTCCAGGGCCTGGAGACCAGCACAACAGACAGTTCACCTGCTGCCAGCCCTCAGTTCTCCCCCACTCTTCTCTCTCTGCCACGGTGCCAAGATGTTCCTGCTGCCAGTACTCGCTTGTCCCCCGCTCTTCGTTCTCTGTCTTGGTGCTGAGCTGCTCCTGCTGCCGGGACTTTTCCTGCACTTCTACTGCACCATCAACACCAACAGCATGAGCGCTCCTGTCCCAGTGGAGGTACAGTGCCATCCCAGGGAGGGGGGCAGCCCTGACTGCCAGGGCAGGCTGCAGCCCTGTGGGGATGGATGCTGGGGAAAGGGACCCCAAGTGACATTGTGCTGCCTCATGCAGACTGCCAGAGACACCATTGAGGATATGGAGGTGGATGAGCAGGATGACACCGAGCCCATGGAAGTGGACGAATATGATGAGACTGAGCCCATGGAAGTGGATGAGCAGGATGACACCGAGCCCATGGAAGTAGATGAATATGATGAGACTGAGCCCATGGACGTCGATGAGAAGGACAAAGAAGAGCCCGTGATCCTGGCATGAGGATGGAGCCCCAGGAGCAGGACAACCTGATGCTCCCCTGCCCTGCCCACAGGCAGTGCCCAGCCTGGGGCGGGGCGGGCTGGCTCTCCTCAGGGACATGGTGCTCAAGGAAGTCCTGCTCTGCTGCTTCCTTCCTTCCTTCCTTCCTTCCCTCCCAGACTGACAGGGATAATGGGCATCGATAGGGCCCCGCTGTAAATATGTTCTGCATGTTCGAGGCTTTTTTTTATAGGAAAAATTAGAAGATTCTTAGCCTAAAGCTCACAGAATGTTAATCTATAGCTTCTAGATTTTTACTGTATAAGTCCCAGATTGTTAACAGTATAGTCTTCCTTGTAAATATGTTCTAGAGACTGTTGTTGTTGTTAGAAGTAAATATGTTCCTCAAATGTTTGGCTGAACTTTGTTCAATAAATACTATTTCTTATTAAAACCTCGCCTCTCTTTGCAATTCCTTTGGGCAACGTTTGCACAGTGCTGGTTTCCACTTGCTCATGGTTCCTGGGGCTGCAGGTCCCTGGGGGTGCTGGCACAGCCAGCCCTGGCTGGGGGTCCCTGTGCAGGGGGGTCCCACTGAGCCAGCACTGCTGTTCCTGGGGCACAGCAGGGTCCCCAAGGGCAAAGCTCTCACCAGCAGAGAGGGAGCTCTGACAGCAGCAGGCCCTGCAGCAACGCTACCAAAGCAAAGGAAACCTCCTGACACCCTTCCTGCTGCGGCCACAGGGACTCCTGGGCAGGAGCCAGCATCAGGCACAGGGATGCAACATCCACCTCCATGCTCTGAAGGTCACGACAGCCTTGGCAAGTCTGGGACCTGCACCCGGGCTGCTGCAGGGGCTGATGTTTAAGGCTTGCAGCCTCCAAAGCCTCTGGGCTTTGCTTCCCCCGCTGCCTTCCATTGCCCTGTGCCCAGGATCCTCACCCTGCCCGTGTTCCTGCTGCTGCCAGCAGCCCCCAGAGCCCCTCACTCCCGGAGCATCCCCATCACAGGGAGCACTGGCAAATCCCACACGCTTCACAAAGCAAACTCCCCCACAGTAACCAAACCACTCTTTGGTCAGAGGGTGCCAAGGGGAAGCTCAGCACCAGCTGCTGTTTAAAGCATGCTTTCAAAAGTGGGTTCAGGCACTCTGGCAGTGCCTGCTGCGCAGCTGAGGCTGTGGGGACACAGCACTGGCTCAGGCCAGCCCTCAGCCCCTCACAGCTCATGCCAAGGGCCCAGCTCACAAAGCAGTTTCACACCACTTGCTGCAGCTATTTCAAAGGCCTAAATGTCATTCGCAGGAGCCATTTAGTTGCCAACTCAGTGTCCGTGTCCTGGCAGGAGAAGCCACCAAGGGGCCTCTGCATGTGCACTCAGGGCACTTCCACTGCCATCCCAAAGGGATCGCAAAGGACAGGGCTCTTCTTTCAGCACTGCTGAGCTCCTCACGCAGCATTGAAGTCTCAGGAAGAGACAAGAATTGAGTGCACCAGGGAAGCTGGCCTCCAAGAAAAGGCATCAATCCCACGGCCCACCCAAGCCAACGGCCTGCATGTCTGTACCTTCTCCTCCTTCTCTCTTCTCTGCTGTCACTTTGCCCCTTCTCTCTGTCCGGGAGCTTGGCCTCTCAGACAAATAAAAGATGTGCATCCACACCTAGGCACGGCATAGATGTCTCACACAACTGTCCCTTCTTCCCCGACAGCTGCAAATCCTACAGCTGCCAGACCTCACCCCTTGCTCCTAGAAAGGGAGACAAGACTTTCCATTCTAATCCATTGCCCAGCCCTAAGTCAACGACACAGTCAGTAGAAATAGCTGTGAAATCCCCGGCAGGAACCTGCCAGAAGAGCTACAGCTGTGGAGGGGGAAGCAGCAAACTCCCACCCCCAACACTGCTTTGGACTCCTTACCAGCTAAAACAGATCCCACTCCTGCGAGTTTTTCCATTTTTTGTTAACCACAACTACCATCAATTTAAATCCATTGAAAACAAGATCACAGGAGGGGTTGCGTGGAAAGGAACCTTCAATCCCACCCAGTGCAAGCTTTGCCATGGCAGGGACACCTGCCACTGTCCCACGCTGCTCCAGCCTGGCCTTGGGCACTGCCAGGGATCCAGGGGCAGCCACAGCTGCTCTGGGCACCCTGTGCCAGCCCTGCCCATCCTGCCAGGGAACACTTCCTGACCCATATCCCATCTGAAGCTGCTCCCAGTGCCAACAGGTGTCACTGCATGGCCTTGGGATGATGGATCAAGAGAAAGCCCCAAGCTTTGAGCAGAGCTCCCAGTGCCTGTGCTGGGGACGTGCCAACCACCTGCCCCTCAAGCACTCAGCTGCCTCGCAGCCAGATGGAGTGTCCAACGGGTAAAGTACTCCCAGAGGATCAAACCCTGGTCACTGCACCAATGACAAGGACTTTATTGGGAAAAGAAATGTCAAAGCACAGCGACATTTCTTTTCCAAGCAGGAGACGCTGATCCTGTGCCGGCAGCGCAGGGATGCTGTTATTGCTGGTCCTCATTTCATCCCTTTATCAGCTGCAGGGGCACCAGGACAGGCTGTGGTCTCCCACGGCAGCTCTGAGTGACACTGCTGTCCCCACCAGCTGTCCCCAGCCCTGGGTGCTGCCACGTGCCCCAGCCTCTGCAGCCCAAAGCACCTGGAGATCCCCCCGAGCATCAGCGATCGGGGCCGCTGCAATCAGCCTGCTGACACAAAACCTCAAGTGCTGCCACAAGAAAAGCAGCTGATTCATTGATACCTCGAAATTTCATGTCTCAATGCAAGGACAGGAAGCACCCCTATGCCACCAAATCATTGCTAAGGGCTTGCAAGCCTCAACGCGGAGATTTCAGCGTTGGACACGCAGTCAGGGCAAGGGTAAATCCACACAGAAATGACTCAGAAATTCCAAAACACACATCATGTTGGTCTTGACGCCTTTCTTGTTGGCTCAAGGGCTGTTTCCGTGGGCCACGCTTGCACAGAAAGAAAGGAAGTGCAGCTGCTGAGGAACATCTCCATGCCCTCAGCAGGTTTTGTTGCCTTTGCTGCAGGGCCGCTCCTGTCAGAACCCCCTCTCTGCTGCTGACACCTTTGCTCTTGGGGACACCAGCCCAGGAACACCAGCAGGGCCCAGGGTTGGCTCAGGGGGACCCCCCTGTGCACAGGGACTCCCAGCCCCGTGGCTGTGCCAGCACCCCCAGAAACACCAAGATCTGGCAGCACTTTGCTCCGCTGCTCTTTCCGCACACGGACCCATCTCCTTCCTTTGCAATCCCAGGAAAATTCAACCTCTACCTCAGCCAAAGATCATTTCCTACACATGGCTGATCAGAAATGTTCTTCTGGACTTCCTCCACCAAAACCACCCCCGCATGCCCACAAGACATTCCAGGGCCATCGGGAAACCCTCCACAAACACTGCGCAGGCACCCAGGACCACGGGCTTTCCATCTCTGCCATTCAGGCTCCCTGCGCTGCTCCTGGTCATTTTCTCCTCCTCTCTCCATAACTTTGGGAACCACAGAGCTCCCAGGCTTTGGCAATTCCCAAGGCCACTGCCATCCTTGACTTCTTGGACACCCCCAGGGCTGTGGACAGACACCCCTGTGTTTTCCCGCAGAAGATGTTAAGAGCCAACAGGAAGTCACAAAGTTACGGAGGCTGCTAGATCACCTCCCCAAAAGAAAAAGCTGAAAAAGCTGTGGCTGCTGAGGAAGGGGAGGTGAAGCTTGTGTGGCAAGCTCAGAGCATATTCACAATGAATGAAAGGTGGAAGAGGGAGGGTGACTCTTCCTCAGGAAGTCTACTGATGGGACAAGGGGGAATGGGATCAAACGGAAAGAGAGTTGGAAGAGATTTGATGCTGGAAAGAAGTTCTTTAATCTGAGGCTGCTTGTCCCTGACACAGGGAGCTGTGCACATGTGGGTGCCCCATCCCCAGCAACATCCAAGGCCACATTGGACAGGGTTGAAGCGCTGGGAGCTTGCTCAGGTTGGAACCAGATGATTTTTAGGGTCTCTTCCAAGCCAAACCACTCAAGGATTGGATGGTTCTATGGCGTCCATCTCCAAGAGAGGAGTGGCCCTGAAGCTTCTGTGACATCACAGGGCCCAGAGTGCTGCAGGTGGAAGGTCCAGGGCCTGGAGACCAGCACAACAGACAGTTCACCTGCTGCCAGCACTCAGTTCTCCCCCACTCTTCGCTCTCTGCCACGGTGCCAAGATGTTCCTGCTGCCAGTACTCGCTTGTCCCCCGCTCTTCGTTCTCTGTCTTGGTGCTGAGCTGCTCCTGCTGCCGGGACTTTTCCTGCACTTCTACTGCACCATCAACACCAACAGCATGAGGGCTCCTGTCCCAGTGGAGGTACAGTGCCATCCCAGGGAGGGGGGCAGCCCTGAATGCCAGGGCAGGCTGCAGCCCTGTGGGGATGGATGCTGGGGACAGGGACCCCAAGTGACATTGTGCTGTCTCATGCAGACTGCCAGAGACACCATTGAGGATATGGAGGTGGATGGGCAGGATGACACCGAGCCCATGGAAGTGGACGAATATGATGAGACTGAGCCCATGGAAGTGGATGAGCAGGATGACACCGAGCCCATGGAAGTGGACGAATATGATGAGACTGAGCCCATGGAAGTGGATGAGCAGGATGACACCGAGCCCATGGAAGTGGATGAATATGATGAGACTGAGCCCATGGATGTCGATGAGAAGGACAAGGAAGAGCCCGTGATCCTGGCATGAGGATGGAGCCCCAGGAGCAGGACAACCTGATGCTCCCCTGCCCTGCCCACAGGCAGTGCCCAGCCTGGGGCGGGGCTGGCTGGCTCTCCTCAGGGACATGGTGCTCAAGGAAGTCCTGCTCTGCTGCTTCCTTCCTTCCTTCCTTCCTTCCTTGCCTCCCTCCCAAACTGACAGGGATAATGGGCATCGATAGGGCCCCACTGTAAATATGTTCAGCATGTTCGAGGCTTTTGTTTATAGGAACAATTTGAAGATTGTTATCCTAAAGGTCCCAGAATGTTAATCTATAGCTTCTAGATTTTTACAGTATAAGTCCCAGATTGTTACCAGTATAGTCTTCCTTGTAAATATGTTCTAGAGACTGTTGTTGTTGTTGTTAGAAGTAAATATGTTCTTCAAATGTTTGGCTGAACTTTGTTCAATAAATACTATTTCTTATTAAAACCTCGCCTCTCTTTGCAATTCCTTTGGGCAACCTTTGCACAGTGCTGGTTTCCACTTGCTCATGGTTCCTGGGGCTGCAGGTCCCTGGGGGTGCGGGCACAGCCAGCCCTGGCTGAGGGTCCCTGTGCAGGGGGGTCCCACTGAGCCAGCACTGCTGTTCCTGGGGCACAGCAGGGTCCCCAAGGGCAAAGCTCTCACCAGCAGAGAGGG
Organism: Cinclus cinclus; assembly: GCF_963662255.1. Classification (NCBI taxonomy): domain Eukaryota; kingdom Metazoa; phylum Chordata; class Aves; order Passeriformes; family Cinclidae; genus Cinclus; species Cinclus cinclus. Next base: position 3,244,104 of record NC_085059.1, read on the forward strand.
AGCTCTGACAGCAGCAGGCCCTGCAGCAACGCTACCAAAGCAAAGGAAACCTCCTGACACCCTTCCTGCTGCGGCCACAGGGACTCCTGGGCAGGAGCCAGCATCAGGCACAGGGATGCAACATCCACCTCCATGCTCTGAAGGTCACGACAGCCTTGGCAAGTCTGGGACCTGCACCCGGGCTGCTGCAGGGGCTGATGTTTAAGGCTTGCAGCCTCCAAAGCCTCTGGGCTTTGCTTTCCCCGCTGCCTTCCATTGCTCTGTGCCCAGGATCCTCACCCTGACCGTGTTCCTGCTGCTGCCAGCAGCCCCCAGAGCCCCTCACTCCCTGAGCATCCCCATCACACGGAGCACTGGCAAATCCCACACGCTTTGCAAAGCAAACTCCCCCACAGTAACCAAACCACTCTTTGGTCAGAGGGTGCCAAGGGGAAGCTCAGCACCAGCTGCTGTTTAAAGCATGCTTTCAAAAGTGGGTTCAGGCACTCTGGCAGTGCCTGCTGCGCAGCTGAGGCTGTGGGGACACAGCACTGGCTCAGGCCAGCCCTCAGCCCCTCACAGCTCATGCCAAGGGCCCAGCTCACAAAGCAGTTTCACACCACTTGCTGCAGCTATTTCAAAGGCCTAAATGTCATTCGCAGGAGCCATTTAGTTGCCAACTCAGTGTCCGTGTCCTGGCAGGAGAAGCCACCAAGGGGCCTCTGCATGTGCACTCAGGGCACTTCCACTGCCATCCCAAAGGGATCGCAAAGGACAGGGCTCTTCTTTCAGCACTGCTGAGCTCCTCACGCAGCATTGAAGTCTCAGGAAGAGACAAGAATTGAGTGCACCAGGGAAGCTGGCCTCGAAGAAAAGGCATCAATCCCACGGCCCACCCAAGCCAACGGCCTGCATGTCTGTACCTTCTCCTCCTTCTCTCTTCTCTGCTGTCACTTTGCCCCTTCTCTCTGTCCGGGAGCTTGGCCTCTCAGACAAATAAAAGATGTGCATCCTCACGTAGGCACGGCATAGATGTCTTACAGAATTGTCCCTTCTTCCCCGACAGCTGCAAATCCTACAGCTGCCAGACCTCATCCCTTGCTCCTAGAAAGGGAGAGAAGACTTTCCATTCTAATCCATTGCCCAGCCCTAAGTCAACGACACAGTCAGTAGAAATAGCTGTGAAATCCCCGGCAGGAACCTGCCAGAAGAGCTACAGCTGTGGAGGGGGAAGCAGCAAACTCCCACCCCCAACACTGCTTTGGACTCCTTACCAGCTAAAACAGATCCCACTCCTGTGACTTTTTTCCATTTTTTGTTAACCACAACTACCATCAATTTAAATCCATTGAAAACAAGATCACAGGAGGGGTTGCGTGGAAAGGAACCTTCAATCCCACCCAGTGCAAGCTTTGCCATGGCAGGGACACCTGCCACTGTCCCACGCTGCTCCAGCCTGGCCTTGGGCACTGCCAGGGATCCAGGGGCAGCCACAGCTGCTCTGGGCACCCTGTGCCAGCCCTGCCCATCCTGCCAGGGAACACTTCCTGACCCATATCCCATCTGAAGCTGCTCCCAGTGCCAACACGTGTCACTGCATGGCCTTGGGATGATGGATCAAGAGAAAGCCCCAAGCTTTGAGCAGAGTTCCCAGTGCCTGTGCTGGGGACGTGCCACCCACCTGCCCCTCAAGCACTCAGCTGCCTCGCAGCCAGATGGAGTGTCCAACGGGTAAAGCACTCCCAGAGGATCAAACCCTGGTCACTGCACCAATGACAAGGTCTTTATTGGGAAAAGAAATGTCGAAGCACAGCGACATTTCTTTTCCAAGCAGGAGACGCTGATCCTGTGCCGGCAGCGCAGGGATGCTGTTATTGCTGGTCCTCATTTCATCCCTTTATCAGCTGCAGGGGCACCAGGACAGGCTGTGGTCTCCCAGGGCAGCTCTGAGTGACACTGCTGTCCCCACCAGCTGTCCCCAGCCCTGGGTGCTGCCACGTGCCCCAGCCTCTGCAGCCCAAAGCACCTGGAGATCCCCCCGAGCATCAGCGATCAGGGCCGCTGCAATCAGCCTGCTGACACAAAACCTCAAGTGCTGCCACAAGAAAAGCAGCTGATTCATTGATACCTCGGAATTTCATGTCTCAATGCAAGGACAGGAAGCACCCCTATGCCACCAAATCATTGCTAAGGGCTTGCAAGCCTCAACGCGGAGATTTCAGCGTTGGACACGCAGTCAGGGCAAGGGTAAATCCACACAGAGATGACACAGAAATTCCAAAACACACATCATGTTGGTCTTGACGCCTTTCTTGTTGGCTCAAGGGCTGTTTCCGTGGGCCATGCTTGCACAGAAAGAAAGGAAGTGCAGCTGCTGAGGAACATCTCCATGCCCTCAGCAGGTTTTGGTGCCTTTGCTGCAGGGCCGCTCCTGTCACAGCCCCCTCTCTGCTGCTGACACCGTTGCTCTTGGGGACACCAGCCCAGGAACACCAGCAGGGCCCAGGGTTGGGTCACGGGGACCCCCCTGTGCACAGGGACTCCCAGCCACGTGGCTGTGCCAGCACCCCCAGAAACACCAAGATCTGGCAGCACTTTGCTCCGCTGCTCTTTCCGCACACGGAACCATCTCCTTCCTTTGCCATCCCAGGAAAATTCAACCTCTACCTCAGCCAAAGATCATTTCCTACACATGGCTGATCAGAAATGTTCTTCTGGACTTCCTCCACCAAAACCACCCCCGCATGCCCACAAGACATTCCAGGGCCATCGGGAAACCCTCCACAAACACTGCGCAGGCACCCAGGACCACGGGCTTTCCATCTCTGCCATTCAGGCTCCCTGCGCTGCTCCTGGTCATTTTCTCCTCCTCTCTCCATAACTTTGGGAACCACAGAGCTCCCAGGCTTTGGCAATTCCCAAGGCCACTGCCATCCTTGACTTCTTGGACACCCCCAGGGCTGTGGACAGACACCCCTGTGTTTTCCCGCAGAAGATGTTAAGAGCCAACAGGAAGTCACAAAGTTACGGAGGCTGCTAGATCACCTCCCCAAAAGAAAAAGCTGAAAAAGCTGTGGCTGCTGAGGAAGGGGAGGTGAAGCTTGTGTGGCAAGCTCAGAGCACATTCACAGTGAATGAAAGGTGGAAGAGGGAGGGTGACTCTTCCTCAGGAAGTCTACTGATGGGACAAGGGGGAATGGGATCAAACGGAAAGAGAGTTGGAAGAGATTTGATGCTGGAAAGAAGTTCTTTAATCTGAGGCTGCTTGTCCCTGACACAGGGAGCTGTGCACATGTGGGTGCCCCATCCCCAGCAACATCCAAGGCCACATTGGACAGGGTTGAAGTGCTGGGAGCTTGCTCAGGTTGGAACCAGATGATTTTTAGGGTCTCTTCCAAGCCAAACCACTCAAGGACTTGATGGTTCTATGGCGTCCATCTCCAAGAGAGGAGTGGCCCTGAAGCTTCTGTGACATCACATGGCCCAGAGTGCTCCAGGTGGAAGGTCCAGGGCCTGGAGACCAGCACAACAGACAGTTCACCTGCTGCCAGCACTCAGTTCTCCCCCACTCTTCTCTCTCTGCCACGGTGCCAAGATGTTCCTGCTGCCAGTACTCGCTTGTCCCCCGCTCTTCGTTCTCTGCCTTGGTGCTGAGCTGCTCCTGCTGCCGGGACTTTTCCTGCACTTCTACTGCACCATCAACACCAACAGCATGAGCGCTCCTGTCCCAGTGGAGGTACAGTGCCATCCCAGGGAGGGGGGCAGCCCTGACTGCCAGGGCAGGCTGCAGCCCTGTGGGGATGGATGCTGGGGAAAGGGACTCAAAGTGACATTGTGCTGCCTCATGCAGACTGCCAGAGACACCATTGAGGATATGGAGGTGGATGAGCAGGATGACACCGAGCCCATGGAAGTGGACGAATATGATGAGACTGAGCCCATGGAAGTGGATGAGCAGGATGACACCGAGCCCATGGAAGTGGACGAATATGATGAGACTGAGCCCATGGAAGTGGATGAGCAGGATGACACCGAGCCCATGGAAGTAGATGAATATGATGAGACTGAGCCCATGGACGTCGATGAGAAGGACAAAGAAGAGCCCGTGATCCTGGCATGAGGATGGAGCCCCAGGAGCAGGACAACCTGATGCTCCCCTGCCCTGCCCACAGGCAGTGCCCAGCCTGGGGCGGGGCTGGCTGGCTCTCCTCAGGGACATGGTGCTCAAGGAAGTCCTGCTCTGCTGCTTCCTTCCTTCCTTCCTTCCTTCCCTCCCAGACTGACAGGGATAATGGGCATCGATAGGGCCCCGCTGTAAATATGTTCTGCATGTTCGACGCTTTTTTTTATAGGAAAAATTAGAAGATTCTTAGCCTAAAGCTCACAGAATGTTAATCTATAGCTTCTAGATTTTTACTGTATAAGTCCCAGATTGTTAACAGTATAGTCTTCCTTGTAAATATGTTCTAGAGACTGTTGTTGTTGTTAGAAGTAAATATGTTCCTCAAATGTTTGGCTGAACTTTGTTCAATAAATACTATTTCTTATTAAAACCTCGCCTCTCTTTGCAATTCCTTTGGGCAACCTTTGCACAGTGCTGGTTTCCACTTGCTCATGGTTCCTGGGGCTGCAGGTCCCTGGGGGTGCTGGCACAGCCAGCCCTGGCTGAGGGTCCCTGTGCAGGGGGGTCCCACTGAGCCAGCACTGCTGTTCCTGGGGCACAGCAGTGTCCCCAAGGGCAAAGCTGTCACCAGCAGAGAGGGAGCTCTGACAGCAGCAGGCCCTGCAGCAACGCTACCAAAGCAAAGGAAACCTCCTGACACCCTTCCTGCTGCGGCCACAGGGACTCCTGGGCAGGAGCCAGCATCAGGCACAGGGATGCAACATCCACCTCCATGCTCTGAAGGTCTCGACAGCCTTGGCAAGTCTGGGACCTGCACCCGGGCTGCTGCAGGGGCTGATGTTTAAGGCTTGCAGCCTCCAAAGCCTCTGGGCTTTGCTTCCCCCGCTGCCTTCCATTGCCCTGTGCCCAGGAACCTCACCCTGCCCGTGTTCCTGCTGCTGCCAGCAGCCCCCAGAGCCCCTCACTCCCGGAGCATCCCCATCACAGGGAGCACTGGCAAATCCCACACGCTTCACAAAGCAAACTCCCCCACAGTAACCAAACCACTCTTTGGTCAGAGGGTGCCAAGGGGAAGCTCAGCACCAGCTGCTGTTTAAAGCATGCTTTCAAAAGTGGCTTCAGGCACTCTGGCAGTGCCTGCTGCGCAGCTGAGGCTGTGGGGACACAGCACTGGCTCAGGCCAGCCCTCAGCCCCTCACAGCTCATGCCAAGGGCCCAGCTCACAAAGCAGTTTCACACCACTTGCTGCAGCTATTTCAAAGGCCTAAATGTCATTCGCAGGAGCCATTTAGTTGCCAACTCAGTGTCCGTGTCCTGGCAGGAGAAGCCACCAAGGGGCCTCTGCATGTGCACTCAGGGCACTTCCACTGCCATCCCAAAGGGATCGCAAAGGACAGGGCTCTTCTTTCAGCACTGCTGAGCTCCTCACGCAGCATTGAAGTCTCAGGAAGAGACAAGAATTGAGTGCACCAGGGAAGCTGGCCTCGAAGAAAACGCATCAACCCCACGGCCCACCCAAGCCAACGGCCTGCATGTCTGTACCTTCTCCTCCTTCTCTCTTCTCTGCTGTCACTTTGCCCCTTCTCTCTGTCCGGGACCTTGGCCTCTCAGACAAATAAAAGATGTGCATCCACACCTAGGCACGGCATAGATGTCTTACACAACTGTCCCTTCTTCCCCGACAGCTGCAAATCCTACAGCTGCCTGACCTCATCCCTTGCTCCTAGAAAGGGAGAGAAAACTTTCCATTCTAATCCATTGCCCAGCCCTAAGTCAACGACACAGTCAGTAGAAATAGCTGTGAAATCCCCAGCAGGAACCTGCCAGAAGAGCTACAGCTGTGGAGGGGGAAGCAGCAAACTCCCACCCCCACCACTGCTTTGGACTCCTTACCAGCTAAAACAGATCCCACTCCTGCGAGTTTTTCCATTTTTTGTTAACCACAACTACCATCAATTTAAATCCATTGAAAACAAGATCACAGGAGGGGTTGCGTGGAAAGGAACCTTCAATCCCACCCAGTGCAAGCTTTGCCATGGCAGGGACACCTGCCACTGTCCCACGCTGCTCCAGCCTGGCCTTGGGCACTGCCAGGGATCCAGGGGCAGCCACAGCTGCTCTGGGCACCCTGTGCCAGCCCTGCCCATCCTGCCAGGGAACACTTGCTGACCCATATCCCATCTGCAGCTGCTCCCAGTGCCAACAGGTGTCACTGCATGGCCTTGGGATGATGGATCAAGAGAAAGCCCCAAGCTTTGAGCAGAGTTCCCAGTGCCTGTGCTGGGGACGTGCCACCCACCTGCCCCTCAAGCACTCAGCTGCCTCGCAGCCAGATGGAGTGTCCAACGGGTAAAGCACTCCCAGAGGATCAAACCCTAGTCACTGCACCAATGACAAGGTCTTTATTGGGAAAAGAAATGTCGAAGCACAGCGACATTTCTTTTCCAAGCAGGAGACGCTGATCCTGTGCCGGCAGCGCAGGGATGCTGTTATTGCTGGTCCTCATTTCATCCCTTTATCAGCTGCAGGGCCACCAGGACAGGCTGTGGTCTCCCAGGGCAGCTCTGAGTGACACTGCTGTCCCCACCAGCTGTCCCCAGCCCTGGGTGCTGCCACGTGCCCCAGCCTCTGCAGCCCAAAGCACCTGGAGATCCCCCCGAGCATCAGCGATCAGGGCCGCTGCAATCAGCCTGCTGACACAAAACCTCAAGTGCTGCCACAAGAAAAGCAGCTGATTCATTGATACCTCGGAATTTCATGTCTCAATGCAAGGACAGGAAGCACCCCTATGCCACCAAATCATTGCTAAGGGCTTGCAAGCCTCAACGCGGAGATTTCAGCGTTGGACACGCAGTCAGGGCAAGGGTAAATCCACACAGAGATGACACAGAAATTCCAAAACACACATCATGTTGGTCTTGACGCCTTTCTTGTTGGCTCAAGGGCTGTTTCCTTGGGCCATGCTTGCACAGAAAGAAAGGAAGTGCAGCTGCTGAGGAACATCTCCATGCCCTCAGCAGGTTTTGGTGCCTTTGCTGCAGGGCCGCTCCTGTCAGAGCCCCCTCTCTGCTGCTGACACCTTTGCTCTTGGGGACACCAGCCAAGGAACACCAGCAGGGCCCAGGGTTGGGTCACGGGGACCCCCCTGTGCACAGGGACTCCCAGCCACGTGGCTGTGCCAGCACCCCCAGAAACACCAAGATCTGGCAGCACTTTGCTCCGCTGCTCTTTCCGCACACGGAACCATCTCCTTCCTTTGCCATCCCAGGAAAATTCAACCTCTACCTCAGCCAAAGATCATTTCCTACACATGGCTGATCAGAAATGTTCTTCTGGACTTCCTCCACCAAAACCACCCCCGCATGCCCACAAGACATTCCAGGGCCATCGGGAAACCCTCCACAAACACTGCGCAGGCACCCAGGACCACGGGCTTTCCATCTCTGCCATTCAGGCTCCCTGCGCTGCTCCTGGTCATTTTCTCCTCCTCTCTCCATAACTTTGGGAACCACAGAGCTCCCAGGCTTTGCCAATTCCCAAGGCCACTGCCATCCTTGACTTCTTGGACACCCCCAGGGCTGTGGACAGACACCCCTGTGTTTTCCCGCAGAAGATGTTAAGAGCCAACAGCAAGTCACAAAGTTACGGAGGCTGCTAGATCACCTCCCCAAAAGAAAAAGCTGAAAAAGCTGTGGCTGCTGAGGAAGGGGAGGTGAAGCTTGTGTGGCAAGCTCAGAGCATATTCACAGTGAATGAAAGGTGGAAGAGGGAGGGTGACTCTTCCTCAGGAAGTCTACTGATGGGACAAGGGGGAATGGGATCAAACGGAAAGAGAGTTGGACGAGATTTGATGCTGGAAAGAAGTTCTTTAATCTGAGGCTGCTTGTCCCTGACACAGGGAGCTGTGCACATGTGGGTGCCCCATCCCCAGCAACATCCAAGGCCACATTGGACAGGGTTGAAGTGCTGGGAGCTTGCTCAGGTTGGAACCAGATGATTTTTAGGGTCTCTTCCAAGCCAAACCACTCAAGGATTTGATGGTTCTATGGCGTCCATCTCCAAGAGAGGAGTGGCCCTGAAGCTTCTGTGACATCACAGGGCCCGGAGTGCTGCAGGTGGAAGGTCCAGGGCCTGGAGACCAGCACAACAGACAGTTCACCTGCTGCCAGCCCTCAGTTCTCCCCCACTCTTCTCTCTCTGCCACGGTGCCAAGATGTTCCTGCTGCCAGTACTCGCTTGTCCCCCGCTCTTCGTTCTCTGTCTCGGTGCTGAGCTGCTCCTGCTGCCGGGACTTTTCCTGCACTTCTACTGCACCATCAACACCAACAGCATGAGCGCTCCTGTCCCAGTGGAGGTACAGTGCCATCCCAGGGAGGGGGGCAGCCCGGACTGCCAGGGCAGGCTGCAGCCCTGTGGGGATGGATGCTGGGGACAGGGACCCCAAGTGACATTGTGCTGCCTCATGCAGACTGCCAGAGACACCATTGAGGATATGGAGGTGGATGAGCAGGATGACACCGAGCCCATGGAAGTGGATGAATATGATGAGACTGAGCCCATGGAAGTGGATGAGCAGGATGACACCGAGCCCATGGAAGTGGACGAATATGATGAGACTGAGCCCATGGAAGTGGATGAGCAGGATGACACCGAGCCCATGGAAGTGGATGAATATGATGAGACTGAGCCCATGGAAGTGGATGAGCAGGATGACACCGAGCCCATGGAAGTAGATGAATATGATGAGACTGAGCCCATGGACGTCGATGAGAAGGACAAGGAAGAGCCCGTGATCCTGGCATGAGGATGGAGCCCCAGGAGCAGGACAACCTGATGCTCCCCTGCCCTGCCCACAGGCAGTGCCCAGCATGGGGCAGGGCTGGCTGGCTCTCCTTAGGGACATGGTGCTCAAGGAAGTCCTGCTCTGCTGCTTCCTTCCTTCCTTACTTCCCTCCCAGACTGACAGGGATAATGGGCATCGATAGGGCCCCGCTGTAAATATGTTCAGCATGATCGAGGCTTTGTTTATAGGAACAATTTCAAGATTGTTAGCCTAAAGGTCCCAGAATGTTAATCTATAGCTTCTAGATTTTTACTGTATAGGTCCCAGATTGTTAACAGTATAGTCTTCCTTGTAAATATGTTCTAGAGATTGTTGTTGTTGTTGTTAGAAGGAAACATGTTCTTCAAATGTTTGGCTGAACTTTGTTCAATAAATACTATTTCTTATTAAAACCTCGCCTCTCTTTGCAATTCCTTTGGGCAACGTTTGCACAGTGCTGGTTTCCACTTGCTCATGGTTCCTGGGGCTGCAGGTCCCTGGGGGTGCTGGCACAGCCAGCCCTGGCTGGGAGTCCCTGTGCAGGGGGGTCCCACTGAGCCAGCACTGCTGTTCCTGGGGCACAGCAGGGTCCCCAAGGGCAAAGCTCTCACCAGCAGAGAGGGAGCTCTGACAGCAGCAGGCCCTGCAGCAACGCTACCAAAGCAAAGGAAACCTCCTGACACCCTTCCTGCTGCGGCCACAGGGACTCCTGGGCAGGAGCCAGCATCAGGCACAGGGATGCAACATCCACCTCCATGCTCTGAAGGTCTCGACAGCCTTGGCAAGTCTGGGACCTGCACCCGGGCTGCTGCAGGGGCTGATGTTTAAGGCTTGCAGCCTCCAAAGCCTCTGGGCTTTGCTTCCCCCGCTGCCTTCCATTGCCCTGTGCCCAGGATCCTCACCCTGCCCGTGTTCCTGCTGCTGCCAGCAGCCCCCAGAGCCCCTCACTCCCGGAGCATCCCCATCACAGGGAGCACTGGCAAATCCCACACGCTCCACAAAGCAAACTCCCCCACAGTAACCAAACCACTCTTTGGTCAGAGGGTGCCAAGGGGAAGCTCAGCACCAGCTGCTGTTTAAAGCATGCTTTCAAAAGTGGGTTCAGGCACTCTGGCAGTGCCTGCTGCGCAGCTGAGGCTGTGGGGACACAGCACTGGCTCAGGCCAGCCCTCAGCCCCTCACAGCTCATGCCAAGGGCCCAGCTCACAAAGCAGTTTCACACCACTTGCTGCAGCTATTTCAAAGGCCTAAATGTCATTCGCAGGAGCCATTTAGTTGCCAACTCAGTGTCCGTGTCCTGGCAGGAGAAGCCACCAAGGGGCCTCTGCATGTGCACTCAGGGCACTTCCACTGCCATCCCAAAGGGATCGCAAAGGACAGGGCTCTTCTTTCAGCACTGCTGAGCTCCTCACGCAGCATTGAAGTCTCAGGAAGAGACAAGAATTGAGTGCACCAGGGAAGCTGGCCTCGAAGAAAACGCATCAACCCCACGGCCCACCCAAGCCAACGGCCTGCATGTCTGTACCTTCTCCTCCTTCTCTCTTCTCTGCTGTCACTTTGCCCCTTCTCTCTGTCCGGGAGCTTGGCCTCTCAGACAAATAAAAGATGTGCATCCACACCTAGGCACGGCATAGATGTCTCACACAACTGTCCCTTCTTCCCCGACAGCTGCAAATCCTACAGCTGCCAGACCTCACCCCTTGCTCCTAGAAAGGGAGACAAGACTTTCCATTCTAATCCATTGCCCAGCCCTAAGTCAACGACACAGTCAGTAGAAATAGCTGTGAAATCCCCGGCAGGAACCTGCCAGAAGAGCTACAGCTGTGGAGGGGGAAGCAGCAAACTCCCACCCCCACCACTGCTTTGGACTCCTTACCAGCTAAAACAGATCCCACTCCTGCGCCTTTTTTCCATTTTTTGTTAACCACAACTACCATCAATTTAAATCCATTGAAAACAAGATCACAGGAGGGGTTGCGTGGAAAGGAACCTTCAATCCCACCCAGTGCAAGCTTTGCCATGGCAGGGACACCTGCCACTGTCCCACGCTGCTCCAGCCTGGCCTTGGGCACTGCCAGGGATCCAGGGGCAGCCACAGCTGCTCTGGGCACCCTGTGCCAGCCCTGCCCATCCTGCCAGGGAACACTTCCTGACCCATATCCCATCTGAAGCTGCTCCCAGTGCCAACAGGTGTCACTGCATGGCCTTGGGATGATGGATCAAGAGAAAGCCCCAAGCTTTGAGCAGAGTTCCCAGTGCCTGTGCTGGGGACGTGCCACCCACCTGCCCCTCAAGCACTCAGCTGCCTCGCAGCCAGATGGAGTGTCCAACGGGTAAAGTACTCCCAGAGGATCAAACCCTAGTCACTGCACCAATGACAAGGACTTTATTGGGAAAAGAAATGTCAAAGCACAGCGACATTTCTTTTCCAAGCAGGAGACGCTGATCCTGTGCCGGCAGCGCAGGGATGCTGTTATTGCTGGTCCTCATTTCATCCCTTTATCAGCTGCAGGGGCACCAGGACAGGCTGTGGTCTCCCACGGCAGCTCTGAGTGACACTGCTGTCCCCACCAGCTGTCCCCAGCCCTGGGTGCTGCCACGTGCCCCAGCCTCTGCAGCCCAAAGCACCTGGAGATCCCCCCGAGCATCAGCGATCGGGGCCGCTGCAATCAGCCTGCTGACACAAAACCTCAAGTGCTGCCACAAGAAAAGCAGCTGTTTCATTGATACCTCGAAATTTCATGTCTCAATGCAAGGACAGGAAGCACCCCTATGCCACCAAATCATTGCTAAGGGCTTGCAAGCCTCAACGCGGAGATTTCAGCGTTGGACACGCAGTCAGGGCAAGGGTAAATCCACACAGAAATGACTCAGAAATTCCAAAACACACATCATGTTGGTCTTGACGCCTTGCTTGTTGGCTCAAGGGCTGTTTCCGTGGGCCACGCTTGCACAGAAAGAAAGGAAGTGCAGCTGCTGAGGAACATCTCCATGCCCACAGCAGGTTTTGGTGCCTTTGCTGCAGGGCCGCTCCTGTCAGAACCCCCTCTCTGCTGCTGACACCTTTGCTCTTGGGGACACCAGCCCAGGAACACCAGCAGGGCCCAGGGTTGGCTCAGGGGGACCCCCCTGTGCACAGGGACTCCCAGCCCCGTGGCTGTGCCAGCACCCCCAGAAACACCAAGATCTGGCAGCACTTTGCTCCGCTGCTCTTTCCGCACACGGACCCATCTCCTTCCTTTGCAATCCCAGGAAAATTCAACCTCTACCTCAGCCAAAGATCATTTCCTACACATGGCTGATCAGAAATGTTCTTCTGGACTTCCTCCACCAAAACCACCCCCGCATGCCCACAAGACATTCCAGGGCCATCGGGAAACCCTCCACAAACACTGCGCAGGCACCCAGGACCACGGGCTTTCCATCTCTGCCATTCAGGCTCCCTGCGCTGCTCCTGGTCATTTTCTCCTCCTCTCTCCATAACTTTGGGAACCACAGAGCTCCCAGGCTTTGGCAATTCCCAAGGCCACTGCCATCCTTGACTTCTTGGACACCCCCAGGGCTGTGGACAGACACCCCTGTGTTTTCCCGCAGAAGATGTTAAGAGCCAACAGGAAGTCACAAAGTTACGGAGGCTGCTAGATCACCTCCCCAAAAGAAAAAGCTGAAAAAGCTGTGGCTGCTGAGGAAGGGGAGGTGAAGCTTGTGTGGCAAGCTCAGAGCATATTCACAATGAATGAAAGGTGGAAGAGGGAGGGTGACTCTTCCTCAGGAAGTCTACTGATGGGACAAGGGGGAATGGGATCAAACGGAAAGAGAGTTGGAAGAGATTTGATGCTGGAAAGAAGTTCTTTAATCTGAGGCTGCTTGTCCCTGACACAGGGAGCTGTGCACATGTGGGTGCCCCATCCCCAGCAACATCCAAGGCCACATTGGACAGGGTTGAAGTGCTGGGAGCTTGCTCAGGTTGGAACCAGATGATTTTTAGGGTCTCTTCCAAGCCAAACCACTCAAGGACTTCATGGTTCTATGGCGTCCATCTCCAAGAGAGGAGTGGCCCTGAAGCTTCTGTGACATCACAGGGCCCAGAGTGCTGCAGGTGGAAGGTCCAGGGCCTGGAGACCAGCACAACAGACAGTTCACCTGCTGCCAGCACTCAGTTCTCCCCCACTCTTCGCTCTCTGCCACGGTGCCAAGATGTTCCTGCTGCCAGTACTCGCTTGTCCCCCGCTCTTCGTTCTCTGTCTTGGTGCTGAGCTGCTCCTGCTGCCGGGATTTTTCCTGCACTTCTACTGCACCATCAACACCAACAGCATGAGGGCTCCTGTCCCAGTGGAGGTACAGTGCCATCCCAGGGAGGGGGGCAGCCCGGACTGCCAGGGCAGGCTGCAGCCCTGTGGGGATGGATGCTGGGGACAGGGACACCAAGTGACATTGTGCTGCCTCATGCAGACTGCCAGAGACACCATTGAGGATATGGAGGTGGATGGGCAGGATGACACCGAGCCCATGGAAGTGGACGAATATGATGAGACTGAGCCCATGGAAGTGGATGAGCAGGATGACACCGAGCCCATGGAAGTGGACGAATATGATGAGACTGAGCCCATGGAAGTGGATGAGCAGGATGACACCGAGCCCATGGAAGTGGATGAATATGATGAGACTGAGCCCATGGACGTCGATGAGAAGGACAAGGAAGAGCCCGTGATCCTGGCATGAGGATGGAGCCCCAGGAGCAGGACAACCTGATGCTCCCCTGCCCTGCCCACAGGCAGTGCCCAGCCTGGGGCGGGGCTGGCTGGCTCTCCTCAGGGACATGGTGCTCAAGGAAGTCCTGCTCTGCTGCTTCCTTCCTTCCTTCCTTCCTTCCTTCCTTCCCTCCCAAACTGACAGGGATAATGGGCATCGATAGGGCCCCACTGTAAATATGTTCAGCATGTTCGAGGCTTTTGTTTATAGGAACAATTTGAAGATTGTTATCCTAAAGTTCCCAGAATGTTAATCTATAGCTTCTAGATTTTTACAGTATAAGTCCCAGATTGTTACCAGTATAGTCTTCCTTGTAAATATGTTCTAGAGACTGTTGTTGTTGTTGTTAGAAGTAAATATGTTCTTCAAATGTTTGGCTGAACTTTGTTCAATAAATACTATTTCTTATTAAAACCTCGCCTCTCTTTGCAATTCCTTTGGGCAACCTTTGCACAGTGCTGGTTTCCACTTGCTCATGGTTCCTGGGGTTGCAGGTCCCTGGGGGTGCTGGCACAGCCAGCCCTGGCTGGGGGTCCCTGTGCAGGGGGGTCCCACTGAGCCAGCACTGCTGTTCCTGGGGCACAGCAGTGTCCCCGAGGGCAAAGCTGTCACCAGCAGAGAGGGAGCTCTGACAGCAGCAGGCCCTGCAGCAACGCCACCAAAGCAAAGGAAACCTCCTGACACCCTTCCTGCTGCGGCCACAGGGACTCCTGGGCAGGAGCCAGCATCAGGCACAGGGATGCAACATCCACCTCCATGCTCTGAAGGTCTCGACAGCCTTGGCAAGTCTGGGACCTGCACCCGGGCTGCTGCAGGGGCTGATGTTTAAGGCTTGCAGCCTCCAAAGCCTCTGGGCTTTGCTTCCCCCGCTGCCTTCCATTGCCCTGTGCCCAGGATCCTCACCCTGCCCGTGTTCCTGCTGCTGCCAGCAGCCCCCAGAGCCCCTCACTCCCTGAGCATCCCCATCACAGGGAGCACTGGCAAATTCCACACGCTTCACAAAGCAAACTCCCCCACAGTAACCAAACCACTCTTTGGTCAGAGGGTGCCAAGGGGAAGCTCAGCACCAGCTGCTGTTTAAAGCATGCTTTCAAAAGTGGCTTCAGGCACTCTGGCAGTGCCTGCTGCGCAGCTGAGGCTGTGGGGACACAGCACTGGCTCAGGCCAGCCCTCAGCCCCTCACAGCTCATGCCAAGGGCCCAGCTCACAAAGCAGTTTCACACCACTTGCTGCAGCTATTTCAAAGGCCTAAATGTCATTCGCAGGAGCCATTTAGTTGCCAACTCAGTGTCCGTGTCCTGGCACGAGAAGCCACCAAGGGGCCTCTGCATGTGCACTCAGGGCACTTCCACTGCCATCCCAAAGGGATCGCAAAGGACAGGGCTCTTCTATCAGCACTGCTGAGCTCCTCACGCAGCATTGAAGTCTCAGGAAGAGACAAGAATTGAGTGCACCAGGGAAGCTGGCCTCGAAGAAAAGGCATCAATCCCACGGCCCACCCAAGCCAACGGCCTGCATGTCTGTACCTCCTCCTCCTTCTCTCTTCTCTGCTGTCACTTTGCCCCTTCTCTCTGTCCGGGACCTTGGCCTCTCAGACAAATAAAAGATGTGCATCCACACCTAGGCACGGCATAGATGTCTTACACAACTGTCCCTTCTTCCCCGACAGCTGCAAATCCTACAGCTGCCAGACCTCATCCCTTGCTCCTAGAAAGGGAGACAAGACTTTCCATTCTAATCCATTGCCCAGCCCTAAGTCAACGACACAGTCAGTAGAAATAGCTGTGGAATCCCCAGCAGGAACCTGCCAGAAGAGCTACAGCTGTGGAGGGGGAAGCAGCAAACTCCCACCCCCAACACTGCTTTGGACTCCTTACCAGCTAAAACATATCCCACTCCTGCCACTTTTTCCATTTTTTGTTAACCACAACTACCATCAATTTAAATCCATTGAAAACAAGATCACAGGAGGGGTTGCGTGGAAAGGAACCTTCAATCCCACCCAGTGCAAGCTTTGCCATGGCAGGGACACCTGCCACTGTCCCACGCTGCTCCAGCCTGGCCTTGGGCACTGCCAGGGATCCAGGGGCAGCCACAGCTGCTCTGGGCACCCTGTGCCAGCCCTGCCCATCCTGCCAGGGAACACTTCCTGACCCATATCCCATCTGCAGCTGCTCCCAGTGCCAACACGTGTCACTGCATGGCCTTGGGATGATGGATCAAGAGAAAGCCCCAAGCTTTGAGCAGAGTTCCCAGTGCCTGTGCTGGGGACGGGCCACCCACCTGCCCCTCAAGCACTCAGCTGCCTCGCAGCCAGATGGAGTGTCCAACGGGTAAAGCACTCCCAGAGGATCAAACCCTGGTCACTGCACCAATGACAAGGTCTTTATTGGGAAAAGAAATGTCGAAGCACTGCGACATTTCTTTTCCAAGCAGGAGACGCTGATCCTGTGCCGGCAGCGCAGGGATGCTGTTATTGCTGGTCCTCTTTTCATGCCTTTATCAGCTGCAGGGGCACCAGGACAGGCTGTGGTCTCCCAGGGCAGCTCTGAGTGACACTGCTGTCCCCACCAGCTGTCCCCAGCCCTGGGTGCTGCCACGTGCCCCAGCCTCTGCAGCCCAAAGCACCTGGAGATCCCCCCGAGCATCAGCGATCAGGGCCGCTGCAATCAGCCTGCTGACACAAAACCTCAAGTGCTGCCACAAGAAAAGCAGCTGATTCATTGATACCTCGGAATTTCATGTCTCAATGCAAGGACAGGAAGCACCCCTATGCCACCAAATCCTTGCTAAGGGCTTGCAAGCCTCAACGCGGAGATTTCAGCGTTGGACACGCAGTCAGGGCAAGGGTAAATCCACACAGAAATGACTCAGAAATTCCAAAACACACATCATGTTGGTCTTGATGCCTTGCTTGTTGGCTCAAGGGCTGTTTCCGTGGGCCACGCTTGCACAGAAAGAAAGGAAGTGCAGCTGCTGAGGAACATCTCCATGCCCTCAGCAGGTTTTGGTGCCTTTGCTGCAGGGCCGCTCCTGTCAGAGCCCCCTCTCTGCTGCTGACACCTTTGCTCCTGGGGACACCAGCCCAGGAACACCAGCAGGGCCCAGGGTTGGCTCAGGGGGACCCCCCTGTACACAGGGACTCCCAGCCCCGTGGCTGTGCCAGCACCCCCAGAAACACCAAGATCTGGCAGCACTTTGCTCCGCTGCTCTTTCCGCACACGGAACCATCTCCTTCCTTTGCCATCCCAGGAAAATTCAACCTCTACCTCAGCCAAAGATCATTTCCTACACATGCCTGATCAGAAATGTTCTTCTGCACTTCCTCCACCAAAACCACCCCCGCATGCCCACAAGACATTCCAGGGCCATCGGGAAACCCTCCACAAACACTGCGCAGGCACCCAGGACCACGGGCTTTCCATCTCTGCCATTCAGGCTCCCTGCGCTGCTCCTGGTCATTTTCTCCTCCTCTCTCCATAACTTTGGGAACCACAGAGCTCCCAGGCTTTGGCAATTCCCAAGGCCACTGCCATCCTTGACTTCTTGGACACCCCCAGGGCTGTGGACAGACACCCCTGTGTTTTCCCGCAGAAGATGTTAAGAGCCAACAGGAAGTCACAAAGTTACGGAGGCTGCTAGATCACCTCCCCAAAAGAAAAAGCTGAAAAAGCTGTGGCTGCTGAGGAAGGGGAGGTGAAGCTTGTGTGGCAAGCTCAGAGCACATTCACAGTGAATGAAAGGTGGAAGAGGGAGGGTGACTCTTCCTCAGGAAGTCTACCGATGGGACAAGGGGGAATGGGATCAAACGGAAAGACAGTTGGAAGAGATCTGATGCTGGAAAGAAGTTCTTTAATCTGAGGCTGCTTGTCCCTGACACAGGGAGCTGTGCACATGTGGGTGCCCCATCCCCAGCAACATCCAAGGCCACATTGGACAGGGTTGAAGTGCTGGGAGCTTGCTCAGGTTGGAACCAGATGATTTTTAGGGTCTCTTCCAAGCCAAACCACTCAAGGACTTCATGGTTCTATGGCGTCCATCTCCAAGAGAGGAGTGGCCCTGAAGCTTCTGTGACATCACAGGGCCCAGAGTGCTGCAGGTGGAAGGTCCAGGGCCTGGAGACCAGCACAACAGACAGTTCACCTGCTGCCAGCACTCAGTTCTCCCCCACTCTTCGCTCTCTGCCACGGTGCCAAGATGTTCCTGCTGCCAGTACTCGCTTGTCCCCCGCTCTTCGTTCTCTGTCTTGGTGCTGAGCTGCTCCTGCTGCCGGGACTTTTCCTGCACTTCTACTGGAGCATCAACACCAACAGCATGAGCGCTCCTGTCCCAGTGGAGGTACAGTGCCATCCCAGGGAGGGGGGCAGCCCGGACTGCCAGGGCAGGCTGCAGCCCTGTGGGGATGGATGCTGGGGACAGGGACCCCAAGTGACATTGTGCTGTCTCATGCAGACTGCCAGAGACACCATTGAGGATATGGAGGTGGATGAGCAGGATGACACCGAGCCCATGGAAGTGGATGAATATGATGAGACTGAGCCCATGGAAGTGGATGAGCAGGATGACACCGAGCCCATGGAAGTGGACGAATATGATGAGACTGAGCCCATGGAAGTGGATGAACAGGATGACACCGAGCCCATGGAAGTAGATGAATATGATGAGACTGAGCCCATGGACGTCGATGAGAAGGACAAAGAAGAGCCCGTGATCCTGGCATGAGGATGGAGCCCCAGGAGCAGGACAACCTGATGCTCCCCTGCCCTGCCCACAGGCAGTGCCCAGCCTGGGGCGGGGCTGGCTGGCTCTCCTCAGGGACATGGTGCTCAAGGAAGTCCTGCTCTGCTGCTTCCTTCCTTCCTTCCTTCCTTCCTTCCTTCCTTCCTTCCTTCCTTCCTTCCTTCCTTCCCTCCTTCCTTCCTTCCTTCCTTCCTTCCTTCCTTCCCTCCTTCCTTCCTTCCTTCCTTCCTTCCTTCCTTCCTTCCTTCCTTCCTTCCTTCCTTCCTTCCTTCCTTCCTTCCTTCCTTCCTTTCTTCCTCCCTTCCTTCCTTCCTTCCTTCCTTCCTTCCTTCCTTCCTTCCTTCCTTCCTTCCTTCCTTCCTTCCTTCCTTCCTTCCTTCCTTCCTTCCTTCCTTCCTTCCCTCCTTCCTTCCCTCCTTCCTTCCTTCCTTCCTTCCTTCCTTCCTTCCTTCCTTCCTTCCTTCCTTCCTTCCTTCCTTCCTTCCTTCCTTCCTTCCTTCCTTCCTTCCTTCCTTCCTTCCCTCCCAGACTGACAGGGATAATGGGCATCGATAGGGCCCCGCTGTAAATATGTTCAGCATGTTCGAGCCTTTTTTTATAGGAACAATTTCAAGATTGTTAGCCTAAAGGTCCCAGAATGTTAATCTATAGCTTCTAGATTTTTACAGTATAAGTCCCAGATTGTTAACAGTATAGTCTTCCTTGTAAATATGTTCTAGAGACTGTTGTTGTTGTTGTTAGAAGTAAATATGTTCTTCAAATGTTTGGCTGAACTTTGTTCAATAAATACTATTTCTTATTAAAACCTCGCCTCTCTTTGCAATTCCTTTGGGCGACGTTTGCACAGTGCTGGTTTCCACTTGCTCATGGTTCCTGGGGCTGCAGGTCCCTGGGGGTGCTGGCACAGCCAGCCCTGGCTGGGGCTCCCCGTGCAGGGGGGTCCCACTGAGCCAGCACTGCTGTTCCTGGAGCACAGCAGTGTCCCCAAGGGCAAAGCTCTCACCAGCAGAGAGGGAGCTCTGACAGCAGCAGGCCCTGCAGCAACGCCGCTGTGGGAATCGAGCTGGCTGACATCCAAAGCCAGACCAGTGTTTTTGATGCGTTGCCCCTTGGCCCCAGACCTTGGAGGGCATTTGTTTAAGTTTATAACAATTTCTAGGAAAGTTGTCAAAGGTTTTAAAAATGTTCCTGGTCAAGCTTTATAATCCTCATTTCCCATTGATTGCCTCTATTCCCAGTTATGTCATCCCTTTTCTCTTCCCAGTTCTGGAAAGTTCTTGTATCCTTGTACCCCCATTGGTTTATGTTCACCGCATTGTTCCACCCATCCTACCTTACTGGCTACTGCCCCATATTACTCTTCCCTTGCTCCACTTTTCCCTTTACCCATTGGATTATCATCCTGGACCCACCTCTCATCATCCCTTATAAATACCCTGGATTTTCCCTCAGCCTTGTCTTCTACCCTTTGCTCTTATAGTGTGTGCACGTGTTTTGGGCCTTGTCCCGCATTTTCTTTTATGATTATTAAAGTCTTTAGTTGCAGAGTTGTGGTGTGGACCCGTTCCACATTTTGCCACCTTATCCCTGATATCAGGGAAACTTTAGAGGTTGGTCGGGGAGACTGCCCTCGAGTCTCGCGCCTTAAGTATTGAAAAACAAAAACCCCGACAGGTGGCCCCTGAACAGGGACCCTGATATTCAGGGCACCTTGTTGCAGAGGTAGGACTGTGTCCCCGGGAGTGTGGCTGTGCCGGGGCCCGGCGGAGTTGTCGGCGAAGAGGGACCTCGTCTGGACACCCGGGGAGCCAGCGAGGGACGTCAACAGAAGCACCTGCAGAATACAGGTGTGTTTGGGGCACCCGACATAATATAGCCCTCTTCGCTGCCCTGTTTTAAAATACGGGTCCTAGTCTTGGCTAGGGGCGTCTCGGCAGCTAGATCCCCTAAGGAGGATTCGAAGGAAGATGGTTGGACAAATGTCAAGCGTAGAGAGGAACGTATATGGACGTTTTAAGTTAATTCTTTTAAGTACCACTAAGGACTTTTCAAAAAAAGAACTGAAAAAATTTGTAAAGTGGGTTTGTAAAAACTTCCCCAACACCCCGAGTGAAGAAATGATGAATACTGCCTTTTGGGACTCGGTGGGGAACAAAATTTATCACTTGTCTGGAAAATGGGACCCCGAGGCACCCTGCATGCTCCCTCTTTTCCACCTTATCCTGGAAACCCTGCACCAATCCCAGCTTCGATTACCCAGCTCGTCGGTTCCTCCTAACCCTTCTCCAAAGCAGCCTGTTCTCTCCCTGTCTCCTGTGACTGACCCTCCAGCTGAGATCCCCGATGGCAGCGCGCGGGCCGTCGTGGATCTCCCCCCTTCCATCCCTCTGGTGTCCTCATGTGTTCGTCCCGCTCACCCTCCTAACGACAGCTCTTGCCCCATCGGCTGCCCTGCCACAAACGGGGGCCATTTTGGAATTACCACTAACACCTTCTGTCAAAGTCTGCGTTCCTCGGCTATTCCCGCCTCTAGCTCTGCCTTCCAGCCCGCCCTCGCTCCCTCACGGCCCGCCCACCACCCTCAGGGGCCGCCCACTCCTGCCCCTGCCGGAACTGGCGCTGAGTGCTCCTCCTCCCGGAAGGAGACCGGAACTGCCCTTCAGGCACTTCCGGAAGAGCCTGCCTCCAAAATGGCTGCGCCCATAGCTGAAGCTTGCAAATCTTACCGGCAGCTTAACACTAATGTAAATGTTATTGCTCCACTTTGTTCATCTTCCTCCGGAGAGAACTCGAGCTCTAGTGACTCTGAGGAGTCTTCACCTTGCCCTCTAACCCCTAAAAACCCTTGGGAGAGGATCCGGAAAGCTGCTATAAAAGAAGGAAACTGGCAGATAGCAGCTAAGTTCAATGCATTCCCAGTGAGGTACCACAGGGGGAGGGGAGGTGCACCAAGATGGGAGCCTATGACATATGGGGAAGTAAAAGAACTGTGTCGGGCAGCCAAGGACCATGGGAGGGGATGCCCATATTTTAATAATCTTGTTCGGGCCACCTTCACAGCACATGTACTGACCCCCCATGACTTAAAATATATAATGACTATGTTGTTGTCTCCCCCTGAGTATACCTTGTGGGAAGGGGGATGGAAACACATGCTCCAAGGATTCCTGACTGACTGCGTGAACGATCCAGCCAGAGCAGCATTAACAATGGACCACCTAGCCGGGGAAGGACAATTTACCCAACCTGAGGAGCAAGCTGCAGCAGCCCCCAGGCAAGTACTTGATGAAATTAAAACTCTTGCTAGGAAGGCACTAGTCCAGGTGCCAGATGGCAGCACACCTAACTTGGAGTACACTAATATTAAGCAAGAGCCCGGAGAAACATACATGAAATTTATTGACAGGTTAAAATAAGCATTGGAAAAACAGGTTCCTGATGACAAAACCAGGAATACATTGTTAGAGACATTGGCGGTAGCTAATGCTGACTCTGAATGTCGGAAGGTACTGCGCGCTCTGCCACGAGAACCCCCACCGATGCTCCTCCAGATGATCGAGGCATGTAACCGTCTCGGGACGGTGGAGCATGTGGCAGCAGTACAAGCCCAGGCCATCGGACAGGGAGTTGCAAGAGCACTGGTTGCTGCACATTTTCCTTTGAAGTCGCCCCAAACGCAGTGCCAGTCTACATGTTTTCAGTGTGGCCAGCAAGGACACTTGCGAAAAGACTGTCCACAAAGGAAAGGGAGGTACCCAGTTGTTAGTAAAAATCAACCTCAGGCTAAACAGTTTTCCTTTAAAAGTAATTTTCCTAGGCAGCCGTCAAAAAACTTCCATCAGAGCGCAAGTCGGCCTTGCGCTATGACAAGAAATCCACAAGCCGAAGATACTGATGGCTGCGGAGAATCAGAACATTCTAACCACCACTACAGGCCCTGTGGCTCCAAACTCCAGCAGCTCATCTCAGGACTACCAGCAACAATTCCACCAGGTGCCCGGCTGGAGTTGGTGAGTGCTAAACCTGTAGTGCTGACTGACTGTTCCACACATTCAGTTTCAACAGGACAACTTGGGCTTGAAGATCGGCCCCACCAAGTGTTAATTTTAGGCAACTGTAGATCAAAGACTGAGGGATTTTTTGTCCTTCCTTCCGTATTGTCTGTTACATCTTCCCAGGAAATGACTGTTTTAGCCCTAAGCCCTGACCCTCCTTGCTTTATTCCCGAAGGACTGCCTATAGCCCAAGCGATTATGTTGCCAGATGAAACGGAGGAAGAGGATTCAGAATCCTTTGTCATGTGGACCCAGGTTATAAGTAAGGACAGGCCTAAAATAACCTGTATCCTAGAGGCTAATGGACAGAGGGTAACTCTTAAGGGAACTGTTGACACTGGATCGGACGTTACTGTAATTTCTACCTCAAGATGGCCCTCAGGGTGGGCACTTACACCAGCTTCTGGAGTCCTTATGGGGATTGGAGGGGAAAGCACTAGTCTGAAAAGTATGAATTTGATCAAGATAGAGGGACTTAAGGTTCGTGTTGCCACCACCAGACCCTTCATAGTGAAAACACGAACGCCTGTCGTCCTGTGGGGAAGGGATATTTTGACTGAATGGGGAGCGCGTTTGGAAATGGATTTTTAATTGGGGTCATTGAAGAGCGTGGCACCTTGAAAATAACTTGGAAAGATAATACCCCTATCTGGGTAGATCAATGGCCCCTAAATGAGAAAAAACTAGCCGCGCTGCAATCCCTGATATCAGAACAACTTCAAAAAGGACACATAACATTCACCACCAGGCCCTGGAACACCCCCATTTTTGTCATCCAAAAACCACGCAGTGACAAATGGCGACTCCTCCATGATCTCCGGAAAATAAATGAGGTCATAGAGGACATGGGTGCACTTCAGCCAGGTCTTCCTTCTCCGGCTATGGTCCCTAAAGACTGGTACCTAACAATTATTGACCTTAAAGACTGTTTCTTTGACATTCCATTACACCCTGATGATGCTCCATGTTTTGCCTTTTCCATCCCATCAATCAACAGGGAAGCACCCCTTCAGCGATTCCATTGGGTGGTCTTACCTCAAGGAATGAAAAACAGTCCAACAATATGTCAGTGGTTTGTGGCTAAGATACTAACCCCTGTTTGTAAAGTTCATCCACAGGTGTTGATACTTCACTATATGGATGATATCCTGTTAGCTGCCAAAGATACTGTCACACTGGACACTGCAGTGAAGGATACCATCTCAGCAGTCCAAAAAGCTGGATTAACTGTTTCAGAAGAAAAGGTGCAGCAAATGCAGCCTTGGATGTATTTGGGTTATAAAATTTCGTCACGAACTATAAAGCCACAACTGCTCCAGCCGGAAGAGAACCCACAAACATTACATGACATGCAGAGGTTGCTTGGTGCTATCACTTGGGTGAGACCCTTATTGGGGATTACAAATCAAGACTTATTTGACATTATTTGACCTCCTGAAGGAAGATTTGGCCCCAAACTCCCCGAGACACTTGACAGAGGAAGCAAGACACGCCTTGAATAAAGTGTCTTTTGCAATACAAACCCGGCAAGCACACCGGATGGACCCTATGTTGCCTTTCCTATTAGTGGTTCTGGGGAGGGGTCCTCAACTTCATGCCTGAATTTTTCGCTGGGATCCTGAGTTACCTGGTCCTTTGTTGATTTTAGAATGGATTTTCCTTTCCCACCAACCCAAAAAGACCATCACTACAAAGCCAGAAATAAGAGCTCAGTTAATTATTAAGGCTAGAAGACGTTTGCTATCTTTCTCTGGGAGAGACTTTTCGATTATATTTCTGCCTTTGACTTCTTCCTATTTAGATTGGCTCCTGCAACAATCTGAACACCTTCAAATTGCTCTAATAAATTTCCCTGGACAACTTTCTATCCATTGCCCTAAGTATAGACTTCTAAGTTCTGATTTCAATTTATTTCCTAAACCCTTAAGGAGTGATAAGCCCCTCAAAGCCCTCACTTTGTTTACAGACGGGTCAGGAAAATCTCATAAATCTGTAATTACATGGGAAAACCCTATGACAGGTGAGTGGCTGTCAGATATTGAAATTGTTGAAGGCTCACCACAGATTGTTGAATTGGCGGCAGTGGTAAGGGCATTTTGCAAATTCACCGGCCCCGTTAATATTGTTACTGACTCAGCATATGTTGCAGGGATCGTGGAAAGGGCGGAAAATTCGTTGCTGAAGGACATTGCAAATGAACGGTTATACTCTTTACTGAAAAATAGAGTTTTTCTTCTTTCCCAAAGGCAGCACCCTTACTTCATTATGCATATCCGTTCCCACACTACCCTTCCTGGACCCTTGACACAAGGTAACAATCGAGCTGACACACTTGCCATGACAGCACAAGTAACATTACCTAACATACCTGAGCAGGCAAAGCTTAGCCATGCATTCTTCCATCAAAATGCTCCAGCTTTGCATAGAATGTTTGATATTACCAAGGACCAAGCCAAGGCCATTGTAAACACATGCCCTAGTTGCCAAAAACTTTCCCTACCAGCTATTGGAGCAGCAGTCAACCCTAGGG
Organism: Cinclus cinclus; assembly: GCF_963662255.1. Classification (NCBI taxonomy): domain Eukaryota; kingdom Metazoa; phylum Chordata; class Aves; order Passeriformes; family Cinclidae; genus Cinclus; species Cinclus cinclus. The sequence goes on from NC_085059.1 coordinate 3,269,105, forward strand.
GACTCCATAGTTTACAACTGTGGCAAGCAGATATAACACACTACCCTTCATTTGGTCGTTTCAAATACATCCATCTTTCTATAGATACCTTTTCAGGTGCTATCTTTGCCTCCGCTCACACCAAAGAAACAGCAGCAGATGCTATGAAACGTTTTCTCCAAGCATTTGCAATCCTAGGTATCCCCCAGGAAATAAAAACTGATAATGGTCCAGCTTATATTTCACACAAAAATAAAACAATTTTTCAATCAGTGGGGAGTCATCCACACCACTGGCATCCCTCACTCCCCCACGGGTCAGTCAATAGTTGAAAGAGCCCATGGTTCCCTTAAAAATCTTTTAGATAAACAAAAAGGGGGAATAGAGATCTTATCAAACACAGAAAGGTTAAGTAAAGCATTATATGTCTTTAATTTTTTGAACAATTCGTTTATGGAACCAAACCCTCCAATTATCTGTCATTTTTCGAATACAACACAGGCTCAACTGAAAGAAAGACCACCAGTCTTGGTAAAAGATGCTGAAACAAATCAAATCTTAGGAGGACCATTCCAACTAATAACTTGGGGGAAGGGATATGCTTGTGTCTCCACAGATAGGGCACCTCGGTGGATGCCAGCCAAGAACATCAAACCTTACCTACAGCCTTTAAAAGAAGACCTACCAGAGAGTCCCAGTAGTCCAACTCCTAACAACAAGCCTGCAACTACTACTCCTTATGACTGACTATTTCACAGCTCCTCATCGCAAGTCATCGTTGGGACCGTGACCTCTGAAAGACTCTCAATCATTGCACTTGTTCTCTTTAATGTCCTACCCTTTGCCAGCAGCAGAATTGTTCAACAGCCAAAACAGAACATTTGGATTACCCTGGCCAACATAACGCACCAAGAGACGTTAGGTCTATCTGTTGCCACCCCCAAACAACCCCTTTTCAACATGCCTGGTAGGTCTACCAGCAGACGAATGCCCAGTAAATAAAAAGACCATCAATGCCATGCGAGGTAACAGTCCCAAAAGTAAGTTAAAATACAACCCTGTAGACTTTTGGAACTCGTGGGCTCTTGATCTTCCACATGCGCCATTAGAGCCTCAAGAACTGGAACTATTTGGCTCAGTTAAAATGGACTACTGCATCACCTTTCGCTATAAAAAGAGAGTTCAGCTGATAAGGGCTAACGGAGGTAAGCCCCAAATCGTGAAAACAGATGAACCAGCGTTGTGGGATGTTTCCCCCCACCATCCAGGGTATAAAAATGAGAGCCTATGGTGTAATTATACCTCACGACATCCATCTAAATCAGTGATACTCCTCTGCAGTTACCTGCAGGTACATTTCTTCTTTGTGGGGACAGAGCATGGCCTGCCATTCCGTCTCATATTAAAGGTGGACCATGTAGCCTTGGTAGGCTTACTTTACTAACTCCCAATGTCACAGCACTAATTGGTAATAGCAAAAACAGGAAAAAGCGTTTTGCACATCAATTCCAATCTGATTGTAACAGTAAATTAGAGTTTTGGAATAGGGGACAAAGGATAATCGCCTCTGCTCTTGTACCTTGGGTAGCTGCTGCACAAGCAGTCACCCAGTTGGGAAGATTGGGATGTTGGTTAAGTAAACAAACCAACGCTACTTCCGTCCCTCTAAGTGATCTTCTGACAGATGTTGTCAGTATAAGGCATGCAACATTGTAAAACAGAGCTGCCATAGATTGTTTGCTGTTGGCACAAGGACATGGATGCCAGGACTTCGAAGGCATGTGCTGCATGAACCTTTCTGATCATAGCGAATCTATACACAAAAGTATTCAAGCTCTCAAAGATGGAGTCAAAGAGTTACAAATCAAGGATGACACGGACTGGTTTAATGGACTCTTGAAAAGTTGGGGAAACAAAGGGTGGGTGTTACTTATAATGAAAACTGGTTTACTTCATAATTGTTGTTGTTGTACTGTTAATTGTTCCTTCCTTGTTACAATGTTTTTACAAAGTTCTACAAAAATCATTTAGCTCTATTTTTATAGTTAAACAGAAAGGGGAAGATGTGGGAATCGAGCTGGCTGACATCCAAAGCCAGACCAGTGTTTTTGGTGAGTGGCCCCTTGGCCCCAGACCATGGAGGGCATATGTTTAAGATAATAACAGTTCCTAAGAAAGTTGTCAAAGGTTTTAAAACTGTTCATGGTAAAGCTTTATAACCCTCATTTCCCATTGGTTACCTCCATTCCCAGTTATGTCATCCCTTTTCTCTCCCCAGTTCTGGAAAGTTCTTGTATCCTTGTACCCCCATTGGTTTATGTTCACCGCATTGTTCCACCCATCCTACCTTACTGGTTACTGCCCCATATTACTCCTCCCTTGCTCCACTTTTCCCTTTACCCATTGGATTATCATCCTGGACCCACCTCTCATCATCCCGTATAAATACCCTGGATTTTCCCTCAGCCTTGTCTTCTACCCTTAGCTCTTATAGTGTGTACAGGTGTTTTGGGCGTTCTCCCGCATTTTCTTTATGATTATTAAAGTATTTAGTTTCAGAGTTTTGGTGTGGACCCGTTCCTCATTTCGCCACCTTAGCCCTGATATCAGGGGAACTTTAGAGGTTGGTCGGGGAGACTGCCCTCGAGACTCGCGCCTTAAGTACTGAAAAACAAAAAAATCCCGACAGATAAGAGCCAACAGGAAGTCACAAAGTTACTGAGGCTGCTAGATCACCTCCCCAAAAGAAAAAGCTGAAAAAGCTGTGGCTGCTGAGGAAGGGGAGGTGAAGCTTGTGTGGCAAGCTCAGAGCACATTCACAGTGAATGAAAGGTGGAAGAGGGAGGGTGACTCTTCCTCAGGAAGTCTACTGATGGGACAAGGGGGAATGGGATCAAACGGAAAGACAGTTGGAAGAGATCTGATGCTGGAAAGAAGTTCTTTAATCTGAGGCTGCTTGTCCCTGACACAGGGAGCTGTGCACATGTGGGTGCCCCATCCCCAGCAACATCCAAGGCCACATTGGACAGGGTTGAAGTGCTGGGAGCTTGCTCAGGTTGGAACCAGATGATTTTTAGGGTCTCTTCCAAGCCAAACCACTCAAGGACTTCATGGTTCTATGGCGTCCATCTCCAAGAGAGGAGTGGCCCTGAAGCTTCTGTGACATCACAGGGCCCAGAGTGCTGCAGGTGGAAGGTCCAGGGCCTGGAGACCAGCACAACAGACAGTTCACCTGCTGCCAGCACTCAGTTCTCCCCCACTCTTCGCTCTCTGCCACGGTGCCAAGATGTTCCTGCTGCCAGTACTCGCTTGTCCCCCGCTCTTCGTTCTCTGTCTTGGTGCTGAGCTGCTCCTGCTGCCGGGACTTTTCCTGCACTTCTACTGCACCATCAACACCAACAGCATGAGCGCTCCTGTCCCAGTGGAGGTACAGTGCCATCCCAGGGAGGGGGGCAGCCCTGACTGCCAGGGCAGGCTGCAGCCCTGTGGGGATAGATGCTGGGGACAGGGACCCCAAGTGACATTGTGCTGTCTCATGCAGACTGCCAGAGACACCATTGAGGATATGGAGGTGGATGAGCAGGATGACACCGAGCCCATGGAAGTGGATGAATATGATGAGACTGAGCCCATGGAAGTGGATGAGGAGGATGACACCGAGCCCATGGAAGTGGACGAATATGATGAGACTGAGCCCATGGAAGTGGATGAGCAGGATGACACCGAGCCCATGGAAGTAGATGAATATGATGAGACTGAGCCCATGGACGTCGATGAGAAGGACAAGGAAGAGCCCGTGATCCTGGCATGAGGATGGAGGCCCAGGAGCAGGACAACCTGATGCTCCCCTGCCCTGCCCACAGGCAGTGCCCAGCCTGGGGCGGGGCTGGCTGGCTCTCCGCAGGGACATGGTGCTCAAGGAAGTCCTGCTCTGCTGCTTCCTTCCTTCCTTCCTTCCTTCCTTCCCTCCCAGACTGACAGGGATAATGGGCATCGATAGGGCCCCGCTGTAAATATGTTCAGCATGTTCGAGGCTTTTTTTTATAGGGACAATTTGAAGATTGTTAGCCTAAAGATCCCAGAATGTTAATCTATAGCTTCTAGATTTTTACAGTATAAGTCCCAGATTGTTAACAGTATAGTCTCCCTTGTAAATATGTTCTAGACACTGTTGTTGTTGTTGTTAGAAGTAAATATGTTCTTCAAATGTTTGGCTGAACTTTGTTCAATAAATACTATTTCTTATTAAAACCTCGCCTCTCTTTGCAATTCCTTTGGGCAACCTTTGCACAGTGCTGGTTTCCACTTGCTCATGGTTCCTGGGGCTGCAGGTCCCTGGGGGTGCGGGCACAGCCAGCCCTGGCTGAGGGTCCCCGTGCAGGGGGGTCCCACTGAGCCAGCACTGCTGTTCCTGGGGCACAGCAGTGTCCCCGAGGGCAAAGCTGTCACCAGCAGAGAGGGAGCTCTGACAGCAGCAGGCCCTGCAGCAACGCTACCAAAGCAAAGGAAACCTCCTGACACCCTTCCTGCTGCAGCCACAGGGACTCCTGGGCAGGAGCCAGCATCAGGCACAGGGATGCAACATCCACCTCCATGCTCTGAAGGTCTCGACAGCCTTGGCAAGTCTGGGACCTGCACCCGGGCTGCTGCAGGGGCTGATGTTTAAGGCTTGCAGCCTCCAAAGCCTCTGGGCTTTGCTTCCCCCGCTGCCTTCCATTGCCCTGTGCCCAGGATCCTCACCCTGACCGTGTTCCTGCTGCTGCCAGCAGCCCCCAGAGCCCCTCACTCCCGGAGCATCCCCATCACAGGGAGCACTGGCAAATCCCACACGCTTCACAAAGCAAACTCCCCCACAGTAACCAAACCACTCTTTGGTCAGAGGGTGCCAAGGGGAAGCTCAGCACCAGCTGCTGTTTAAAGCATGCTTTCAAAAGTGGGTTCAGGCACTCTGGCAGTGCCTGCTGCGCAGCTGAGGCTGTGGGGACACAGCACTGGCTCAGGCCAGCCCTCAGCCCCTCACAGCTCATGCCAAGGGCCCAGCTCACAAAGCAGTTTCATACCACTTGCTGCAGCTATTTCAAAGGCCTAAATGTCATTCGCAGGAGCCATTTAGTTGCCAACTCAGTGTCCGTGTCCTGGCAGGAGAAGCCACCAAGGGGCCTCTGCATGTGCACTCAGGGCACTTCCACTGCCATCCCAAAGGGATCGCAAAGGACAGGGCTCTTCTTTCGGCACTGCTGAGCTCCTCACCCAGCATTGAAGTCTCAGGAAGAGACAAGAATTGAGTGCACCAGGGAAGCTGGCCTCGAAGAAAAGGCATCAATCCCACGGCCCACCCAAGCCAACGGCCTGCATGTCTGTACCTTCTCCTCCTTCTCTCTTCTCTGCTGTCACTTTGCCCCTTCTCTCTGTCCGGGACCTTGGCCTCTCAGACAAATAAAAGATGTGCATCCACACCTAGGCACGGCATAGATGTCTTACAGAATTGTCCCTTCTTCCCCGACAGCTGCAAATCCTACAGCTGCCAGACCTCATCCCTTGCTCCTAGAAAGGGAGAGAAGACTTTCCATTCTAATCCATTGCCCAGCCCTAAGTCAACGACACAGTCAGTAGAAATAGCTGTGAAAACCCCGGCAGGAACCTGCCAGAAGAGCTACAGCTGTGGAGCGGGAAGCAGCAAACTCCCACCCCCAACACTGCTTTGGACTCCTTACCAGCTAAAATATATCCCACTCCTGCGACTTTTTTCCATTTTTTGTTAACCACAACTACCATCAATTTAAATCCATTGAAAACAAGATCACAGGAGGGGTTGTGTGGAAAGGAACCTTCAATCCCACCCAGTGCAAGCTTTGCCATGGCAGGGACACCTGCCACTGTCCCACGCTGCTCCAGCCTGGCCTTGGGCACTGCCAGGGATCCAGGGGCAGCCACAGCTGCTCTGGGCACCCTGTGCCAGCCCTGCCCATCATGCCAGGGAATACTTGCTGACCCATATCCCATGTGAAGCCGCTCCCAGTGCCAACAGGTGTCACTGCATGGCCTTGGGATGATGGATCAAGAGAAAGCCCCAAGCTTTGAGCAGAGTTCCCAGTGCCTGTGCTGGGGACGTGCCACCCACCTGCCCCTCAAGCACTTAACTGCCTCGCAGCCAGATGGAGTGTCCAACGGCTAAAGCACTCCCAGAGGATCAAACCCTGGTCACTGCACCAATGACAAGGTCTTTATTGGGAAAAGAAATGTCGAAGCACAGCGACATTTCTTTTCCAAGCAGGAGACGCTGATCCTGTGCCGGCAGCGCAGGGATGCTGTTATTGCTGGTCCTCATTTCATCCCTTTATCAGCTGCAGGGGCACCAGGACAGGCTGTGGTCTCCCAGGGCAGCTCTGAGTGACACTGCTGTCCCTCCCCACCAGCTGTCCCCAGCCCTGGGTGCTGCCACGTGCCCCAGCCTCTGCTGCCCAAAGCACCTGGAGATCCCCCTGAGCATCAGCGATCGGGGCCGCTGCAATCAGCCTGCTGACCCAAAACCTCAAGTGCTGCCACAAGAAAAGCAGCTGATTCATTGATACCTCGGAATTTCATGTCTCAATGCAAGGACAGGAAGCACCCCTATGCCACCAAATCATTGCTAAGGGCTTGCAAGCCTCAACGCGGAGATTTCAGCGTTGGACACGCAGTCAGGGCAAGGGTAAATCCACACAGAGATGACACAGAAATTCCAAAACACACATCATGTTGTTCTTGACGCCTTTCTTGTTGGCTCAAGGGCTGTTTCCGTGGGCCACGCTTGCACAGAAAGAAAGGAAGTGCAGCTGCTGAGGAACATCTCCATGCCCTCAGCAGGTTTTGGTGCCTTTGCTGCAGGGCTGCTCCTGTCAGAGCCCCCTCTCTGCTGCTGACACCTTTGCTCTTGGGGACACCAGCCCAGGAACACCAGCAGGGCCCAGGGTTGGCTCAGGGGGACCCCCCTGTGCACAGGGACTCCCAGCCCCGTGGCTGTGCCAGCACCCCCAGAAACACCAAATCTGGCAGCACTTTGCTCCGCTGCTCTTTCCGCACACGGAACCATCTCCTTCCTTTGCCATCCCAGGAAAATTCAACCTCTACCTCAGCCAAAGATCATTTCCTACACATGCCTGATCAGAAATGTTCTTCTGCACTTCCTCCACCAAAACCACCCCCGCATGCCCACAAGACATTCCAGGGCCATCGGGAAACCCTCCACAAACACTGCGCAGGCACCCAGGACCACGGGCTTTCCATATCTGCCATTCAGGCTCCCTGCGCTGCTCCTGGTCATTTTCTCCTCCTCTCTCCATAACTTTGGGAACCACAGAGCTCCCAGGCTTTGGCAATTCCCAAGGCCACTGCCATCCTTGAATTCTTGGACACCCCCAGGGCTGTGGACAGACACCCCTGTGTTTTCCCGCAGAAGATGTTAAGAGCCAACAGGAAGTCACAAAGTTACGGAGGCTGCTAGATCACCTCCCCAAAAGAAAACCTGAAAAAGCTGTGGCTGCTGAGGAAGGGGAGGTGAAGCTTGTGTGGCAAGCTCAGAGCACATTCACAGTGAATGAAAGGTGGAAGAGGGAGAGTGACTCTTCCTCAGGAAGTCTACTGATGGGACAAGGGGGAATGGGATCAAACGGAAAGACAGTTGGAAGAGATCTGATGCTGGAAAGAAGTTCTTTAATGTGAGGCTGCTTGTCCCTGACACAGGGAGCTGTGCACATGTGGGTGCCCCATCCCCAGCAACATCCAAGGCCACATTGGACAGGGTTGAAGTGCTGGGAGCTTGCTCAGGTTGGAACCAGATGATTTTTAGGGTCTCTTCCAAGCCAAACCACTCAAGGACTTCATGGTTCTATGGTGTCCATCTCCAAGAGAGGAGTGGCCCTGAAGCTTCTGTGACATCACAGGGCCCAGAGTGCTGCAGGTGGAAGGTCCAGGGCCTGGAGACCAGCACAACAGACAGTTCACCTGCTGCCAGCACTCAGTTCTCCCCCACTCTTCGCTCTCTGCCACGGTGCCAAGATGTTCCTGCTGCCAGTACTCGCTTGTCCCCCGCTCTTCGTTCTCTGTCTTGGTGCTGAGCTGCTCCTGCTGCCGGGACTTTTCCTGCACTTCTACTGCACCATCAACACCAACAGCATGAGCGCTCCTGTCCCAGTGGAGGTACAGTGCCATCCCAGGGAGGGGGGCAGCCCTGACTGCCAGGGCAGGCTGCAGCCCTGTGGGGATGGATGCTGGGGACAGGGACCCCAAGTGTCATTGTGCTGCCTCATGCAGACTGCCAGAGACACCATTGAGGATATGGAGGTGGATGAGCAGGATGACACCGAGCCCATGGAAGTGGATGAATATGATGAGACTGAGCCCATGGAAGTGGATGAGCAGGATGACACCGAGCCCATGGAAGTGGACGAATATGATGAGACTGAGCCCATGGAAGTGGATGAGCAGGATGACACCGAGCCCATGGAAGTGGATGAATATGATGAGACTGAGCCCATGGACGTCGATGAGAAGGACAAGGAAGAGCCCGTGATCCTGGCATGAGGATGGAGGCCCAGGAGCAGGAAAACCTGATGCTCCCCTGCCCTGCCCACAGGCAGTGCCCAGCCTGGGGCGGGGCTGGCTGGCTCTCCTCAGGGACATGGTGCTCAAGGAAGTCCTGCTCTGCTGCTTCCTTCCTTCCTTCTTTCCCAGACTGACAGGGATAATGGGCATCGACAGGGCCCCGCTGTAAATATGTTCAGCATGTTCGAGGCTTTTTTTATAGGAACAATTTCAAGATTGTTAGCCTAAAGTTCCCAGAATGTTAATCTATAGCTTCTAGATTTTTACTGTATAGGTCCCAGATTGTCACCAGTATAGTCTTCCTTGTAAATATGTTCTAGAGATTGTTGTTGTTGTTGTTAGAAGGAAACATGTTCTTCAAATGTTTGGCTGAACTTTGTTCAATAAATACTATTTCTTATTAAAACCTCGCCTCTCTTTGCAATTCCTTTGGGCAACGTTTGCACAGTGCTGGTTTCCACTTGCTCATGGTTCCTGGGGCTGCAGGTCCCTGGGGGTGCTGGCACAGCCAGCCCTGGCTGGGGGTCCCTGTGCAGGGGGGTCCCACTGAGCCAGCACTGCTGTTCCTGGGGCACAGCAGTGTCCCCAAGGGCAAAGCACTCACCAGCAGAGAGGGAGCTCTGACAGCAGCAGGCCCTGCAGCAACGCTACCAAAGCAAAGGAAACCTCCTGACACCCTTCCTGCTGCAGCCACAGGGACTCCTGGGCAGGAGCCAGCATCAGGCACAGGGATGCAACATCCACCTCCATGCTCTGAAGGTCTCGACAGCCTTGGCAAGTCTGGGACCTGCACCCGGGCTGCTGCAGGGGCTGATGTTTAAGGCTTGCAGCCTCCAAAGCCTCTGGGCTTTGCTTCCCCCGCTGCCTTCCATTGCCCTGTGCCCAGGATCCTCACCCTGACCGTGTTCCTGCTGCTGCCAGCAGCCCCCAGAGCCCCTCACTCCCTGAGCATCCCCATCACAGGGGGCACTGGCAAATCCCACACGCTTCACAAAGCAAACTCCCCCACAGTAACCAAACCACTCTTTGGTCAGAGGGTGCCAAGGGGAAGCTCAGCACCAGCTGCTGTTTAAAGCATGCTTTCAAAAGTGGGTTCAGGTACTCTGGCAGTGCCTGCTGCGCAGCTGAGGCTGTGGGAACACAGCACTGGCTCAGGCCAGCCCTCAGCCCCTCACAGCTCATGCCAAGGGCCCAGCTCACAAAGCAGTTTCACACCACTTGCTGCAGCTATTTCAAAGGCCTAAATGTCATTGGCAGGAGTCATTTAGTTGCCAACTCAGTGTCCGTGTCCTGGCACGAGAAGCCACCAAGGGGCCTCTGCATGTGCACTCAGGGCACTTCCACTGCCATCCCAAAGGGATCGCAAAGGACAGGGCTCTTCTTTCAGCACTGCTGAGCTTCTCACGCAGCATTGAAGTCTCAGGAAGAGACAAGAATTGAGTGCACCAGGGAAGCTGGCCTCCAAGAAAAGGCATCAATCCCACGGCCCACCCAAGCCAATGGCCTGCATGTCTGTACCTTCTCCTCCTTCTCTCTTCTCTGCTGTCACTTTGCCCCTTCTCTCTGTCCGGGAGCTTGGCCTCTCAGACAAATAAAAGATGTGCATCCACACCTAGGCACGGCATAGATGTCTTACACAACTGTCCCTTCTTCCCCGACAGCTGCAAATCCTACAGCTGCCAGACCTCATCCCTTGCTCCTAGAAAGGGAGACAAGACTTTCCATTCTAATCCATTGCCCAGCCCTAAGTCAACGACACAGTCAGTAGAAATAGCTGTGAAATCCCCGGCAGGAACCTGCCAGAAGAGCTACAGCTGTGGAGGGGGAAGCAGCAAACTCCCATCCCCACCACTGCTTTGGACTCCTTACCAGCTAAAACATATCCCACTCCTGGGATTTTTTTCCATTTTTTGTTAACCACAACTACCATCAATTTAAATCCATTGAAAACAAGATCACAGGAGGGGTTGCGTGGAAAGGAACCTTCAATCCCACCCAGTGCAAGCTTTGCCATGGCAGGGACACCTGCCACTGTCCCACGCTGCTCCAGCCTGGCCTTGGGCACTGCCAGGGATCCAGGGGCAGCCACAGCTGCTCTGGGCACCCTGTGCCAGCCCTGCCCATCCTGCCAGGGAACACTTCCTGACCCATATCCCATCTGAAGCCGCTCCCAGTGCCAACAGGTGTCACTGCATGGCCTTGGGATGATGGATCAAGAGAAAGCCCCAAACTTTGAGCAGAGTTCCCAGTGCCTGTGCTGGGGACATGCCACCCACCTGCCCCTCAAGCACTCAGCTGCCTCGCAGCCAGATGGAGTGTCCAACGGGTAAAGTACTCCCAGAGGATCAAACCCTGGTCACTGCACCAATGACAAGGTCTTTATTGGGAAAAGAAATGTCGAAGCACTGCGACATTTCTTTTCCAAGCAGGAGACGCTGATCCTGTGCCGGCAGCGCAGGGATGCGGTGATTGCTGGTCCTCATTTCATCCCTTTATCAGCTGCAGGGGCACCAGGACAGGCTGTGGTCTCCCAGGGCAGCTCTGAGTGACACTGCTGTCCCCACCAGCTGTCCTCAGCCCTGGGTGCTGCCACGTGCCCCAGCCTCTGCAGCCCAAAGCACCTGGAGATACACCCCGAGCATCAGCGATCTGGGCCGCTGCAATCAGCCTGCTGACCCAAAACCTCAAGTGCTGCCACAAGAAAAGCAGCTGATTCATTGATACCTCGAAATTTCATGTCTCAATGCAAGGACAGGAAGCACCCCTATGCCACCAAATCGTTGCTAAGGGCTTGCAAGCCTCAACGCGGAGATTTCAGCGTTGGACACGCAGTCAGGGCAAGGGTAAATCCACACAGAAATGACACAGAAATTCCAAAACACACATCATGTTGTTCTTGACGCCTTTCTTGTTGGCTCAAGGGCTGTTTCCGTGGGCCACGCTTGCACAGAAAGAAAGGAAGTGCAGCTGCTGAGGAACATCTCCATGCCCTCAGCAGGTTTTGGTGCCTTTGCTGCAGGGCCGCTCCTGTCAGAGCCCCCTCTCTGCTGCTGACACCTTTGCTCTTGGGGACACCAGCCCAGGAACACCAGCAGGGCCCAGGGTTGGCTCAGGGGGACCCCCCTGTACACAGGGACTCCCAGCCCCGTGGCTGTGCCAGCACCCCCAGAAACACCAAGATCTGGCAGCACTTTGCTCCGCTGCTCTTTCCACACACGGAACCATCTCCTTCCTTTGCCATCCCAGGAAAATTCAACCTCTACCTCAGCCAAAGATCATTTCCTACACATGGCTGATCAGAAATGTTCTTCTGCACTTCCTCCACCAAAACCACCCCCGCATGCCCACAAGACATTCCAGGGCCATCGGGAAACCCTGCACAAACACTGCGCAGGCACCCAGGACCACGGGCTTTCCATCTCTGCCATTCAGGCTCCCTGCGCTGCTCCTGGTCATTTTCTCCTCCTCTCTCCATAACTTTGGGAACCACAGAGCTCCCAGGCTTTGGCAATTCCCAAGGCCACTGCCATCCTTGACTTCTTGGACACCCCCAGGGCTGTGGACAGACACCCCTGTGTTTTCCCGCAGAAGATGTTAAGAGCCAACAGGAAGTCACAAAGTTACTGAGGCTGCTAGATCACCTCCCCAAAAGAAAAAGCTGAAAAAGCTGTGGCTGCTGAGGAAGGGGAGGTGAAGCTTGTGTGGCAAGCTCAGAGCACATTCACAGTGAATGAAAGGTGGAAGAGGGAGAGTGACTCTCCCTCAGGAAGTCTACTGATGGGACAAGGGGGAATGGGATCAAACGGAAAGAGAGTTGGAAGAGATTTGATGCTGGAAAGAAGTTCTTTAATCTGAGGCTGCTTGTCCCTGACACAGGGAGCTGTGCACATGTGGGTGCCCCATCCCCAGCAACATCCAAGGCCACATTGGACAGGGTTGAAGTGCTGGGAGCTTGCTCAGGTTGGAACCAGATGATTTTTAGGGTCTCTTCCAAGCCAAACCACTCAAGGACTTCATGGTTCTATGGCGTCCATCTCCAAGAGAGGAGTGGCCCTGAAGCTTCTGTGACATCACAGGGCCCAGAGTGCTGCAGGTGGAAGGTCCAGGGCCTGGAGACCAGCACAACAGACAGTTCACCTGCTGCCAGCACTCAGTTCTCCCCCACTCTTCGCTCTCTGCCACGGTGCCAAGATGTTCCTGCTGCCAGTACTCGCTTGTCCCCCGCTCTTCGTTCTCTGCCTTGGTGCTGAGCTGCTCCTGCTGCCGGGACTTTTCCTGCACTTCTACTGCACCATCAACACCAACAGCATGAGCGCTCCTGTCCCAGTGGAGGTACAGTGCCATCCCAGGGAGGGGGGCAGCCCAGACTGCCAGGGCAGGCTGCAGCCCTGTGGGGATGGATGCTGGGGACAGGGACCCCAAGTGACATTGTGCTGCCTCATGCAGACTGCCAGAGACACCATTGAGGTTATGGAGGTGGATGAGCAGGATGACACCGAGCCCATGGAAGTGGATGAATATGATGAGACTGAGCCCATGGAAGTGGATGAGCAGGATGACACCGAGCCCATGGAAGTGGACGAATATGATGAGACTGAGCCCATGGAAGTGGATGAGCAGGATGACACCGAGCCCATGGAAGTAGATGAATATGATGAGACTGAGCCCATGGACGTCGATGAGAAGGACAAAGAAGAGCCCGTGATCCTGGCATGAGGATGGAGCCCCAGGAGCAGGACAACCTGATGCTCCCCTGCCCTGCCCACAGGCAGTGCCCAGCCTGGGGCGGGGCTGGCTGGCTCTCCTCAGGGACATGGTGCTCAAGGAAGTCCTGCTCTGCTGCTTCCTTCCTTCCTTCCTTCCTTCCTTCCCTCCGAGACTCACAGGGATAATGGGCATCGATAGGGCCCCACTGTAAATATGTTCAGCATGTTCGAGGCTTTTTTTTATAGGAACAATTTGAAGATTGTTAGCCTAAAGTTCCCAGAATGTTAATCTATAGCTTCTAGATTTTTACAGTACAAGTCCCAGATTGTTAACAGTATAGTCTTCCTTGTAAATATGTTCTAGAGACTGTTGTTGTTGTTGTTAGAAGTAAATATGTTCTTCAAATGTTTGGCTGAACTTTGTTCAATAAATACTATTTCTTATTAAAACCTCGCCTCTCTTTGCAATTCCTTTGGGCAACCTTTGCACAGTGCTGGTTTCCACTTGCTCATGGTTCCTGGGGCTGCAGGTCCCTGGGGGTGCTGGCACAGCCAGCCCTGGCTGGGAGTCCCTGTGCAGGGGGGTCCCACTGAGCCAGCACTGCTGTTCCTGGAGCACAGCAGTGTCCCCGAGGGCAAAGCTGTCACCAGCAGAGAGGGAGCTCTGACAGCAGCAGGCCCTGCAGCAACGCCACCAAAGCAAAGGAAACCTCCTGACACCCTTCCTGCTGCGGCCACAGGGACTCCTGGGCAGGAGCCAGCATCAGGCACAGGGATGCAACATCCACCTCCATGCTCTGAAGGTCACGACAGCCTTGGCAAGTCTGGGACCTGCACCCGGGCTGCTGCAGGGGCTGATGTTTAAGGCTTGCAGCCTCCAAAGCCTCTGGGCTTTGCTTCCCCCGCTGCCTTCCATTGCCCTGTGCCCAGGATCCTCACCCTGCCCGTGTTCCTGCTGCTGCCAGCAGCCCCCAGAGCCCCTCACTCCCTGAGCATCCCCATCACACGGAGCACTGGCAAATCCCACACGCTTTGCAAAGCAAACTCCCCCACAGTAACCAAACCACTCTTTGGTCAGAGGGTGCCAAGGGGAAGCTCAGCACCAGCTGCTGTTTAAAGCATGCTTTCAAAAGTGGGTTCAGGCACTCTGGCAGTGCCTGCTGCGCAGCTGAGGCTGTGGGAACACAGCACTGGCTCAGGCCAGCCCTCAGCCCCTCACAGCTCATGCCAAGGGCCCAGCTCACAAAGCAGTTTCACACCACTTGCTGCAGCTATTTCAAAGGCCTAAATGTCATTCGCAGGAGCCATTTAGTTGCCAACTCAGTGTCCGTGTCCTGGCAGGAGAAGCCACCAAGGGGCCTCTGCATGTGCACTCAGGGCACTTCCACTGCCATCCCAAAGGGATCGCAAAGGACAGGGCTCTTCTTTCAGCACTGCTGAGCTCCTCACCCAGCATTGAAGTCTCAGGAAGAGACAAGAATTGAGTGCACCAGGGAAGCTGGCCTCCAAGAAAAGGCATCAATCCCACGGCCCACCCAAGCCAACGGCCTGCATGTCTGTACCTTCTCCTCCTTCTCTCTTCTCTGCTGTCACTTTGCCCCTTCTCTCTGTCCGGGACCTTGGCCTCTCAGACAAATAAAAGATGTGCATCCACACCTAGGCACGGCATAGATGTCTTACACAACTGTCCCTTCTTCCCCGACAGCTGCAAATCCTACAGCTGCCAGACCTCATCCCTTGCTCCTAGAAAGGGAGACAAGACTTTCCATTCTAATCCATTGCCCAGCCCTAAGTCAACGACACAGTCAGTAGAAATAGCTGTGAAATCCCCGGCAGGAACCTGCCAGAAGAGCTACAGCTGTGGAGGGGGAAGCAGCAAACTCCCATCCCCACCACTGCTTTGGACTCCTTACCAGCTAAAACAGATCCAACTCCTGTGACTTTTTCCATTTTTGGTTAACCACAACTACCATCAATTTAAATCCATTGAAAACAAGATCACAGGAGGGGTTGCGTGGAAAGGAACCTTCAATCCCACCCAGTGCAAGCTTTGCCATGGCAGGGACACCTGCCACTGTCCCACGCTGCTCCAGCCTGGCCTTGGGCACTGCCAGGGATCCAGGGGCAGCCACAGCTGCTCTGGGCACCCTGTGCCAGCCCTGCCCATCCTGCCAGGGAACACTTCCTGACCCATATCCCATCTGAAGCCGCTCCCAGTGCCAACAGGTGTCACTGCATGGCCTTGGGATGATGGATCAAGAGAAAGCCCCAAACTTTGAGCAGAGCTCCCAGTGCCTGTGCTGGGGACGTGCCACCCACCTGCCCCTCAAGCACTCAGCTGCCTCGCAGCCAGATGGAGTGTCCAACGGGTAAAGTACTCCCAGAGGATCAAACCCTGGTCACTGCACCAATGACAAGGTCTTTATTGGGAAAAGAAATGTCGAAGCACAGCGACATTTCTTTTCCAAGCAGGAGACGCTGATCCTGTGCCGGCAGCGCAGGGATGCCGTGATTGCTGGTCCTCATTTCATGCCTTTATCAGCTGCAGGGGCACCAGGACAGGCTGTGGTCTCCCCGGACAGCTCTGAGTGACACTGCTGTCCCCACCAGCTGTCCCCAGCCCTGGGTGCTGCCACGTGCCCCAGCCTCTGCAGCCCAAAGCACCTGGAGATCCCCCCGAGCATCAGCGATCAGGGCCGCTGCAATCAGCCTGCTGACCCAAAACCTCAAGTGCTGCCACAAGAAAAGCAGCTGATTCATTGATACCTCGGAATTTCATGTCTCAATGCAAGGACAGGAAGCACCCCTATGCCACCAAATCATTGCTAAGGGCTTGCAAGCCTCAACGCGGAGATTTCAGCGTTGGACACGCAGTCAGGGCAAGGGTAAATCCACACAGAAATGACTCAGAAATTCCAAAACACACATCATGTTGTTCTTGACGCCTTTCTTGTTGGCTCAAGGGCTGTTTCTGTGGGCCACGCTTGCACAGAAAGAAAGGAAGTGCAGCTGCTGAGGAACATCTCCATGCCCTCAGCAGGTTTTGGTGCCTTTGCTGCAGGGCCGCTCCTGTCAGAGCCCCCTCTCTGCTGCTGGCACCTTTGCTCTTGGGGACACCAGCCCAGGAACACCAGCAGGGCCCAGGGTTGGCTCAGGGGGACCCCCCTGTGCACAGGGACTCCCAGCCCCGTGGCTGTGCCAGCACCCCCAGAAACACCAAGATCTGGCAGCACTTTGCTCCGCTGCTCTTTCCGCACACGGAACCATCTCCTTCCTTTGCCATCCCAGGAAAATTCAACCTCTACCTCAGCCAAAGATCATTTCCTACACATGGCTGATCAGAAATGTTCTTCTGCACTTCCTCCACCAAAACCACCCCCGCATGCCCACAAGACATTCCAGGGCCATCGGGAAACCCTCCACAAACACTGCGCAGGCACCCAGGACCACGGGCTTTCCATCTCTGCCATTCAGGCTCCCTGCGCTGCTCCTGGTCATTTTCTCCTCCTCTCTCCATAACTTTGGGAACCACAGAGCTCCCAGGCTTTGCCAATTCCCAAGGCCACTGCCATCCTTGACTTCTTGGACACCCCCAGGGCTGTGGACAGACACCCCTGTGTTTTCCCGCAGAAGATGTTAAGAGCCAACAGGAAGCCACAAAGTTACTGAGGCTGCTAGATCACCTCCCCAAAAGAAAAAGCTGAAAAAGCTGTGGCTGCTGAGGAAGGGGAGGTGAAGCTTGTGTGGCAAGCTCAGAGCATATTCACAGTGAATGAAAGGTGGAAGAGGGAGGGTGACTCTTCCTCAGGAAGTCTACTGATGGGACAAGGGGGAATGGGATCAAACGGAAAGACAGTTGGAAGAGATTTGATGCTGGAAAGAAGTTCTTTAATCTGAGGCTGCTTGTCCCTGACACAGGGAGCTGTGCACATGTGGGTGCCCCATCCCCAGCAACATCCAAGGCCACATTGGACAGGGTTGAAGTGCTGGGAGCTTGCTCAGGTTGGAACCAGATGATTTTTAGGGTCTCTTCCAAGCCAAACCACTCAAGGACTTCATGGTTCTATGGCGTCCATCTCCAAGAGAGGAGTGGCCCTGAAGCTTCTGTGACATCACAGGGCCCAGAGTGCTGCAGGTGGAAGGTCCAGGGCCTGGAGACCAGCACAACAGACAGTTCACCTGCTGCCAGCACTCAGTTCTCCCCCACTCTTCGCTCTCTGCCACGGTGCCAAGATGTTCCTGCTGCCAGTACTCGCTTGTCCCCCGCTCTTCGTTCTCTGCCTTGGTGCTGAGCTGCTCCTGCTGCCGGGACTTTTCCTGCACTTCTACTGCACCATCAACACCAACAGCATGAGCGCTCCTGTCCCAGTGGAGGTACAGTGCCATCCCAGGGAGGGGGGCAGCCCTGAGTGCCAGGGCAGGCTGCAGCCCTGTGGGGATGGATGCTGGGGACAGGGACCCCAAGTGACATTGTGCTGCCTCATGCAGACTGCCAGAGACACCATTGAGGATATGGAGGTGGATGAGCAGGATGACACCGAGCCCATGGAAGTGGACGAATATGATGAGACTGAGCCCATGGAAGTGGATGAGCAGGATGACACCGAGCCCATGGAAGTGGACGAATATGATGAGACTGAGCCCATGGAAGTGGATGAGCAGGATGACACCGAGCCCATGGAAGTGGATGAATATGATGAGACTGAGCCCATGGACGTCGATGAGAAGGACAAGGAAGAGCCCGTGATCCTGGCATGAGGATGGAGCCCCAGGAGCAGGAAAACCTGATGCTCCCCTGCCCTGCCCACAGGCAGTGCCCAGCCTGGGGCGGGGCTGGCTGGCTCTCCTCAGGGACATGGTGCTCAAGGAAGTCCTGCTCTGCTGCTTCCTTCCTTCCTTCCTTCCTTCCTTCCTTCCTTCCTTCCTTCCTTCCTTCCTTCCTTCCTTCCTTCCTTCCTTCCTTCCTTCCTTCCTTCCTTCCTTCCCTCCCTCCCAGACTGACAGGGATAATGGGCATCTATAGGGCCCCGCTGTAAATATGTTCAGCATGTTCCAGGCTTTTTTTAAAGGAACAATTTCAACATTGTTAGCCTAAAGTTCCCAGAATGTTAATCTATAGCTTCTAGATTTTTACTGTGTAGGTCCCAGATTGTTACCAGTATAGTCTTCCTTGTAAATATGTTCTAGAGATTGTTGTTGTTGTTGTTAGAAGGAAACATGTTCTTCAAATGTTTGGCTGAACTTTGTTCAATAAATACTATTTCTTATTAAAACCTCGCCTCTCTTTGCAATTCCTTTGGGCAACCTTTGCACAGTGCTGGTTTCCACTTGCTCATGGTTCCTGGGGCTGCAGGTCCCTGGGGGTGCTGGCACAGCCAGCCCTGGCTGAGGGTCCCTGTGCAGGGGGGTCCCACTGAGCCAGCACTGCTGTTCCTGGGGCACAGCAGTGTCCCCAAGGGCAAAGCTCTCACCAGCAGAGAGGGAGCTCTGACAGCAGCAGGCCCTGCAGCAACGCCACCAAAGCAAAGGAAACCTCCTGACACCCTTCCTGCTGCGGCCACAGGGACTCCTGGGCAGGAGCCAGCATCAGGCACAGGGATGCAACATCCACCTCCATGCTCTGAAGGTCACGACAGCCTTGGCAAGTCTGGGACCTGCACCCGGGCTGCTGCAGGGGCTGATGTTTAAGGCTTGCAGCCTCCAAAGCCTCTGGGCTTTGCTTCCCCCGCTGCCTTCCATTGCCCTGTGCCCAGGATCCTCACCCTGCCCGTGTTCCTGCTGCTGCCAGCAGCCCCCAGAGCCCCTCACTCCCTGAGCATCCCCATCAGAGGGGGCACTGGCAAATCCCACACGCTTTGCAAAGCAAACTCCCCCACAGTAACCAAACCACTCTTTGGTCAGAGGGTGCCAAGGGGAAGCTCAGCACCAGCTGCTGTTTAAAGCATGCTTTCAAAAGTGGGTTCAGGCACTCTGGCAGTGCCTGCTGCGCAGCTGAGGCTGTGGGGACACAGCACTGGCTCAGGCCAGCCCTCAGCCCCTCACAGCTCATGCCAAGGGCCCAGCTCACAAAGCAGTTTCACACCACTTGCTGCAGCTATTTCAAAGGCCTAAATGTCATTGGCAGGAGCCATTTAGTTGCCAACTCAGTGTCCGTGTCCTGGCACGAGAAGCCACCAAGGGGCCTCTGCATGTGCACTCAGGGCACTTCCACTGCCATCCCAAAGGGATCGCAAAGGACAGGGCTCTTCTTTCAGCACTGCTTAGCTCCTCACCCAGCATTTAAATCTCAGGAAGAGACAAGAATTGAGTGCACCAGGGAAGCTGGCCTCGAAGAAAAGGCATCAATCCCACGGCCCACCCAAGCCAACGGCCTGCATGTCTGTACCTTCTCCTCCTTCTCTCTTCTCTGCTGTCACTTTGCCCCTTCTCTCTGTCCGGGAGCTTGGCCTCTCAGACAAATAAAAGATGTGCATCCACACCTAGGCACGGCATAGATGTCTTACACAACTGTCCCTTCTTCCCTGACAGCTGCAAATCCTACAGCTGCCAGACCTCATCCCTTGCTCCTAGAAAGGGAGACAAGACTTTCCATTCTAATCCATTGCCCAGCCCTAAGTCAACGACACAGTCAGTAGAAATAGCTGTGAAATCCCCGGCAGGAACCTGCCAGAAGAGCTACAGCTGTGGAGGGGGAAGCAGCAAACTCCCACTCCCACCACTGCTTTGGACTCCTTACCAGCTAAAACAGATCCCACTCCTGGGATTTTTTTCCATTTTTTGTTAACCACAACTACCATCAATTTAAATCCATTGAAAACAAGATCACAGGAGGGGTTGCGTGGAAAGGAACCTTCAATCCCACCCAGTGCAAGCTTTGCCATGGCAGGGACACCTGCCACTGTCCCACGCTGCTCCAGCCTGGCCTTGGGCACTGCCAGGGATCCAGGGGCAGCCACAGCTGCTCTGGGCACCCTGTGCCAGCCCTGCCCATCCTGCCAGGGAACACTTGCTCACCCATATCCCATCTGAAGCTGCTCCCAGTGCCAACACGTGTCACTGCATGGCCTTGGGATGATGGATCAAGAGAAAGCCCCAAGCTTTGAGCAGAGTTCCCAGTGCCTGTGCTGGGGACGTGCCACCCACCTGCCCCTCAAGCACTCAGCTGCCTCGCAGCCAGATGGAGTGTCCAACGGGTAAAGTACTCCCAGAGGATCAAACCCTAGTCACTGCACCAATGACAAGGTCTTTATTGGGAAAAGAAATGTCGAAGCACTGCAACATTTCTTTTCCAAGCAGGAGACGCTGATCCTGTGCCGGCAGCGCAGGGATGCGGTGATTGCTGGTCCTCATTTCATCCCTTTATCAGCTGCAGGGGCACCAGGACAGGCTGTGGTCTCCCAGGGCAGCTCTGAGTGACACTGCTGTCCCCACCAGCTGTCCCCAGCCCTGGGTGCTGCCACGTGCCCCAGCCTCTGCAGCCCAAAGCACCTGGCGATCCCCCTGAGCATCAGCGATCGGGGCCGCTGCAATCAGCCTGCTGACCCAAAACCTCAAGTGCTGCCACAAGAAAAGCAGCTGATTCATTGATACCTCGGAATTTCATGTCTCAATGCAAGGACAGGAAGCACCCCTATGCCACCAAATCATTGCTAAGGGCTTGCAAGCCTCAACGCGGAGATTTCAGCGTTGGACACCCAGTCAGGGCAAGGGTAAATCCACACAGAGATGACACAGAAATTCCAAAACACACATCATGTTGGTCTTGACGCCTTTCTTGTTGGCTCAAGGGCTGTTTCCGTGGGCCACGCTTGCACAGAAAGAAAGGAAGTGCAGCTGCTGAGGAACATCTCCATTCCCTCAGCAGGTTTTGGTGCCTTTGCTGCAGGGCCGCTCCTGTCACAGCCCCCTCTCTGCTGCTGACACCTTTGCTCTTGGGGACACCAGCCAAGGAACACCAGCAGGGCCCAGGGTTGGGTCACGGGGACCCCCCTGTGCACAGGGACTCCCAGCCACGTGGCTGTGCCAGCACCCCCAGAAACACCAAGATCTGGCAGCACTTTGCTCCGCTGCTCTTTCCGCACACGGAACCATCTCCTTCCTTTGCCATCCCAGGAAAATTCAACCTCTACCTCAGCCAAAGATCATTTCCTACACAGGGCTGATCAGAAATGTTCTTCTGCACTTCCTCCACCAAAACCACCCCCGCATGCCCACAAGACATTCCAGGGCCATCGGGAAACCCTCCACAAACACTGCGCAGGCACCCAGGACCACGGGCTTTCCATCTCTGCCATTCAGGCTCCCTGCGCTGCTCCTGGTCATTTTCTCCTCCTCTCTCCATAACTTTGGGAACCACAGAGCACCCAGGCTTTGGCAATTCCCAAGGCCACTGCCATCCTTGACTTCTTGGACACCCCCAGGTCTGTGGACAGACACCCCTGTGTTTTCCCGCAGAAGATGTTAAGAGCCAACAGGAAGTCACAAAGTTACGGAGGCTGCTAGATCACCTCCCCAAAAGAAAAAGCTGAAAAAGCTGTGGCTGCTGAGGAAGGGGAGGTGAAGCTTGTGTGGCAAGCTCAGAGCACATTCACAATGAATGAAAGGTGGAAGAGGGAGGGTGACTCTTCCTCAGGAAGTCTACTGATGGGACAAGGGGGAATGGGATCAAACGGAAAGAGAGTTGGAAGAGATCTGATGCTGGAAAGACGTTCTTTAATGTGAGGCTGCTTGTCCCTGACACAGGGAGCTGTGCACATGTGGGTGCCCCATCCCCAGCAACATCCAAGGCCACATTGGACAGGGTTGAAGTGCTGGGAGCTTGCTCAGGTTGGAACCAGATGATTTTTAGGGTCTCTTCCAAGCCAAACCACTCAAGGACTTCATGGTTCTATGGCGTCCATCTCCAAGAGAGGAGTGGCCCTGAAGCTTCTGTGACATCACAGGGCCCAGAGTGCTCCAGGTGGAAGGTCCAGGGCCTGGAGACCAGCACAACAGACAGTTCACCTGCTGCCAGCACTCAGTTCTCCCCCACTCTTCGCTCTCTGCCACGGTGCCAAGATGTTCCTGCTGCCAGTACTCGCTTGTCCCCCGCTCTTCGTTCTCTGCCTTGGTGCTGAGCTGCTCCTGCTGCCGGGACTTTTCCTGCACTTCTACTGCACCATCAACACCAACAGCATGAGCGCTCCTGTCCCAGTGGAGGTACAGTGCCATCCCAGGGAGGGGGGCAGCCCTGAGTGCCAGGGCAGGCTGCAGCCCTGTGGGGATGGATGCTGGGGACAGGGACCCCAAGTGACATTGTGCTGCCTCATGCAGACTGCCAGAGACACCATTGAGGATATGGAGGTGGATGAGCAGGATGACACCGAGCCCATGGAAGTGGACGAATATGATGAGACTGAGCCCATGGAAGTGGATGAGCAGGATGACACCGAGCCCATGGAAGTGGACGAATATGATGAGACTGAGCCCATGGAAGTGGATGAGCAGGATGACACCGAGCCCATGGAAGTAGATGAATATGATGAGACTGAGCCCATGGACGTCGATGAGAAGGACAAAGAAGAGCCCGTGATCCTGGCATGAGGATGGAGGCCCAGGAGCAGGACAACCTGATGCTCCCCTGCCCTGCCCACAGGCAGTGCCCAGCCTGGGGCGGGGCTGGCTGGCTCTCCTTAGGGACATGGTGCTCAAGGAAGTCCTGCTCTGCTGCTTCCTTCCTTCCTTCCTTCCTTCCCTCCCAGACTGACAGGGATAATGGGCATCGATAGGGCCCCACTGTAAATATGTTCAGCATGTTCGAGGGTTTTTTTTATAGGAACAATTTGAAGATTGTTAGCCTAAAGGTCCCAGAATGTTAATCTATAGCTTCTAGATTTTTACAGTATAAGTCCCAGATTGTTAACAGTATAGTCTTCCTTGTAAATATGTTCTAGAGACTGTTGTTGTTGTTGTTAGAAGTAAATATGTTCTTCAAATGTTTGGCTGAACTTTGTTCAATAAATACTATTTCTTATTAAAACCTCGCCTCTCTTTGCAATTCCTTTGGGCAACGTTTGCACAGTGCTGGTTTCCACTTGCTCATGGTTCCTGGGGCTGCAGGTCCCTGGGGGTGCTGGCACAGCCAGCCCTGGCTGGGAGTCCCTGTGCAGGGGGGTCCCACTGAGCCAGCACTGCTGTTCCTGGGGCACAGCAGTGTCCCCGAGGGCAAAGCTGTCACCAGCAGAGAGGGAGCTCTGACAGCAGCAGGCCCTGCAGCAACGCTACCAAGGCAAAGGAAACCTCCTGACACCCTTCCTGCTGCGGCCACAGGGACTCCTGGGCAGGAGCCAGCATCAGGCACAGGGATGCAACATCCACCTCCATGCTCTGAAGGTCACGACAGCCTTGGCAAGTCTGGGACCTGCACCCGGGCTGCTGCAGGGGCTGATGTTTAAGGCTTGCAGCCTCCAAAGCCTCTGGGCTTTGCTTCCCCCGCTGCCTTCCATTGCCCTGTGCCCAGGATCCTCACACCCTGCCCGTGTTCCTGCTGCTGCCAGCAGCCCCCAGAGCCCCTCACTCCCTGAGCATCCCCATCACACGGAGCACTGGCAAATCCCACAT
The DNA here is from genome assembly GCF_963662255.1 of Cinclus cinclus. NCBI lineage: Eukaryota > Metazoa > Chordata > Aves > Passeriformes > Cinclidae > Cinclus > Cinclus cinclus. The sequence goes on from NC_085059.1 coordinate 3,292,972, forward strand.
GCTTTGCAAAGCAAACTCCCCCACAGTAACCAAACCACTCTTTGGTCAGAGGGTGCCAAGGGGAAGCTCAGCACCAGCTGCTGTTTAAAGCATGCTTTCAAAAGTGGGTTCAGGTACTCTGGCAGTGCCTGCTGCGCAGCTGAGGCTGTGGGAACACAGCACTGGCTCAGGCCAGCCCTCAGCCCCTCACAGCTCATGCCAAGGGCCCAGCTCACAAAGCAGTTTCACACCACTTGCTGCAGCTATTTCAAAGGCCTAAATGTCATTCGCAGGAGCCATTTAGTTGCCAACTCAGTGTCCGTGTCCTGGCAGGAGAAGCCACCAAGGGGCCTCTGCATGTGCACTCAGGGCACTTCCACTGCCATCCCAAAGGGATCGCAAAGGACAGGGCTCTTCTTTCAGCACTGCTGAGCTCCTCACGCAGCATTGAAGTCTCAGGAAGAGACAAGAATTGAGTGCACCAGGGAAGTTGGCCTCCAAGAAAAGGCATCAATCCCACGGCCCACCCAAGCCAACGGCCTGCATGTCTGTACCTTCTCCTCCTTCTCTCTTCTCTGCTGTCACTTTGCCCCTTCTCTCTGTCCGGGAGCTTGGCCTCTCAGACAAATAAAAGATGTGCATCCACACCTAGGCACGGCATAGATGTCTTACACAACTGTCCCTTCTTCCCCGACAGCTGCAAATCCTACAGCTGCCAGACCTCATCCCTTGCTCCTAGAAAGGGAGACAAGACTTTCCATTCTAATCCATTGCCCAGCCCTAAGTCAACGACACAGTCAGTAGAAATAGCTGTGAAATCCCCGGCAGGAACCTGCCAGAAGAGCTACAGCTGTGGAGGGGGAAGCAGCAAACTCCCACCCCCAACACTGCTTTGGACTCCTTACCAGCTAAAACAGATCCCACTCCTGGGATTTTTTTCCATTTTTTGTTAACCACAACTACCATCAATTTAAATCCATTGAAAACAAGATCACAGGAGGGGTTGCGTGGAAAGGAACCTTCAATCCCACCCAGTGCAAGCTTTGCCATGGCAGGGACACCTGCCACTGTCCCACGCTGCTCCAGCCTGGCCTTGGGCACTGCCAGGGATCCAGGGGCAGCCACAGCTGCTCTGGGCACCCTGTGCCAGCCCTGCCCATCCTGCCAGGGAACACTTCCTGACCCATATCCCATCTGCAGCTGCTCCCAGTGCCAACAGGTGTCACTGCATGGCCTTGGGATGATGGATCAAGAGAAAGCCCCAAGCTTTGAGCAGAGCTCCCAGTGCCTGTGCTGGGGACGTGCCACCCACCTGCCCCTCAAGCACTCAGCTGCCTCGCAGCCAGATGGAGTGTCCAACGGGTAAAGTACTCCCAGAGGATCAAACCCTAGTCACTGCACCAATGACAAGGTCTTTATTGGGAAAAGAAATGTCGAAGCACAGCGACATTTCTTTTCCAAGCAGGAGACGCTGATCCTGTGCCGGCAGCGCAGGGATGCTGTTATTGCTGGTCCTCATTTCATCCCTTTATCAGCTGCAGGGGCACCAGGACAGGCTGTGGTCTCCCAGGGCAGCTCTGAGTGACACTGCTGTCCCCACCAGCTGTCCCCAGCCCTGGGTGCTGCCACGTGCCCCAGCCTCTGCAGCCCAAAGCACCTGGAGATCCCCCTGAGCATCAGCGATCAGGGCCGCTGCAATCAGCCTGCTGACCCAAAACCTCAAGTGCTGCCACAAGAAAAGCAGCTGATTCATTGATACCTCGAAATTTCATGTCTCAATGCAAGGACAGGAAGCACCCCTATGCCACCAAATCATTGCTAAGGGCTTGCAAGCCTCAACGCGGAGATTTCAGCGTTGGACACGCAGTCAGGGCAAGGGTAAATCCACACAGAAATGACTCAGAAATTCCAAAACACACATCATGTTGGTCTCGACGCCTTTCTTGTTGGCTCAAGGGCTGTTTCCGTGGGCCACGCTTGCACAGAAAGAAAGGAAGTGCAGCTGCTGAGGAACATCTCCATGCCCTCAGCAGGTTTTGGTGCCTTTGCTGCAGGGCCGCTCCTGTCAGAGCCCCCTCTCTGCTGCTGACACCTTTGCTCTTGGGGACACCAGCCCAGGAACACCAGCAGGGCCCAGGGTTGGGTCACGGGGACCCCCCTGTGCACAGGGACTCCCAGCCCCGTGGCTGTGCCAGCACCCCCAGAAACACCAAGATCTGGCAGCACTTTGCTCCGCTGCTCTTTCCGCACACGGACCCATCTCCTTCCTTTGCCATCCCAGGAAAATTCAACCTCTACCTCAGCCAAAGATCATTTCCTACACATGGCTGATCAGAAATGTTCTTCTGCACTTCCTCCACCAAAACCACCCCCGCATGCCCACAAGACATTCCAGGGCCATCGGGAAACCCTCCACAAACACTGCGCAGGCACCCAGGACCACGGGCTTTCCATCTCTGCCATTCAGGCTCCCTGCGCTGCTCCTGGTCATTTTCTCCTCCTCTCTCCATAACTTTGGGAACCACAGAGCTCCCAGGCTTTGGCAATTCCCAAGGCCACTGCCATCCTTGACTTCTTGGACACCCCCAGGGCTGTGGACAGACACCCCTGTGTTTTCCCACAGAAGATGTTAAGAGCCAACAGGAAGTCACAAAGTTACGGAGGCTGCTAGATCACCTCCCCAAAAGAAAAAGCTGAAAAAGCTGTGGCTGCTGAGGAAGGGGAGGTGAAGCTTGTGTGGCAAGCTCAGAGCATATTCACAGTGAATGAAAGGTGGAAGAGGGAGGGTGACTCTTCCTCAGGAAGTCTACTGATGGGACAAGGGGGAATGGGATCAAACGGAAAGAGAGTTGGAAGAGATCTGATGCTGGAAAGACGTTCTTTAATGTGAGGCTGCTTGTCCCTGACACAGGGAGCTGTGCACATGTGGGTGCCCCATCCCCAGCAACATCCAAGGCCACATTGGACAGGGTTGAAGTGCTGGGAGCTTGCTCAGGTTGGAACCAGATGATTTTTAGGGTCTCTTCCAAGCCAAACCACTCAAGGATTGGATGGTTCTATGGCGTCCATCTCCAAGAGAGGAGTGGCCCTGAAGCTTCTGTGACATCACAGGGCCCAGAGTGCTGCAGGTGGAAGGTCCAGGGCCTGGAGACCAGCACAACAGACAGTTCACCTGCTGCCAGCACTCAGTTCTCCCCCACTCTTCGCTCTCTGCCACGGTGCCAAGATGTTCCTGCTGCCAGTACTCGCTTGTCCCCCGCTCTTCGTTCTCTGTCTTGGTGCTGAGCTGCTCCTGCTGCCGGGACTTTTCCTGCACTTCTACTGCACCATCAACACCAACAGCATGAGCGCTCCTGTCCCAGTGGAGGTACAGTGCCATCCCAGGGAGGGGGGCAGCCCGGACTGCCAGGGCAGGCTGCAGCCCTGTGGGGATGGATGCTGGGGACAGGGACCCCAAGTGACATTGTGCTGTCTCATGCAGACTGCCAGAGACACCATTGAGGATATGGAGGTGGATGAGCAGGATGACACCGAGCCCATGGAAGTGGATGAATATGATGAGACTGAGCCCATGGAAGTGGATGAGCAGGATGACACTGAGCCCATGGAAGTGGACGAATATGATGAGACTGAGCCCATGGAAGTGGATGAACAGGATGACACCGAGCCCATGGAAGTGGATGAATATGATGAGACTGAGCCCATGGACGTCGATGAGAAGGACAAGGAAGAGCCCGTGATCCTGGCATGAGGATGGAGCCCCAGGAGCAGGACAACCTGATGCTCCCCTGCCCTGCCCACAGGCAGTTCCCAGCCTGGGGCGGGGCTGGCTGGCTCTCCTCAGGGACATGGTGCTCAAGGAAGTCCTGCTCTGCTGCTTCCTTCCTTCCTTCCTTCCCTCCCAGACTGACAGGGAAAATGGGCATCGACAGGGCCCCGCTGTAAATATGTTCAGCATGTTCGAGGCTTTTTTTATAGGAACAATTTGAAGATTGTTAGCCTAAAGGTCCCAGAATGTTAATCTATAGCTTCTAGATTTTTACTGTATAGGTCCCAGATTGTTACCAGTATAGTCTTCCTTGTAAATATGTTCTAGAGATTGTTGTTGTTGTTGTTGTTAGAAGGAAACATGTTCTTCAAATGTTTGGCTGAACTTTGTTCAATAAATACTATTTCTTATTAAAACCTCGCCTCTCTTTGCAATTCCTTTGGGCAACCTTTGCACAGTGCTGGTTTCCACTTGCTCATGGTTCCTGGGGCTGCAGGTCCCTGGGGGTGCTGGCACAGCCAGCCCTGGCTGGGGGTCCCTGTGCAGGGGGGTCCCACTGAGCCAGCACTGCTGTTCCTGGGGCACAGCAGTGTCCCCAAGGGCAAAGCTCTCACCAGCAGAGAGGGAGCTCTGACAGCAGCAGGCCCTGCAGCAACGCCACCAAAGCAAAGGAAACCTCCTGACACCCTTCCTGCTGCAGCCACAGGGACTCCTGGGCAGGAGCCAGCATCAGGCACAGGGATGCAACATCCACCTCCATGCTCTGAAGGTCTCGACAGCCTTGGCAAGTCTGGGACCTGCACCCGGGCTGCTGCAGGGGCTGATGTTTAAGGCTTGCAGCCTCCAAAGCCTCTGGGCTTTGCTTCCCCCGCTGCCTTCCATTGCCCTGTGCCCAGGATCCTCACCCTGCCCGTGTTCCTGCTGCTGCCAGCAGCCCCCAGAGCCCCTCACTCCCTGAGCATCCCCATCACACGGAGCACTGGCAAATCCCACACGCTTCACAAAGCAAACTCCCCCACAGTAAGCAAACCACTCTTTGGTCAGAGGGTGCCAAGGGGAAGCTCAGCACCAGCTGCTGTTTAAAGCATGCTTTCAAAAGTGGGTTCAGGCACTCTGGCAGTGCCTGCTGCGCAGCTGAGGCTGTGGGGACACAGCACTGGCTCAGGCCAGCCCTCAGCCCCTCACAGCTCATGCCAAGGGCCCAGCTCGCAAAGCAGTTTCGCACCACTTGCTGCAGCTATTTCAAAGGCCTAAATGTCATTCGCAGGAGCCATTTAGTTGCCAACTCAGTGTCCGTGTCCTGGCAGGAGAAGCCACCAAGGGGCCTCTGCATGTGCACTCAGGGCACTTCCACTGCCATCCCAAAGGGATCGCAAAGGACAGGGCTCTTCTTTCAGCACTGCTGAGCTCCTCACGCAGCATTGAAGTCTCAGGAAGAGACAAGAATTGAGTGCACCAGGGAAGCTGGCCTCCAAGAAAAGGCATCAATCCCACGGCCCACCCAAGCCAACGGCCTGCATGTCTGTACCTTCTCCTCCTTCTCTCTTCTCTGCTGTCACTTTGCCCCTTCTCTCTGTCCAGGAGCTTGGCCTCTCAGACAAATAAAAGATGTGCATCCACACCTAGGCACGGCATAGATGTCTTACACAACTGTCCCTTCTTCCCCGACAGCTGCAAATCCTACAGCTGCCAGACCTCATCCCTTGCTCCTAGAAAGGGAGACAAGACTTTCCATTCTAATCCATTGCCCAGCCCTAAGTCAACGACACAGTCAGTAGAAATAGCTGTGGAATCCCCTCCAGGAACCTGCCAGAAGAGCTACAGCTGTGGAGGGGGAAGCAGCAAACTCCCACCCCCACCACTGCTTTGGACTCCTTACCAGCTAAAACAGATCCTGTTTTAATGCACATTTATGGTTTTGTTTTGCACTGAGGGTGGGTTGTTCTGTTTGCCCATGGGTTTGTATCCTGGTTGTCCCCTTCCCTTAACCCCTGCCTTTCCCCTGGCCAGCCCTGAGTGTGAACAACCCCTGTGACCCGGGGTTTCTTCGCCCTTGAGTTGGGATTGAAAATACCCCACGTTTCCCATGCTATCTCTCTTCTCCCTGCAGCCCTTCAGGACAATAAACTCGGATCATTCCGGGAAGGAGGGCCCCCTCTAATTTTTTACCTTTGTCCTTGTCAGATAAAAATCCCCCATCTCTCTGACCCTGAGCTATCCCAGGCACGTCAGAGAGACCACGGGGAAGATCCGACAAGTTGGCGCTCCGCCTTGAAGGCTTTCTCACAGAAGTTTGAGAGCCTCTTGCTCTGGGCTGGAGTCCTATCTAAGGATTCATTAAGCCTTTTGGATTGCTCAGCTCCTTTCTAGCACGAAATTGCTTTCTGCTCAATATTCTGCTAGAAAGGGACAAACTGGTAGCTTGCTTTGGAGCCCAACAAGTCAGCTGGGGACAAGGGACTTTTCTTTGCAGCACTTTGGATGACCCAAGCCTCTAGGAAGGGGTGAGTGACCCTTGCAGCAGGCAGGGACCCCAAAAGGAGCCGGGGGGGTGGGGAGGGGGTCGGTCGGAAGACGGGTGTGGCAGCATAGCCAGCGTGTGGCCCCTTCTAACCCGGGGTTAGGGGGCAACAGCTGCCTGTTTTCTGGTTTTTCTGACTGCAAGAAAAGGTAGAAATGAAATTAGACAATTCCAAAATTTTTCATCTCAAACTTTTAGGGAACTTTGCAAAATTCAAAAAGAATTTGGCCGCAATAGTGAAATCTTTAAAGGGATGTTGAAAGCTACCCTACCATCCAATGAATTAGTTCCAGCTGATCTTCGAGATCTTTTCAAGTGTTTCCTGAGCCCCTCAGAGTTTGATATGTGGGAAAACATTTGGAAGAGATCTCTGAAGGGACTGCTAAAGGAACTTCTACAAAGTAGCCAAAATGCAGTAGACACAGATGGAAATCCCGTAACTCTAGAATATTTATGTGGGGAAGGGGAGTGGTCTAACCCTGACGATCAAGTCAGAGTACTAACAAAATGGATTCTAACAAACATCTGTGAAGTAGCAGAAAAGGTTTTTAACCAGCTGCCTACTTCAGAGACCACGGGTAGTTATACTAATGTTAAACAGTTTACTTCTGAGCCCTTTTTACAGTTTGTTGATGGCCTTGGAGAACAGATCCAAAGACAAGTGCAGAATCCCTTAGCACAAGAGGAACTCATTTAGGAGTTGGCCCAGAGAAATGCTAATGAGGCCTGTCCAAGAGTGATCCTGGGCCTGCCTCCAATGCCACCACCTACTTTACCAGAGATTATAGAGGCATGCACCAGGAACGCAGAGCTGTTCAGTGGGCCAGAAAGAAGGCTTGGACTACCAAACCCAAGAACTGCACCAGCCGTAACATCAGGAGTAAAGAAGCAGCCCATGACACCAGAACAGCTTCAGCACATCATCTGCTTCCACTGCAGAAACCCAGGACACTTCGCCAGAGACTGTCCACAAAGCCAACAGCAAAACAAACTCAACCAACAAAAAAACTAAATTTAAAGTGCGTACCCGCAACTGACAGAACTGCGCGCAAAGATATAAATGCAGCGGGCTCCACACTGGCAGAAGCCTCTCTCTTGACCGAAAAGGGGGAGGAAGGGAAACAGGGTGTGGGAATGCAAAATGAATGTTTGTTTAAAAAAGTTAAGCAGCCGCAAGGCCATTTTAGGCTTATAACTACCAAAGGTTTTCATTTCAGGTCTACTGACTGGACAGTCATTGCAGTGGACCTGCCAGACAACTTACAGGACGTGACGTTAAACCACAGGGAACTGGACAGTGAGTATTTTGTTACTGGGGACACAGCACACCCACACCCCTGGAAATTGAGATAGCTCCCATGACCATCAAGGGAAACATAAGTAGCCTCATTCTCCTGGCAAGATGTCCCCAAACACCATTCTATTTGGCTGAAGGGCAAATCATTGCCCAGGCAATTCCTATTCCAGCAGAGATCCCAGTAGATGGAAAATCACCTGAAGTCTACTGGGCAGAAGTGGTGGGTGAGGACAAACCCTCTATGGCATGCAACCTGACCCGTGGATCAGATCATCTCCATGTGGAAGGGCTGCTTGACACAGGGGCAGATGTGACAATCATACCCGAAAGGATGTGGCCGTCACATTGGGACCTGCAACCCGTGGCAGGCAAAATCCAGGGTATAGGAGGGATAAAATTGGCAAAAGTCTCAAAAAGCATTGTGCAGATTGAGGGACCAGACGGAAAATTGGCCAGTGTCCGTCCATTTGTTACAGACTGCAAGTGCCCCCTATGGGGGAGAGACACCATGTCCCAGTGGGGGGTCAAATTAGTTATCCCTAAGACTCCCCAGGATTTTTAATGGCGGCCACTGTAGAGCGCCCTGCCCAAAAGTTAACATGGTTAAATGACACTCCAATTTGGGTACACCAGTGGCCGCTTAGCAAAGAAAAGCTTAAGGCGCTTGAAGAGCTCGTAGAGGAGCAATTGGCAAAGGGCCACAGAGAAGAAACAACTAGCCCTTGGAATTCCCTGGTCTTTGTGATAAAGAAACCAGGGAAAGACAAGTGGCATCTTCTCCATGATCTCTGGGAGATAAACAAAGTAATTAAGGACATGGGGTCACTCCAGCCTGGGATGCCTTCTCCAAAAATGCTTCCCCAAAATTGGCAATTGGCTGCCCTGGACATCAAGGACTGTTTCTTCCAAATTCCCCTCCACCCAAAGGATGCTCCGCGGTTTGCCTTTTCGGTACCCACCACTAATCGAGAAGCCCCAGGGAAGAGGTACCACTGGAAAGTCCTTCCCCAGGGAATGAAGTGCAGTCCCTCCATCTGCAAGTGGTATGTAGCCTCGTTGCTTTCCCCGGTGCGTGCTGAAAAGGGGGAGGCCATTATCCTACACTACATGGAAGATGTACTTGTGTGTGTTCCCCCAATGACACTATACTCCAAGACACACTTGACCTAGTGGTTAAAGTCTTAACCTCTGCTGGATTTCAATTGCAGGAGGACAAGGTCCAAAGGATGCCACTTTGGAGGTACCTGGGCTTGGAAATAACTGCGCGCACCATTGTGCCGCAAAGATTGGCAATTAATAACAATCCAAAAACCCTAGCAGATCTCCATTCCTTGTGTGGGTCTTTGAACTGGGTCAGGCCCTGGCTAGGCCTCACCAATGAGGACCTAAGCCCCCTCCTCAATTTATTAAAGGGGGAGAGAGAGCTGGATTCTCCCAGAGAACTGACCCCAGAGGCAAAAACAGTCATAGAAGAAGCAGAAAAAGCTTTGGGCACAAGGCAAGCTCACCGGTATCACCCCGAGCTGCCCTTTAAATTTATTATCCTGGGAAAGCTGCCACACCTGCACGGTTTGATATTTCAGTGGACCAAAGGGCAAAAAGATTCACGTTCAATCATAGAGTGGATTTTCCTTTCACGTGCAAGACCCAAAACCATCACTAAGCCACAAGAGCTAATAGCTCAGCTGATTTGTAAGGCAAGAGTAAGACTTTGTGAGCTGGCTGGTTGTGACTTTGCATGTATTCACCTCCCGGTCAAGCTTTCAAAGGAAGGAAAGAACTCTCCTGAGAAACTGACCAAAGAAATGTTTGAGCACCTGCTTCAGAGCAATGCCAACCTGCAGCTGTCCCTGGATAGCTACAGTGGACAAATATCAGTCCACGCCCCATCTCACAAGCTGTTCAATGAGGAATTCCACCTCATTCCTTGTGAAAAAAGGAGCCGTAGGCCACTCAAAGCTCTCACAGTGTTCACTGATGTGTCTGGAGCATCCCACAAGTCGGTGATGACTTGGAGAAATCCACAAACTCAAAATTGGGAAGCTGAGGTTGAGTTTGTGGAGGGTTCGCCCCAGATAGCAGAACTGGCCGCAGCTGTGAGAGCCTTTGAGAAGTTCTCGGAGCCAATTAACTTGGTAACCGACTCAGCCTATGTAGCTGGGGTGGTATCCAGAGCAAAGCAGGCAGTTCTCAAGGACATCGAGAACGAGCAGCTCTTCAGGTTGCTCTCCAGACTCATCTATTTGGTTTCGCATAGAGAGCACCTGTTCTATGTGATGCATGTAAGGTCACACACCGATCTGCCAGGTGAAATTGCAGAAGGGAATCATAAGGCAGACTCCCTTGCTGCCCCAGCTGAGAAAGCACGCCTCCCTGACAATTTTCCAACAGGCAAAGCTGAGCCACCAGCAGTACCATCAAAATGTGCCAGGTCTGATCCGTCAGTTCCAGCTAACACGGAGTCAGGCTCGAGCCATTGTGGCCACCTGTCCCAGCTGCCAGCTCCAGGCCATGCCTTCGCTGGGTGTAGGGGTTAACCCCCGAGGCCTTGGCAGCTGTGAGGTGTGGCAGACAGACATCACACACATACCCAGTTTTGGTCGCCTCAAATATGTACTTGTAAGCATTGATACATATTCGGGTGCAGTTGATGCCTCTGGCCACGCAGGAGAAAAGGCTGTGCATGCCAAACAACACCTAGTGCAAGCCTTTTCAGTGCTGGGGATCCCTAGGGAAATCAAAATGGACAATGGCCCAGCGTACACATCCAAGGAGTTCCTAGAGTTTGTTCAGCAGTGGGGAGTGGAACATAAAACTGGCATCCCCCACTCCCTCACATCCAAGGTGTGATCGAGCGTGCCCACCAGACGCTCAAACAGGTCCTGGCTAGACAGAGTAGTTCAACTTTGTGGATGTCTCCACAGCAAAAGCTCTGTAAAGCCATGTTTACTATCCATTTTCTAAACTGTTCTTTTGAAAATATGAGTCCACCTGTGGTTCGTCACTTGAACAGTGGCAGTCAATTCAAACTGTCCCAGCATCCACCAGTTTTGATTAGGGACCCAGAAACATGGGAAACCAAAGGTCCCTATGAGCTTGTTACCTGGGGGTGTGGTTATGCATGTGTATCCACCCCCTCAGGTTCCAGGTGGATCCCCCACAAGTGGGTGAAACCTTTTGTCCCCAAACATCCAGCTCCAGCAGAAGGGGATGACAAGCAAGTTTCAATTGCTTCAAACAGAAGACGCCGCCGAGAAGAAAACATCTCCTTGGAATGTGATTTTAACTCTAGCAAGGACACAAACCTTTAATATGCTTTAAAAATGTTTACTTTTCCCTTTTAGAAAAAACCTAACTCCCACTCATCCCAGTGATGAACCTTATCCAATATTGCGATATCCTGAATCGGAATGAAACCGATGCCTTTCTCGTAACTTATTAAACAAAAATGGGGAGATGTTGTAATGCACATTTATGGTTTTGTGTTGCACTGAGGATGGTTTCTTCTGTTTCCCCGTGGGTTTGTATCCTGGTTGCCGCCTTCCCTTAACCCCTCCCTTTCCCCTGGCCAACCCTGAGTGGCTGTGACCTGGGGTTCCTCCGCCCTTGAGTTGGGAGTGAAAATACCCGGCTATCTCCCCATTTCCCATGCTATCTCTCTTCTCCCTGCAACCCCTCAGGACAAAAAACTTGGATCATCTCGGGAAACAGAGCCTCCTCTAATTTTTGAGCTTTGTCCTTGTCAGATACAAGATCCCCCATCTCTTCGACCACGAGCTAGCCGAGGCAGGTCAGAGGGACCAGGGGGAAGATCCGACAATATCCCACTCCAGCGACAGGGCTCTTCTTTCAGCACTGCTGAGCTCCTCACGCAGCATTGAAGTCTCAGGAAGAGACAAGAATTGAGTGCACCAGGGAAGCTGGCCTCCAAGAAAAGGCATCAATCCCACGGCCCACCCAAGCCAACGGCCTGCATGTCTGTACCTTCTCCTCCTTCTCTCTTCTCTGCTGTCACTTTGCCCCTTCTCTCTGTCCGGGAGCTTGGCCTCTCAGACAAATAAAAGATGTGCATCCACACCTAGGCACGGCATAGATGTCTTACACAACTGTCCCTTCTTCCCCGACAGCTGCAAATCCTACAGCTGCCAGACCTCATCCCTTGCTCCTAGAAAGGGAGAGAAGACTTTCCATTCTAATCCATTGCCCAGCCCTAAGTCAACGACACAGTCAGTAGAAATAGCTGTGAAATCCCCGGCAGGAACCTGCCAGAAGAGCTACAGCTGTGGAGGGGGAAGCAGCAAACTCCCACCCCCACCACTGCTTTGGACTCCTTACCAGCTAAAACATATCCCACTCCTGCGACTTTTTTCCATTTTTTGTTAACCACAACTACCATCAATTTAAATCCATTGAAAACAAGATCACAGGAGGGGTTGCGTGGAAAGGAACCTTCAATCCCACCCAGTGCAAGCTTTGCCATGGCAGGGACACCTGCCACTGTCCCACGCTGCTCCAGCCTGGCCTTGGGCACTGCCAGGGATCCAGGGGCAGCCACAGCTGCTCTGGGCACCCTGTGCCAGCCCTGCCCATCCTGCCAGGGAACACTTGCTGACCCATATCCCATCTGCAGCTGCTCCCAGTGCCAACAGGTGTCACTGCATGGCCTTGGGATGATGGATCAAGAGAAAGCCCCAAGCTTTGAGCAGAGCTCCCAGTGCCTGTGCTGGGGACGTGCCACCCACCTGCCCCTCAAGCACTCAGCTGCCTCGCAGCCAGATGGAGTGTCCAACGGGTAAAGTACTCCCAGAGGATCAAACCCTGGTCACTGCACCAATGACAAGGTCTTTATTGGGAAAAGAAATGTCGAAGCACAGCGACATTTCTTTTCCAAGCAGGAGACGCTGATCCTGTGCCGGCAGCGCAGGGATGCTGTTATTGCTGGTCCTCATTTCATCCCTTTATCAGCTGCAGGGGCACCAGGACAGGCTGTGGTCTCCCAGGGCAGCTCTGAGTGACACTGCTGTCCCCACCAGCTGTCCCCAGCCCTGGGTGCTGCCACGTGCCCCAGCCTCTGCAGCCCAAAGCACCTGGAGATCCCCCCGAGCATCTGCGATCAGGGCCGCTGCAATCAGCCTGCTGACCCAAAACCTCAAGTGCTGCCACAAGAAAAGCAGCTGATTCATTGATACCTCGAAATTTCACGTCTCAATGCAAGGACAGGAAGCACCCCTATGCCACCAAATCGTTGCTAAGGGCTTGCAAGCCTCAACGCGGAGATTTCAGCGTTGGACACGCAGTCAGGGCAAGGGTAAATCCACACAGAGATGACACAGAAATTCCAAAACACACATCATGTTGGTCTTGACGCCTTTCTTGTTGGCTCAAGGGCTGTTTCCGTGGGCCACGCTTGCACAGAAAGAAAGGAAGTGCAGCTGCTGAGGAACATCTCCATGCCCTCAGCAGATTTTGGTGCCTTTGCTGCAGGGCCGCTCCTGTCAGAGCCCCCTCTCTGCTGCTGACACCTTTGCTCTTGGGGACACCAGCCCAGGAACACCAGCAGGGCCCAGGGTTGGGTCACGGGGACCCCCCTGTGCACAGGGACTCCGAGCCCCGTGGCTGTGCCAGCACCCCCAGAAACACCAAGATCTGGCAGCACTTTGCTCCGCTGCTCTTTCCGCACACGGAACCATCTCCTTCCTTTGCCATCCCAGGAAAATTCAACCTCTACCTCAGCCAAAGATCATTTCCTACACATGGCTGATCAGAAATGTTCTTCGGGACTTCCTCCACCAAAACCACCCCCGCATGCCCACAAGACATTCCAGGGCCATCGGGAAACCCTCCACAAACACTGCGCAGGCACCCAGGACCACGGGCTTTCCATCTCTGCCATTCAGGCTCCCTGCGCTGCTCCTGGTCATTTTCTCCTCCTCTCTCCATAACTTTGGGAACCACAGAGCTCCCAGGCTTTGCCAATTCCCAAGGCCACTGCCATCCTTGACTTCTTGGACACCCCCAGGGCTGTGGACAGACACCCCTGTGTTTTCCCGCAGAAGATGTTAAGAGCCAACAGGAAGTCACAAAGTTACGGAGGCTGCTAGATCACCTCCCCAAAAGAAAAAGCTGAAAAAGCTGTGGCTGCTGAGGAAGGGGAGGTGAAGCTTGTGTGGCAAGCTCAGAGCACATTCACAATGAATGAAAGGTGGAAGAGGGAGAGTGACTCTTCCTCAGGAAGTGTATTGATGGAAGAAGGGGGAACGGGATCAAACGGAAAGACAGTTGGAAGAGATCTGATGCTGGAAAGAAGTTCTTTAATCTGAGGCTGCTTGTCCCTGACACAGGGAGCTGTGCACATGTGGGTGCCCCATCCCCAGCAACATCCAAGGCCACATTGGACAGGGTTGAAGTGCTGGGAGCTTGCTCAGGTTGGAACCAGATGATTTTTAGGGTCTCTTCCAAGCCAAACCACTCAAGGACTTCATGGTTCTATGGCGTCCATCTCCAAGAGAGGAGTGGCCCTGAAGCTTCTGTGACATCACAGGGCCCAGAGTGCTGCAGGTGGAAGGTCCAGGGCCTGGAGACCAGCACAACAGACAGTTCACCTGCTGCCAGCACTCAGTTCTCCCCCACTCTTCGCTCTCTGCCACGGTGCCAAGATGTTCCTGCTGCCAGTACTCGCTTGTCCCCCGCTCTTCGTTCTCTGCCTTGGTGCTGAGCTGCTCCTGCTGCCGGGACTTTTCCTGCACTTCTACTGGAGCATCAACACCAACAGCATGAGCGCTCCTGTCCCAGTGGAGGTACAGTGCCATCCCAGGGAGGGGGGCAGCCCTGACTGCCAGGGCAGGCTGCAGCCCTGTGGGGATGGATGCTGGGGACAGGGACCCCAAGTGACATTGTGCTGCCTCATGCAGACTGCCAGAGACACCATTGAGGATATGGAGGTGGATGAGCAGGATGACACCGAGCCCATGGAAGTGGACGAATATGATGAGACTGAGCCCATGGAAGTGGATGAGCAGGATGACACCGAGCCCATGGAAGTGGACGAATGTGATGAGACTGAGCCCATGGACGTCGATGAGAAGGACAAAGAAGAGCCCGTGATCCTGGCATGAGGATGGAGCCCCAGCAGCAGGACAACCTGATGCTCCCCTGCCCTGCCCACAGGCAGTGCCCAGCCTGGGGCGGGGCTGGCTGGCTCTCCTCAGAGACATGGTGCTCAAGGAAGTCCTGCTCTGCTGCTTCCTTCCTTCCTTCCTTCCTTCCTTCCCTCCCAGACTGACAGGGATAATGGGCATCGATAGGGCCCCACTGTAAATATGTTCAGCATGTTCGAGGCTTTTTTTTATAGGAACAATTTGAAGATTGTTAGCCTAAAGGTCCCAGAATGTTAATCTATAGCTTCTAGATTTTTACAGTATAAGTCCCAGATTGTTAACAGTATAGTCTTCCTTGTAAATATGTTCTAGAGACTGTTGTTGTTGTTGTTAGAAGTAAATATGTTCTTCAAATGTTTGGCTGAACTTTGTTCAATAAATACTATTTCTTATTAAAACCTCGCCTCTCTTTGCAATTCCTTTGGGCAACGTTTGCACAGTGCTGGTTTCCACTTGCTCATGGTTCCTGGGGCTGCAGGTCCCTGGGGGTGCTGGCACAGCCAGCCCTGGCTGGGGGTCCCTGTGCAGGGGGGTCCCACTGAGCCAGCACTGCTGTTCCTGGGGCACAGCAGTGTCCGCGAGGGCAAAGCTCTCACCAGCAGAGAGGGAGCTCTGACAGCAGCAGGCCCTGCAGCAACGCTACCAAAGCAAAGGAAACCTCCTGACACCCTTCCTGCTGCAGCCACAGGGACTCCTGGGCAGGAGCCAGCATCAGGCACAGGGATGCAACATCCACCTCCATGCTCTGAAGGTCACGACAGCCTTGGCAAGTCTGGGACCTGCACCCGGGCTGCTGCAGGGGCTGATGTTTAAGGCTTGCAGCCTCCAAAGCCTCTGGGCTTTGCTTCCCCCGCTGCCTTCCATTGCCCTGTGCCCAGGATCCTCACCCTGCCCGTGTTCCTGCTGCTGCCAGCAGCCCCCAGAGCCCCTCACTCCCTGAGCATCCCCATCACAGGGGGCACTGGCAAATCCCACACGCTTCGCAAAGCAAACTCCCCCACAGTAACCAAACCACTCTTTGGTCAGAGGGTGCCAAGGGGAAGCTCAGCACCAGCTGCTGTTTAAAGCATGCTTTCAAAAGTGGGTTCAGGCACTCTGGCAGTGCCTGCTGCGCAGCTGAGGCTGTGGGAACACAGCACTGGCTCAGGCCAGCCCTCAGCCCCTCACAGCTCATGCCAAGGGCCCAGCTCACAAAGCAGTTTCAAACCACTTGCTGCAGCTATTTCAAAGGCCTAAATGTCATTGGCAGGAGCCATTTAGTTGCCAACTCAGTGTCCGTGTCCTGGCAGGAGAAGCCACCAAGGTGCCTCTGCATGTGCACTCAGGGCACTTCCACTGCCATCCCAAAGGGATCGCAAAGGACAGGGCTCTTCTTTCAGCACTGCTGAGCTCCTCACCCAGCATTGAAGTCTCAGGAAGAGACAAGAATTGAGTGCACCAGGGAAGCTGGCCTCGAAGAAAACGCATCAATCCCACGGCCCACCCAAGCCAACGGCCTGCATGTCTGTACCTTCTCCTCCTTCTCTCTTCTCTGCTGTCACTTTGCCCCTTCTCTCTGTCCAGGAGCTTGGCCTCTCAGACAAATAAAAGATGTGCATCCTCACCTAGGCACGGCATAGATGTCTTACACAACTGTCCCTTCTTCCCCGACAGCTGCAAATCCTACAGCTGCCAGACCTCATCCCTTGCTCCTAGAAAGGGAGAGAAGACTTTCCATTCTAATCCATTGCCCAGCCCTAAGTCAACGACACAGTCAGTAGAAATAGCTGTGAAATCCCCGGCAGGAACCTGCCAGAAGAGCTACAGCTGTGGAGGGGGAAGCAGCAAACTCCCACCCCCACCACTGCTTTGGACTCCTTACCAGCTAAAACAGATCCCACTCCTGTGACTTTTTCCATTTTTTGTTAACCACAACTACCATCAATTTAAATCCATTGAAAACAAGATCACAGGAGGGGTTGCGTGGAAAGGAACCTTCAATCCCACCCAGTGCAAGCTTTGCCATGGCAGGGACACCTGCTACTGTCCCACGCTGCTCCAGCCTGGCCTTGGGCACTGCCAGGGATCCAGGGGCAGCCACAGCTGCTCTGGGCACCCTGTGCCAGCCCTGCCCATCCTGCCAGGGAACACTTCCTGACCCATATCCCATCTGAAGCCGCTCCCAGTGACAACAGGTGTCACTGCATGGCCTTGGGATGATGGATCAAGAGAAAGCCCCAAACTTTGAGCAGAGCTCCCAGTGCCTGTGCTGGGGACATGCCACCCACCTGCCCCTCAAGCACTCAGCTGCCTTGCAGCCAGATGGAGTGTCCAACGGGTAAAGCACTCCCAGAGGATCAAACCCTAGTCACTGCACCAATGACAAGGTCTTTATTGGGAAAAGAAATGTCGAAGCACAGCGACATTTCTTTTCCAAGCAGGAGACGCTGATCCTGTGCCGGCAGCGCAGGGATGCTGTTATTGCTGGTCCTCATTTCATCCCTTTATCAGCTGCAGGGGCACCAGGACAGGCTGTGGTCTCCCAGGGCAGCTCTGAGTGACACTGCTGTCCCTCACCACCAGCTGTCCCCAGCCCTGGGTGCTGCCACGTGCCCCAGCCTCTGCAGCCCAAAGCACCTGGAGATCCCCCCGAGCATCAGCGATCGGGGCCGCTGCAATCAGCCTGCTGACCCAAAACCTCAAGTGCTGCCACAAGAAAAGCAGCTGATTCATTGATACCTCGAAATTTCATGTCTCAATGCAAGGACAGGAAGCACCCCTATGCCACCAAATCATTGCTAAGGGCTTTCAAGCCTCAACGCGGAGATTTCAGCGTTGGACACGCAGTCAGGGCAAGGGTAAATCCACACAGAGATGACACAGAAATTCCAAAACACACATCATGTTGTTCTTGACGCCTTGCTTGTTGGCTCAAGGGCTGTTTCCGTGGGCCACGCTTGCACAGAAAGAAAGGAAGTGCAGCTGCTGAGGAACATCTCCATGCCCTCAGCAGGTTTTGGTGCCTTTGCTGCAGGGCCGCTCCTGTCAGAGCCCCCTCTCTGCTGCTGACACCTTTGCTCTTGGGGACACCAGCCCAGGAACACCAGCAGGGCCCAGGGTTGGCTCAGGGGGACCCCCCTGTGCACAGGGACTCCCAGCCCCGTGGCTGTGCCAGCACCCCCAGAAACACCAAGATCTGGCAGCACTTTGCTCCGCTGCTCTTTCCGCACACGGACCCATCTCCTTCCTTTGCCATCCCAGGAAAATTCAACCTCTACCTCAGCCAAAGATCATTTCCTACACATGGCTGATCAGAAATGTTCTTCTGGACTTCCTCCACCAAAACCACCCCCGCATGCCCACAAGACATTCCAGGGCCATCGGGAAACCCTCCACAAACACTGCGCAGGCACCCAGGACCACGGGCTTTCCATCTCTGCCATTCAGGCTCCCTGCGCTGCTCCTGGTCATTTTCTCCTCCTCTCTCCATAACTTTGGGAACCACAGAGCTCCCAGGCTTTGGCAATTCCCAAGGCCACTGCCATCCTTGACTTCTTGGACACCCCCAGGGCTGTGGACAGACACCCCTGTGTTTTCCCGCAGAAGATGTTAAGAGCCAACAGGAAGCCACAAAGTTACGGAGGCTGCTAGATCACCTCCCCAAAAGAAAAAGCTGAAAAAGCTGTGGCTGCTGAGGAAGGGGAGGTGAAGCTTGTGTGGCAAGCTCAGAGCATATTCACAGTGAATGAAAGGTGGAAGAGGGAGGGTGACTCTTCCTCAGGAAGTCTACTGATGGGACAAGGGGGAATGGGATCAAACGGAAAGAGAGTTGGAAGAGATTTGATGCTGGAAAGACGTTCTTTAATCTGAGGCTGCTTGTCCCTGACACAGGGAGCTGTGCACATGTGGGTGCCCCATCCCCAGCAACATCCAAGGCCACATTGGACAGGGTTGAAGTGCTGGGAGCTTGCTCAGGTTGGAACCAGATGATTTTTAGGGTCTCTTCCAAGCCAAACCACTCAAGGATTGGATGGTTCTATGGCGTCCATCTCCAAGAGAGGAGTGGCCCTGAAGCTTCTGTGACATCACAGGGCCCAGAGTGCTCCAGGTGGAAGGTCCAGGGCCTGGAGACCAGCACAACAGACAGTTCACCTGCTGCCAGCACTCAGTTCTCCCCCACTCTTCGCTCTCTGCCACGGTGCCAAGATGTTCCTGCTGCCAGTACTCGCTTGTCCCCCGCTCTTCGTTCTCTGCCTTGGTGCTGAGCTGCTCCTGCTGCCGGGACTTTTCCTGCACTTCTACTGCACCATCAACACCAACAGCATGAGCGCTCCTGTCCCAGTGGAGGTACAGTGCCATCCCAGGGAGGGGGGCAGCCCTGAGTGCCAGGGCAGGCTGCAGCCCTGTGGGGATGGATGCTGGGGACAGGGACCCCAAGTGACATTGTGCTGCCTCATGCAGACTGCCAGAGACACCATTGAGGATATGGAGGTGGATGAGCAGGATGACACCGAGCCCATGGAAGTGGACGAATATGATGAGACTGAGCCCATGGAAGTGGATGAGCAGGATGACACCGAGCCCATGGAAGTAGATGAATATGATGAGACTGAGCCCATGGACGTCGATGAGAAGGACAAAGAAGAGCCCGTGATCCTGGCATGAGGATGGAGCCCCAGGAGCAGGACAACCTGATGCTCCCCTGCCCTGCCCACAGGCAGTGCCCAGCCTGGGGCGGGGCTGGCTGGCTCTCCTCAGGGACATGGTGCTCAAGGAAGTCCTGCTCTGCTGCTTCCTTCCTTCCTTCCTTCCTTCCTTCCTTTCTTCCTTCCCTCCCAGACTGACAGGGATAATGGGCATCGATAGGGCCCCACTGTAAATATGTTCAGCATGTTCGAGGCTTTTTTTTATAGGAACAATTTGAAGATTGTTAGCCTAAAGGTCCCAGAATGTTAATCTATAGCTTCTAGATTTTTACAGTATAAGTCCCAGATTGTTAACAGTATAGTCTTCCTTGTAAATATGTTCTAGAGACTGTTGTTGTTGTTGCTGTTAGAAGGAAACATGTTCTTCAAATGTTTGGCTGAACTTTGTTCAATAAATACTATTTCTTATTAAAACCTCGCCTCTCTTTGCAATTCCTTTGGGCAACCTTTGCACAGTGCTGGTTTCCACTTGCTCATGGTTCCTGGGGCTGCAGGTCCCTGGGGGTGCTGGCACAGCCAGCCCTGGCTGGGAGTCCCTGTGCAGGGGGGTCCCACTGAGCCAGCACTGCTGTTCCTGGGGCACAGCAGTGTCCCCGAGGGCAAAGCTCTCACCAGCAGAGAGGGAGCTCTGACAGCAGCAGGCCCTGCAGCAACGCTACCAAAGCAAAGGAAACCTCCTGACACCCTTCCTGCTGCGGCCACAGGGACTCCTGGGCAGGAGCCAGCATCAGGCACAGGGATGCAACATCCACCTCCATGCTCTGAAGGTCACGACAGCCTTGGCAAGTCTGGGACCTGCACCCGGGCTGCTGCAGGGGCTGATGTTTAAGGCTTGCAGCCTCCAAAGCCTCTGGGCTTTGCTTCCCCCGCTGCCTTCCATTGCCCTGTGCCCAGGATCCTCACCCCCTGCCCGTGTTCCTGCTGCTGCCAGCAGCCCCCAGAGCCCCTCACTCCCGGAGCATCCCCATCACAGGGAGCACTGGCAAATCCCACACGCTTTGCAAAGCAAACTCCCCCACAGTAACCAAACCACTCTTTGGTCAGAGGGTGCCAAGGGGAAGCTCAGCACCAGCTGCTGTTTAAAGCATGCTTTCAAAAGTGGGTTCAGGCACTCTGGCAGTGCCTGCTGCGCAGCTGAGGCTGTGGGAACACAGCACTGGCTCAGGCCAGCCCTCAGCCCCTCACAGCTCATGCCAAGGGCCCAGCTCACAAAGCAGTTTCACACCACTTGCTGCAGCTATTTCAAAGGCCTAAATGTCATTCGCAGGAGCCATTTAGTTGCCAACTCAGTGTCCGTGTCCTGGCAGGAGAAGCCACCAAGGGGCCTCTGCATGTGCACTCAGGGCACTTCCACTGCCATCCCAAAGGGATCGCAAAGGACAGGGCTCTTCTTTCAGCACTGCTGAGCTCCTCACGCAGCACTGAAGTCTCAGGAAGAGACAAGAATTGAGTGCACCAGGGAAGCTGGCCTCCAAGAAAAGGCATCAATCCCACGGCCCACCCAAGCCAACGGCCTGCATGTCTGTACCTTCTCCTCCTTCTCTCTTCTCTGCTGTCACTTTGCCCCTTCTCTCTGTCCGGGAGCTTGGCCTCTCAGACAAATAAAAGATGTGCATCCACACCTAGGCACGGCATAGATGTCTTACACAACTGTCCCTTCTTCCCCGACAGCTG
Source organism: Cinclus cinclus (assembly GCF_963662255.1). NCBI lineage: Eukaryota > Metazoa > Chordata > Aves > Passeriformes > Cinclidae > Cinclus > Cinclus cinclus. The sequence goes on from NC_085059.1 coordinate 3,314,054, forward strand.
CAAATCCTACAGCTGCCAGACCTCATCCCTTGCTCCTAGAAAGGGAGAGAAGACTTTCCATTCTAATCCATTGCCCAGCCCTAAGTCAACGACACAGTCAGTAGAAATAGCTGTGAAATCCCCGGCAGGAACCTGCCAGAAGAGCTACAGCTGTGGAGGGGGAAGCAGCAAACTCCCATCCCCACCACTGCTTTGGACTCCTTACCAGCTAAAACAGATCCAACTCCTGTGACTTTTTCCATTTTTGGTTAACCACAACTACCATCAATTTAAATCCATTGAAAACAAGATCACAGGAGGGGTTGCGTGGAAAGGAACCTTCAATCCCACCCAGTGCAAGCTTTGCCATGGCAGGGACACCTGCCACTGTCCCACGCTGCTCCAGCCTGGCCTTGGGCACTGCCAGGGATCCAGGGGCAGCCACAGCTGCTCTGGGCACCCTGTGCCAGCCCTGCCCATCCTGCCAGGGAACACTTGCTGACCCATATCCCATCTGCAGCTGCTCCCAGTGCCAACAGGTGTCACTGCATGGCCTTGGGATGATGGATCAAGAGAAAGCCCCAAACTTTGAGCAGAGTTCCCAGTGCCTGTGCTGGGGACGTGCCACCCATCTGCCCCTCAAGCACTCAGCTGCCTCGCAGCCAGATGGAGTGTCCAACGGGTAAAGTACTCCCAGAGGATCAAACCCTGGTCACTGCACCAATGACAAGGTCTTTATTGGGAAAAGAAATGTCGAAGCACAGCGACATTTCTTTTCCAAGCAGGAGACGCTGATCCTGTGCCGGCAGCGCAGGGATGCTGTTATTGCTGGTCCTCATTTCATCCCTTTATCAGCTGCAGGGCCACCAGGACAGGCTGTGGTCTCCCAGGGCAGCTCTGAGTGACACTGCTGTCCCCACCAGCTGTCCCCAGCCCTGGGTGCTGCCACGTGCCCCAGCCTCTGCAGCCCAAAGCACCTGGAGATCCCCCCGAGCATCAGCGATCGGGGCCGCTGCAATCAGCCTGCTGACCCAAAACCTCAAGTGCTGCCACAAGAAAAGCAGCTGATTCATTGATACCTCGGAATTTCATGTCTCAATGCAAGGACAGGAAGCACCCCTATGCCACCAAATCATTGCTAAGGGCTTGCAAGCCTCAACGCGGAGATTTCAGCGTTGGACACGCAGTCAGGGCAAGGGTAAATCCACACAGAGATGACACAGAAATTCCAAAACACACATCATGTTGGTCTTGACGCCTTGCTTGTTGGCTCAAGGGCTGTTTCCGTGGGCCACGCTTGCACAGAAAGAAAGGAAGTGCAGCTGCTGAGGAACATCTCCATGCCCTCAGCAGGTTTTGGTGCCTTTGCTGCAGGGCCGCTCCTGTCAGAGCCCCCTCTCTGCTGCTGACACCTTTGCTCTTGGGGACACCAGCCCAGGAACACCAGCAGGGCCCAGGGTTGTCTCAGGGGGACCCCCCTGTGCACAGGGACTCCCAGCCCCGTGGCTGTGCCAGCACCCCCAGAAACACCAAGATCTGGCAGCACTTTGCTCCGCTGCTCTTTCCGCACACGGAACCATCTCCTTCCTTTGCCATCCCAGGAAAATTCAACCTCTACCTCAGCCAAAGATCATTTCCTACACATGCCTGATCAGAAATGTTCTTCTGCACTTCCTCCACCAAAACCACCCCCGCATGCCCACAAGACATTCCAGGGCCATCGGGAAACCCTCCACAAACACTGCGCAGGCACCCAGGACCACGGGCTTTCCATCTCTGCCATTCAGGCTCCCTGCGCTGCTCCTGGTCATTTTCTCCTCCTCTCTCCATAACTTTGGGAACCACAGAGCTCCCAGGCTTTGCCAATTCCCAAGGCCACTGCCATCCTTGACTTCTTGGACACCCCCAGGGCTGTGGACAGACACCCCTGTGTTTTCCCGCAGAAGATGTTAAGAGCCAACAGGAAGTCACAAAGTTACTGAGGCTGCTAGATCACCTCCCCAAAAGAAAAAGCTGAAAAAGCTGTGGCTGCTGAGGAAGGGGAGGTGAAGCTTGTGTGGCAAGCTCAGAGCACATTCACAATGAATGAAAGGTGGAAGAGGGAGAGAGACTCTTCCTCAGGAAGTGTATTGATGGAAGAAGGGGGAACGGGATCAAACGGAAAGACAGTTGGAAGAGATTTGATGCTGGAAAGAAGTTCTTTAATCTGAGGCTGCTTGTCCCTGACACAGGGAGCTGTGCACATGTGGGTGCCCCATCCCCAGCAACATCCAAGGCCACATTGGACAGGGTTGAAGTGCTGGGAGCTTGCTCAGGTTGGAACCAGATGATTTTTAGGGTCTCTTCCAAGCCAAACCACTCAAGGATTGGATGGTTCTATGGCGTCCATCTCCAAGAGAGGAGTGGCCCTGAAGCTTCTGTGACATCACAGGGCCCAGAGTGCTGCAGGTGGAAGGTCCAGGGCCTGGAGACCAGCACAACAGACAGTTCACCTGCTGCCAGCACTCAGTTCTCCCCCACTCTTCGCTCTCTGCCACGGTGCCAAGATGTTCCTGCTGCCAGTACTCGCTTGTCCCCCGCTCTTCGTTCTCTGCCTTGGTGCTGAGCTGCTCCTGCTGCCGGGACTTTTCCTGCACTTCTACTGCACCATCAACACCAACAGCATGAGCGCTCCTGTCCCAGTGGAGGTACAGTGCCATCCCAGGGAGGGGGGCAGCCCTGAGTGCCAGGGCAGGCTGCAGCCCTGTGGGGATGGATGCTGGGGACAGGGACCCCAAGTGACATTGTGCTGTCTCATGCAGACTGCCAGAGACACCATTGAGGATATGGAGGTGGATGAGCAGGATGACACCGAGCCCATGGAAGTGGACGAATATGATGAGACTGAGCCCATGGAAGTGGATGAGCAGGATGACACCGAGCCCATGGAAGTAGATGAATATGATGAGACTGAGCCCATGGACGTCGATGAGAAGGACAAAGAAGAGCCCGTGATCCTGGCATGAGGATGGAGCCCCAGGAGCAGGACAACCTGATGCTCCCCTGCCCTGCCCACAGGCAGTGCCCAGCCTGGGGCGGGGCTGGCTGGCTCTCCTCAGGGACATGGTGCTCAAGGAAGTCCTGCTCTGCTGCTTCCTTCCTTCCTTCCTTCCTTCCCTCCCAGACTGACAGGGATAATGGGCATCGATAGGGCCCCACTGTAAATATGTTCAGCATGTTCGAGGCTTTTTTTTTATAGGAACAATTTGAAGATTGTTAGCCTAAAGGTCCCAGAATGTTAATCTATAGCTTCTAGATTTTTACTGTATAAGTCCCAGATTGTTAACAGTATAGTCTTCCTTGTAAATATGTTCTAGAGATTGTTGTTGTTGTTGTTAGAAGTAAATATGTTCTTCAAATGTTTGGCTGAACTTTGTTCAATAAATACTATTTCTTATTAAAACCTCGCCTCTCTTTGCAATTCCTTTGGGCAACCTTTGCACAGTGCTGGTTTCCACTTGCTCATGGTTCCTGGGGCTGCAGGTCCCTGGGGGTGCTGGCACAGCCAGCCCTGGCTGAGGGTCCCTGTGCAGGGGGGTCCCACTGAGCCAGCACTGCTGTTCCTGGGGCACAGCAGTGTCCCCGAGGGCAAAGCTGTCACCAGCAGAGAGGGAGCTCTGACAGCAGCAGGCCCTGCAGCAACGCTACCAAAGCAAAGGAAACCTCCTGACACCCTTCCTGCTGCATCCACAGGGACTCCTGGGCAGGAGCCAGCATCAGGCACAGGGATGCAACATCCACCTCCATGCTCTGAAGGTCTCGACAGCCTTGGCAAGTCTGGGACCTGCACCCGGGCTGCTGCAGGGGCTGATGTTTAAGGCTTGCAGCCTCCAAAGCCTCTGGGCTTTGCTTCCCCCGCTGCCTTCCATTGCCCTGTGCCCAGGATCCTCACCCTGCCCGTGTTCCTGCTGCTGCCAGCAGCCCCCAGAGCCCCTCACTCCCTGAGCATCCCCATCACACGGAGCACTGGCAAATCCCACACGCTTTGCAAAGCAAACTCCCCCACAGTAACCAAACCACTCTTTGGTCAGAGGGTGCCAAGGGGAAGCTCAGCACCAGCTGCCGTTTAAAGCCTGCTTTCAAAAGTGGGTTCAGGCACTCTGGCAGTGCCTGCTGCGCAGCTGAGGCTGTGGGGACACAGCACTGGCTCAGGCCAGCCCTCAGCCCCTCACAGCTCATGCCAAGGGCCCAGCTCACAAAGCAGTTTCACACCACTTGCTGCAGCTATTTCAAAGGCCTAAATGTCATTCGCAGGAGCCATTTAGTTGCCAACTCAGTGTCCGTGTCCTGGCAGGAGAAGCCACCAAGGGGCCTCTGCATGTGCACTCAGGGCACTTCCACTGCCATCCCAAAGGGATCGCAAAGGACAGGGCTCTTCTTTCAGCACTGCTGAGCTCCTCACCCAGCATTGAAGTCTCAGGAAGAGACAAGAATTGAGTGCACCAGGGAAGCTGGCCTCCAAGAAAAGGCATCAATCCCACGGCCCACCCAAGCCAACGGCCTGCATGTCTGTACCTTCTCCTCCTTCTCTCTTCTCTGCTGTCACTTTGCCCCTTCTCTCTGTCCGGGAGCTTGGCCTCTCAGACAAATAAAAGATGTGCATCCACACCTAGGCACGGCATAGATGTCTCACACAACTGTCCCTTCTTCCCCGACAGCTGCAAATCCTACAGCTGCCAGACCTCATCCCTTGCTCCTAGAAAGGGAGACAAGACTTTCCATTCTAATCCATTGCCCAGCCCTAAGTCAACGACACAGTCAGTAGAAATAGCTGTGAAATCCCCGGCAGGAACCTGCCAGAAGAGCTACAGCTGTGGAGGGGGAAGCAGCAAACTCCCACCCCCACCACTGCTTTGGACTCCTTACCAGCTAAAACAGATCACACTCCTGCGACTTTTTTCCATTTTTTGTTAACCACAACTACCATCAATTTAAATCCATTGAAAACAAGATCACAGGAGGGGTTGCGTGGAAAGGAACCTTCAATCCCACCCAGTGCAAGCTTTGCCATGGCAGGGACACCTGCCACTGTCCCACGCTGCTCCAGCCTGGCCTTGGGCACTGCCAGGGATCCAGGGGCAGCCACAGCTGCTCTGGGCACCCTGTGCCAGCCCTGCCCATCCTGCCACGGAACACTTGCTGACCCATATCCCATCTGCAGCTGCTCCCAGTGCCAACAGGTGTCACTGCATGGCCTTGGGATGATGGATCAAGAGAAAGCCCCAAGCTTTGAGCAGAGTTCCCAGTGCCTGTGCTGGGGACGTGCCACCCACCTGCCCCTCAAGCACTCAGCTGCCTCGCAGCCAGATGGAGTGTCCAACGGGTAAAGTACTCCCAGAGGATCAAACCCTGGTCACTGCACCAATGACAAGGTCTTTATTGGGAAAAGAAATGTCGAAGCACAGCGACATTACTTTTCCAAGCAGGAGACGCTGATCCTGTGCCGGCAGCGCAGGGATGCGGTGATTGCTGGTCCTCATTTCATGCCTTTATCAGCTGCAGGGGCACCAGGACAGGCTGTGGTCTCCCAGGGCAGCTCTGAGTGACACTGCTGTCCCCACCAGCTGTCCCCAGCCCTGGGTGCTGCCACGTGCCCCAGCCTCTGCAGCCCAAAGCACCTGGAGATCCCCCCGAGCATCAGCGATCAGGGCCGCTGCAATCAGCCTGCTGACACAAAACCTCAAGTGCTGCCACAAGAAAAGCAGCTGATTCATTGATACCTCGGAATTTCATGTCTCAATGCAAGGACAGGAAGCACCCCTATGCCACCAAATCATTGCTAAGGGCTTGCAAGCCTCAACGCGGAGATTTCAGCGTTGGACACGCAGTCAGGGCAAGGGTAAATCCACACAGAAATGACACAGAAATTCCAAAACACACATCATGTTGGTCTTGACGCCTTGCTTGTTGGCTCAAGGGCTGTTTCCGTGGGCCACGCTTGCACAGAAAGAAAGGAAGTGCAGCTGCTGAGGAACATCTCCATGCCCTCAGCAGGTTTTGGTGCCTTTGCTGCAGGGCCGCTCCTGTCAGAGCCCCCTCTCTGCTGCTGACACCTTTGCTCTTGGGGACACCAGCCCAGGAACACCAGCAGGGCCCAGGGTTGGGTCACGGGGACCCCCCTGTGCACAGGGACTCCCAGCCCCGTGGCTGTGCCAGCACCCCCAGAAACACCAAGATCTGGCAGCACTTTGCTCCGCTGCTCTTTCCGCACACGGAACCATCTCCTTCCTTTGCCATCCCAGGAAAATTCAACCTCTACCTCAGCCAAAGATCATTTCCTACACAGGGCTGATCAGAAATGTTCTTCTGCACTTCCTCCACCAAAACCACCCCCGCATGCCCACAAGACATTCCAGGGCCATCGGGAAACCCTCCACAAACACTGCGCAGGCACCCAGGACCACGGGCTTTCCATCTCTGCCATTCAGGCTCCCTGCGCTGCTCCTGGTCATTTTCTCCTCCTCTCTCCATAACTTTGGGAACCACAGAGCTCCCAGGCTTTGCCAATTCCCAAGGCCACTGCCATCCTTGACTTCTTGGACACCCCCAGGGCTGTGGACAGACACCCCTGTGTTTTCCCGCAGAAGATGTTAAGAGCCAACAGGAAGTCACAAAGTTACTGAGGCTGCTAGATCACCTCCCCAAAAGAAAAAGCTGAAAAAGCTGTGGCTGCTGAGGAAGGGGAGGTGAAGCTTGTGTGGCAAGCTCAGAGCACATTCACAATGAATGAAAGGTGGAAGAGGGAGAGTGACTCTTCCTCAGGAAGTGTATTGATGGAAGAAGGGGGAACGGGATCAAACGGAAAGAGAGTTGGAAGAGATCTGATGCTGGAAAGAAGTTCTTTAATCTGAGGCTGCTTGTCCCTGACACAGGGAGCTGTGCACATGTGGGTGCCCCATCCCCAGCAACATCCAAGGCCACATTGGACAGGGTTGAAGTGCTGGGAGCTTGCTCAGGTTGGAACCAGATGATTTCTAGGGTCTCTTCCAAGCCAAACCACTCAAGGACTTCATGGTTCTATGGCGTCCATCTCCAAGAGAGGAGTGGCCCTGAAGCTTCTGTGACATCACAGGGCCCGGAGTGCTCCAGGTGGAAGGTCCAGGGCCTGGAGACCAGCACAACAGACAGTTCACCTGCTGCCAGCACTCAGTTCTCCCCCACTCTTCTCTCTCTGCCACGGTGCCAAGATGTTCCTGCTGCCAGTACTCGCTTGTCCCCCGCTCTTCGTTCTCTGCCTTGGTGCTGAGCTACTCCTGCTGCCGGGACTTTTCCTGCACTTCTACTGCACCATCAACACCAACAGCATGAGCGCTCCTGTCCCAGTGGAGGTACAGTGCCATCCCAGGGAGGGGGGCAGCCCTGAGTGCCAGGGCAGGCTGCAGCCCTGTGGGGATGGATGCTGGGGACAGGGACCCCAAGTGACATTGTGCTGTCTCATGCAGACTGCCAGACACACCATTGAGGATATGGAGGTGGATGAGCAGGATGACACCGAGCCCATGGAAGTGGATGAATATGATGAGACTGAGCCCATGGAAGTGGATGAGCAGGATGACACCGAGCCCATGGAAGTAGATGAATATGATGAGACTGAGCCCATGGACGTCGATGAGAAGGACAAGGAAGAGCCCGTGATCCTGGCATGAGGATGGAGCCCCAGGAGCAGGACAACCTGATGCTCCCCTGCCCTGCCCACAGGCAGTGCCCAGCCTGGGGCGGGGCTGGCTGGCTCTCCTCAGGGACATGGTGCTCAAGGAAGTCCTGCTCTGCTGCTTCCTTCCTTCCTTCCTTCCTTCCTTTCTTCCTTCCCTCCCAGACTGACAGGGATAATGGGCATCGATAGGGCCCCACTGTAAATATGTTCAGCATGTTCGAGGCTTTTTTTTATAGGAACAATTTGAAGATTGTTAGCCTAAAGGTCCCAGAATGTTAATCTATAGCTTCTAGATTTTTACAGTATAAGTCCCAGATTGTTAACAGTATAGTCTTCCTTGTAAATATGTTCTAGAGACTGTTGTTGTTGTTGTTAGAAGTAAATATGTTCTTCAAATGTTTGGCTGAACTTTGTTCAATAAATACTATTTCTTATTAAAACCTCGCCTCTCTTTGCAATTCCTTTGGGCAACGTTTGCACAGTGCTGGTTTCCACTTGCTCATGGTTCCTGGGGCTGCAGGTCCCTGGGGGTGCTGGCACAGCCAGCCCTGCCTGAGGGTCCCTGTGCAGGGGGGTCCCACTGAGCCAGCACTGCTGTTCATGGGGCACAGCAGTGTCCCCAAGGGCAAAGCTGTCACCAGCAGAGAGGGAGCTCTGACAGCAGCAGGCCCTGCAGCAACGCTACCAAAGCAAAGGAAACCTCCTGACACCCTTCCTGCTGCGGCCACAGGGACTCCTGGGCAGGAGCCAGCATCAGGCACAGGGATGCAACATCCACCTCCATGCTCTGAAGGTCTCGACAGCCTTGGCAAGTCTGGGACCTGCACCCGGGCTGCTGCAGGGGCTGATGTTTAAGGCTTGCAGCCTCCAAAGCCTCTGGGCTTTGCTTCCCCCGCTGCCTTCCATTGCCCTGTGCCCAGGATCCTCACCCTGCCCGTGTTCCTGCTGCTGCCAGCAGCCCCCAGAGCCCCTCACTCCCTGAGCATCCCCATCACACGGAGCACTGGCAAATCCCACACGCTTCACAAAGGAAACTCCCCCACAGTAACCAAACCACTCTTTGGTCAGAGGGTGCCAAGGGGAAGCTCAGCACCAGCTGTCGTTTAAAGCATGCTTTCAAAAGTGGGTTCAGGCACTCTGGCAGTGCCTGCTGCGCAGCTGAGGCTGTGGGGACACAGCACTGGCTCAGGCCAGCCCTCAGCCCCTCACAGCTCATGCCAAGGGCCCAGCTCGCAAAGCAGTTTCACACCACTTGCTGCAGCTATTTCAAAGGCCTAAATGTCATTCGCAGGAGCCATTTAGTTGCCAACTCAGTGTCCGTGTCCTGGCAGGAGAAGCCACCAAGGGGCCTCTGCATGTGCACTCAGGGCACTTCCACTGCCATCCCAAAGGGATCGCAAAGGACAGGGCTCTTCTTTCAGATGTCTTACACAACTGTCCCTTCTTCCCCGACAGCTGCAAATCCTACAGCTGCCAGACCTCATCCCTTGCTCCTAGAAAGGGAGAGAAGACTTTCCATTCTAATCCATTGCCCAGCCCTAAGTCAACGACACAGTCAGTAGAAATAGCTGTGAAATCCCCGGCAGGAACCTGCCAGAAGAGCTACAGCTGTGGAGGGGGAAGCAGCAAACTCCCACTCCCACCCCCACCACTGCTTTGGACTCCTTACCAGCTAAAACATATCCTGTTTTAATGCACATTTATGGTTTTGTTTTGCACTGAGGATGGGTTGTTCTGTTTGCCCATGGGTTTGTATCCTGGTTGTCCCCTTCCCTTAACCCCTCCCTTTCCCCTGGCCAGCCCTGAGTGTGAACAACCCCTGTGACCCGGGGTTTCTTCGCCCTTGAGTTGGGATTGAAAATACCCCACGTTTCCCATGCTATCTCTCTTCTCCCTGCAACCCTTCAGGACAATAAACTCGGATCATTCCGGGAAGGAGGGCCCCCTCTAATTTTTTACCTTTGTCCTTGTCAGATAAAAATCCCCCATCTCTCTGACCCTGAGCTATCCCAGGCACGTCAGAGAGACCACGGGGAAGATCCGACAAGTTGGCGCTCCGCCTTGACGGCTTTCTCACAGAAGTTTGAGAGCCTCTTGCTCTGGGCTGGAGTCCTATCTAAGGATTCATTAAGCCTTTTGGATTGCTCAGCTCCTTTCTAGCACGAAATTGCTTTCTGCGCAATATTCTGCTAGAAAGGGACAAACTGGTAGCTTGCTTTGGAGCCCAACAAGTCAGCTGGGGACAAGGGACTTTTCTTTGCAGCACTTTGGATGACCCAAGCCTCTAGGAAGGGGTGAGTGACCCTTGCAGCAGGCAGGGACCCCAAAAGGAGCCGGGGGGGTGGGGAGGGGGTCGGTCGGAAGACGGGTGTGGCAGCATAGCCAGCGTGTGGCCCCTTCTAACCCGGGGTTAGGGGGCAACAGCTGCCTGTTTTCTGGTTTTTCTGACTGCAAGAAAAGGTAGATTGTTTGCATAGTTTGCATTTAACAGTACGGGCTCTAAGCTTTCTGCGCAACAGAGGAGTTTATATTCCCAAATTCGGGAAATTTTACATAGTGGATAAGTTAGGACTTCTAAAAGATGTTTAAAGCATTTTGTGTGTTGGCTATCTATTCAGTTCCCTCAGTTTACCCTGCAGAATGTAAATTCAAGCTCCTCTTGGGACAAAATGGGGGATCTTTTAACATGAAAAATAGAAGATGGAGAGGAATCACTTTGTCAGTTCCTCCCAATATTCCTAAAAGTTCGCAAAGAATTGATGAAGAGAGAACTGAAAAGACAGCCACGGGAAACCCATCTGACTTTCCCTATCCCTTCTCCTCTCTCCCCCTCTGCCCCTGAATTGAAAAGGACGCATGGGTCTCCCCCGGATGTTCAGGAAGCCTGCCATAGCCGTGGTTTCCCAGAACAGTATCCAGGCCATGTGGCCGATCCCCTGGGCGTCTCTCAATACCAGGGGGGAGTCCACCATGGCGGCGGCCACGTGTTTGATCCCCCAGGTTACCTTCCTTCTTCCCAAAATTCCTATTTCCCGCCTGCACCTGCCCCTAACCCTTCCTCCTCCAATAACCCTTTCCATCCCTCCGACCCGCCCCCTCCCTCCTCCAGGTACCTGCCCTGCATGGCGTCACCCTGCGGCCCCGCCCCCAGGTGTTGCAATCCCGCTTCCCACCGTCCCCCTTCCCACCCGGGTGGCTCGGGCCCCTCCCCTACTGTTTCCTGTGCTTGCCCTCAGGGTCGCCACGGGAACGGGGGCGGGGAACAGAGAGCCTGCCCTCCGAGCTGCCGCGGGGAGCGGGGCGGGACCATCCCCTCTCACACACCCTGCGGGGCGGGGAGAATTGTCCCTCCGGATTCCCAAGCGGGGGAAATAAACCCATTCCCGGTCCACGCGGCAGGCGGGGGTCGGCAGCCTCCCGGGTCCGGCGTGGGGGGCGATGGCCAGCAGCTCCCGGAACCCTACGGGGGTGGGGGGGGGAAACGGGTCCTCCTCCGAGCTGCCGCGAGTGTGGGGACGGGCGAGGGGGGTTCCCACCCCCCGGCTGCCATGCGGGGTGGGGTGAAACCCTTCCCGGTTCCCGAGGGGAGGGAAGTCTCTCCTCCCTGGATTGCCGCGGCTGCGGGGCAGGGAGCAGCCCTGCTCCGGGCCGCCCCGGGGGTGCCGGCGCTGGCCATGCCCACCCTGCCGGCCCCTGCGGGGGAAGGGCTGGCCCTGCTCCCGGCTGCCTCGGGGGGGGCAGCGGGGGCCGTGTCCCACCTCCCAGCCCTCCCGGGAGTGGGGGGAGTGGGGGGAAACCCTGGGAATCAGGAGCCCGGGGATCGGAACCTGGAACAAAAAAACATACCATCGGTTGCTCCTGTTATATACGCAGGAAGGAGAAATGAAATTAGACAATTCCAAAATTTTTCATCTCAAACTTTTAGGGAACTTTGCAAAATTCAAAAAGAATTTGGCCGCAATAGTGAAATCTTTAAAGGGATGTTGAAAGCTACCCTACCATCCAATGAATTAGTTCCAGCTGATCTTCGAGATCTTTTCAAGTGTTTCCTGAGCCCCTCAGAGTTTGATATGTGGGAAAACATTTGGAAGAGATCTCTGAAGGGACTGCTAAAGGAACTTCTACAAAGTAGCCAAAATGCAGTAGACCCAGATGGAAATCCCGTAACTCTAGAATATTTATGTGGGGAAGGGGAGTGGTCTAACCCTGACGATCAAGTCAGAGTACTAACAAAATGGATTCTAACAAACATCTGTGAAGTAGCAGAAAAGGTTTTTAACCAGCTGCCTACTTCAGAGACCACGGGTAGTTATACTAATGTTAAACAGTTTACTTCTGAGCCCTTTTTACAGTTTGTTGATGGCCTTGGAGAACAGATCCAAAGACAAGTGCAGAATCCCTTAGCACAAGAGGAACTCATTTAGGAGTTGGCCCAGAGAAATGCTAATGAGGCCTGTCCAAGAGTGATCCTGGGCCTGCCTCCAATGCCACCACCTACTTTACCAGAGATTATAGAGGCATGCACCAGGAACGCAGAGCTGTTCAGTGGGCCAGAAAGAAGGCTTGGACTACCAAACCCAAGAACTGCACCAGCCGTAACATCAGGAGTAAAGAAGCAGCCCATGACACCAGAACAGCTTCAGCACATCATCTGCTTCCACTGCAGAAACCCAGGACACTTCGCCAGAGACTGTCCACAAAGCCAACAGCAAAACAAACTCAACCAACAAAAAAACTAAATTTAAAGTGCGTACCCGCAACTGACAGAACTGCGCGCAAAGATATAAATGCAGCGGGCTCCACACTGGCAGAAGCCTCTCTCTTGACCGAAAAGGGGGAGGAAGGGAAACAGGGTGTGGGAATGCAAAATGAATGTTTGTTTAAAAAAGTTAAGCAGCTGCAAGGCCATTTTAGGCTTATAACTACCAAAGGTTTTCATTTCAGGTCTACTGACTGGACAGTCATTGCAGTGGACCTGCCAGACAACTTACAGGACGTGACGTTAAACCACAGGGAACTGGACAGTGAGTATTTTGTTACTGGGGACACAGCACACCCACACCCCTGGAAATTGAGATAGCTCCCATGACCATCAAGGGAAACATAAGTAGCCTCATTCTCCTGGCAAGATGTCCCCAAACACCATTCTATTTGGCTGAAGGGCAAATCATTGCCCAGGCAATTCCTATTCCAGCAGAGATCCCAGTAGATGGAAAATCACCTGAAGTCTACTGGGCAGAAGTGGTGGGTGAGGACAAACCCTCTATGGCATGCAACCTGACCCGTGGATCAGATCATCTCCATGTGGAAGGGCTGCTTGACACAGGGGCAGATGTGACAATCATACCCGAAAGGATGTGGCCGTCACATTGGGACCTGCAACCCGTGGCAGGCAAAATCCAGGGTATAGGAGGGATAAAATTGGCAAAAGTCTCAAAAAGCATTGTGCAGATTGAGGGACCAGACGGAAAATTGGCCAGTGTCCGTCCATTTGTTACAGACTGCAAGTGCCCCCTATGGGGGAGAGACACCATGTCCCAGTGGGGGGTCAAATTAGTTATCCCTAAGACTCCCCAGGATTTTTAATGGCGGCCACTGTAGAGCGCCCTGCCCAAAAGTTAACATGGTTAAATGACACTCCAATTTGGGTACACCAGTGGCCGCTTAGCAAAGAAAAGCTTAAGGCGCTTGAAGAGCTCGTAGAGGAGCAATTGGCAAAGGGCCACAGAGAAGAAACAACTAGCCCTTGGAATTCCCTGGTCTTTGTGATAAAGAAACCAGGGAAAGACAAGTGGCATCTTCTCCATGATCTCTGGGAGATAAACAAAGTAATTAAGGACATGGGGTCACTCCAGCCTGGGATGCCTTCTCCAAAAATGCTTCCCCAAAATTGGCAATTGGCTGCCCTGGACATCAAGGACTGTTTCTTCCAAATTCCCCTCCACCCAAAGGATGCTCCGCGGTTTGCCTTTTCGGTACCCACCACTAATCGAGAAGCCCCAGGGAAGAGGTACCACTGGAAAGTCCTTCCCCAGGGAATGAAGTGCAGTCCCTCCATCTGCAAGTGGTATGTAGCCTCGTTGCTTTCCCCGGTGCGTGCTGAAAAGGGGGAGGCCATTATCCTACACTACATGGAAGATGTACTTGTGTGTGTTCCCCCAATGACACTATACTCCAAGACACACTTGACCTAGTGGTTAAAGTCTTAACCTCTGCTGGATTTCAATTGCAGGAGGACAAGGTCCAAAGGATGCCACTTTGGAGGTACCTGGGCTTGGAAATAACTGCGCGCACCATTGTGCCGCAAAGATTGGCAATTAATAACAATCCAAAAACCCTAGCAGATCTCCATTCCTTGTGTGGGTCTTTGAACTGGGTCAGGCCCTGGCTAGGCCTCACCAATGAGGACCTAAGCCCCCTCCTCAATTTATTAAAGGGGGAGAGAGAGCTGGATTCTCCCAGAGAACTGACCCCAGAGGCAAAAACAGTCATAGAAAAAGCAGAAAAAGCTTTGGGCACAAGGCAAGCTCACCGGTATCACCCCGAGCTGCCCTTTAAATTTATTATCCTGGGAAAGCTGCCACACCTGCACGGTTTGATATTTCAGTGGACCAAAGGGCAAAAAGATTCACGTTCAATCATAGAGTGGATTTTCCTTTCACGTGCAAGACCCAAAACCATCACTAAGCCACAAGAGCTAATAGCTCAGCTGATTTGTAAGGCAAGAGTAAGACTTTGTGAGCTGGCTGGTTGTGACTTTGCATGTATTCACCTCCCGGTCAAGCTTTCAAAGGAAGGAAAGAACTCTCCTGAGAAACTGACCAAAGAAATGTTTGAGCACCTGCTTCAGAGCAATGCCAACCTGCAGCTGTCCCTGGATAGCTACAGTGGACAAATATCAGTCCACGCCCCATCTCACAAGCTGTTCAATGAGGAATTCCACCTCATTCCTTGTGAAAAAAGGAGCCGTAGGCCACTCAAAGCTCTCACAGTGTTCACTGATGTGTCTGGAGCATCCCACAAGTCGGTGATGACTTGGAGAAATCCACAAACTCAAAATTGGGAAGCTGAGGTTGAGTTTGTGGAGGGTTCGCCCCAGATAGCAGAACTGGCCGCAGCTGTGAGAGCCTTTGAGAAGTTCTCGGAGCCAATTAACTTGGTAACCGACTCAACCTATGTAGCAGGGGTGGTATCCAGAGCAGAGCAGGCAGTTCTCAAGGACATCGAGAACGAGCAGCTCTTCAGGTTGCTCTCCAGACTAATCTGTTTGGTTTCGCATAGAGAGCACCTGTTCTATGTGATGCATGTAAGGTCACACACCGATCTGCCAGGTGAAATTGCAGAAGGGAATCATAAGGCAGACTCCCTTGCTGCCCCAGCTGAGAAAGCACGCCTCCCTGACAATTTTCCAACAGGCAAAGCTGAGCCACCAGCAGTACCATCAAAATGTGCCAGGTCTGATCCGTCAGTTCCAGCTAACACGGAGTCAGGCTCGAGCCATTGTGGCCACCTGTCCCAGCTGCCAGCTCCAGGCCATGCCTTCGCTGGGTGTAGGGGTTAACCCCCGAGGCCTTGGCAGCTGTGAGGTGTGGCAGACAGACATCACACACATACCCAGTTTTGGTCGCCTCAAATATGTACTTGTAAGCATTGATACATATTCGGGTGCAGTTGATGCCTCTGGCCACGCAGGAGAAAAGGCTGTGCATGCCAAACAACACCTAGTGCAAGCCTTTTCAGTGCTGGGGATCCCTAGGGAAATCAAAATGGACAATGGCCCAGCGTACACATCCAAGGAGTTCCTAGAGTTTGTTCAGCAGTGGGGAGTGGAACATAAAACTGGCATCCCCCACTCCCTCACATCCAAGGTGTGATCGAGCGTGCCCACCAGACGCTCAAACAGGTCCTGGCTAGACAGAGTAGTTCAACTTTGTGGATGTCTCCACAGCAAAAGCTCTGTAAAGCCATGTTTACTATCCATTTTCTAAACTGTTCTTTTGAAAATATGAGTCCACCTGTGGTTCGTCACTTTAACAGTGGCAGTCAATTCAAACTGTCCCAGCATCCACCAGTTTTGATTAGGGACCCAGAAACATGGGAAACCAAAGGTCCCTATGAGCTTGTTACCTGGGGGTGTGGTTATGCATGTGTATCCACCCCCTCAGGTTCCAGGTGGATCCCCCACAAGTGGGTGAAACCTTTTGTCCCCAAACATCCAGCTCCAGCAGAAGGGGATGACAAGCAAGTTTCAATTGCTTCAAACAGAAGACGCCGCCGAGAAGAAAACATCTCCTTGGAATGTGATTTTAACTCTAGCAAGGACACAAACCTTTAATATGCTTTAAAAATGTTTACTTTTCCCTTTTAGAAAAAACCTAACTCCCACTCATCCCAGTGATGAACCTTATCCAATATTGCGATATCCTGAATCGGAATGAAACCGATGCCTTTCTCGTAACTTATTAAACAAAAAATGGGGAGATGTTGTAATGCACATTTATGGTTTTGTGTTGCACTGAGGATGGTTTCTTCTGTTTCCCCGTGGGTTTGTATCCTGGTTGCCGCCTTCCCTTAACCCCTCCCTTTCCCCTGGCCAACCCTGAGTGGCTGTGACCTGGGGTTCCTCCGCCCTTGAGTTGGGAGTGAAAATACCCGGCTATCTCCCCATTTCCCATGCTATCTCTCTTCTCCCTGCAACCCCTCAGGACAAAAAACTTGGATCATCTCGGGAAACAGAGCCTCCTCTAATTTTTGACCTTTGTCCTTGTCAGATAAAAGATCCCCCACCTCTTCGACCACGAGCTAGCCGAGGCAGGTCAGAGGGACCAGGGGGAAGATCCGACAATATCCCACTCCTGTGACTTTTTCCATTTATTGTTAACCACAACTACCATCAATTTAAATCCATTGAAAACAAGATCACAGGAGGGGTTGCGTGGAAAGGAACCTTCAATCCCACCCAGTGCAAGCTTTGCCATGGCAGGGACACCTGCCACTGTCCCACGCTGCTCCAGCCTGGCCTTGGGCACTGCCAGGGATCCAGGGGCAGCCACAGCTGCTCTGGGCACCCTGTGCCAGCCCTGCCCATCCTGCCAGGGAACACTTCCTGACCCATATCCCATCTGCAGCTGCTCCCAGTGCCAACAGGTGTCACTGCATGGCCTTGGGATGATGGATCAAGAGAAAGCCCCAAGCTTTGAGCACAGTTCCCAGTGCCTGTGCTGGGGACATGCCACCCACCTGCCCCTCAAGCACTCAACTGCCTCACAGCCAAATGGAGTGTCCAACGGGTAAAGCACTCCCAGAGGATCAAACCCTGGTCACTGCACCAATGACAAGGTCTTTATTGGAAAAAGAAATGTCGAAGCACTGTAACATTTCTTTTCCAAGCAGGAGACGCTGATCCTGTGCCGGCAGCGCAGGGATGCTGTTATTGCTGGTCCTCATTTCATCCCTTTATCAGCTGCAGGGCCACCAGGACAGGCTGTGGTCTCCCAGGGCAGCTCTGAGTGACACTGCTGTCCCCACCAGCTGTCCCCAGCCCTGGGTGCTGCCAGGTGCCCCAGCCTCTGCAGCCCAAAGCACCTGGAGATCCCCCTGAGCATCAGCGATCAGGGCCGCTGCAATCAGCCTGCTGACCCAAAACCTCAAGTGCTGCCACAAGAAAAGCAGCTGATTCATTGATACCTCGAAATTTCATGTCTCAATGCAAGGACAGGAAGCACCCCTATGCCACCAAATCATTGCTAAGGGCTTGCAAGCCTCAACGCGGAGATTGCAGCGTTGGACACGCAGTCAGGGCAAGGGTAAATCCACACAGAGATGACACAGAAATTCCAAAACACACATCATGTTGGTCTTGACGCCTTTCTTGTTGGCTCAAGGGCTGTTTCCGTGG
This sequence comes from Cinclus cinclus, assembly GCF_963662255.1. Taxonomy (NCBI): domain Eukaryota; kingdom Metazoa; phylum Chordata; class Aves; order Passeriformes; family Cinclidae; genus Cinclus; species Cinclus cinclus. The sequence continues at coordinate 3,331,624 of NC_085059.1, forward strand.
GCCACGCTTGCACAGAAAGAAAGGAAGTGCAGCTGCTGAGGAACATCTCCATGCCCTCAGCAGGTTTTGGTGCCTTTGCTGCAGGGCCGCTCCTGTCAGAGCCCCCTCTCTGCTGCTGACACCTTTGCTCTTGGGGACACCAGCCCAGGAACACCAGCAGGGCCCAGGGTTGGCTCAGGGGGACCCCCCTGTGCACAGGGACTCCCAGCCCCGTGGCTGTGCCAGCACCCCCAGAAACACCAAGATCTGGCAGCACTTTGCTCCGCTGCTCTTTCTGCACACGGAACCATCTCCTTCCTTTGCCATCTCAGGAAAATTCAACCTCTACCTCAGCCAAAGATCATTTCCTACACATGGCTGATCAGAAATGTTCTTCTGCACTTCCTCCACCAAAACCACCCCCGCATGCCCACAAGACATTCCAGGGCCATCGGGAAACCCTCCACAAACACTGCGCAGGCACCCAGGACCACGGGCTTTCCATCTCTGCCATTCAGGCTCCCTGCGCTGCTCCTGGTCATTTTCTCCTCCTCTCTCCATAACTTTGGGAACCACAGAGCTCCCAGGCTTTGGCAATTCCCAAGGCCACTGCCATCCTTGACTTCTTGGACACCCCCAGGGCTGTGGACAGACACCCCTGTGTTTTCCCGCAGAAGATGTTAAGAGCCAACAGGAAGTCACAAAGTTACTGAGGCTGCTAGATCACCTCCCCAAAAGAAAAAGCTGAAAAAGCTGTGGCTGCTGAGGAAGGGGAGGTGAAGCTTGTGTGGCAAGCTCAGAGCACATTCACAATGAATGAAAGGTGGAAGAGGGAGGGTGACTCTTCCTCAGGAAGTCTACTGATGGGACAAGGGGGAATGAGATCAAACGGAAAGAGAGTTGGAAGAGATTTGATGCTGGAAAGAAGTTCTTTAATCTGAGGCTGCTTGTCCCTGACACAGGGAGCTGTGCACATGTGGGTGCCCCATCCCCAGCAACATCCAAGGCCACGTTGGACAGGGTTGAAGTGCTGGGAGCTTGCTCAGGTTGGAACCAGATGATTTTTAGGGTCTCTTCCAAGCCAAACCACTCTAGGATTGGATGGTTCTATGGTGTCCATCTCCAAGAGAGGAGTGGCCCTGAAGCTTCTGTGACATCACAGGGCACAGAGTGCTCCAGGTGGAAGGTCCAGGGCCTGGAGACCAGCACAACAGACAGTTCACCTGCTGCCAGCACTCAGTTCTCCCCCACTCTTCGCTCTCTGCCACGGTGCCAAGATGTTCCTGCTGCCAGTACTCGCTTGTCCCCCGCTCTTCGTTCTCTGTCTTGGTGCTGAGCTGCTCCTGCTGCCGGGACTTTTCCTGCACTTCTACTGGAGCATCAACACCAACAGCATGAGCGCTCCTGTCCCAGTGGAGGTACAGTGCCATCCCAGGGAGGGGGGCTGCCTGGACTGCCAGGGCAGGCTGCAGCCCTGTGGGGATGGATGCTGGGGAATGGGACCCCAAGTGACATTGTGCTGTCTCATGCAGACTGCCAGAGACACCATTGAGGATATGGAGGTGGATGAGCAGGATGACACCGAGCCCATGGAAGTGGATGAATATGATGAGACTGAGCCCATGGAAGTGGATGAGCAGGATGACACCGAGCCCATGGAAGTGGACGAATATGATGAGACTGAGCCCATGGAAGTGGATGAACAGGATGACACCGAGCCCATGGAAGTGGATGAATATGATGAGACTGAGCCCATGGACGTCGATGAGAAGGACAAGGAAGAGCCCGTGATCCTGGCATGAGGATGGAGCCCCAGGAGCAGGACAACCTGATGCTCCCCTGCCCTGCCCACAGGCAGTGCCCAGCCTGGGGCGGGGCTGGCTGGCTCTCCTCAGGGACATGGTGCTCAAGGAAGTCCTGCTCTGCTGCTTCCTTCCTTCCTTCCTTCCCTCCCAGACTGACAGGGAAAATGGGCATCGACAGGGCCCCGCTGTAAATATGTTCAGCATGTTCGAGGCTTTTTTTATAGGAACAATTTGAAGATTGTTAGCCTAAAGGTCCCAGAATGTTAATCTATAGCTTCTAGATTTTTACTGTATAGGTCCCAGATTGTTACCAGTATAGTCTTCCTTGTAAATATGTTCTAGAGATTGTTGTTGTTGTTGCTGTTAGAAGGAAACATGTTCTTCAAATGTTTGGCTGAACTTTGTTCAATAAATACTATTTCTTATTAAAACCTCGCCTCTCTTTGCAATTCCTTTGGGCAACGTTTGCACAGTGCTGGTTTCCACTTGCTCATGGTTCCTGGGGCTGCAGGTCCCTGGGGGTGCTGGCACAGCCAGCCCTGGCTGGGAGTCCCTGTGCAGGGGGGTCCCACTGAGCCAGCACTGCTGTTCCTGGGGCACAGCAGTGTCCCCAAGGGCAAAGCTCTCACCAGCAGAGAGGGAGCTCTGACAGCAGCAGGCCCTGCAGCAACGCTACCAAAGAAAAGGAAACCTCCTGACACCCTTCCTGCTGCAGCCACAGGGACTCCTGGGCAGGCGCCAGCATCAGGCACAGGGATGCAACATCCACATCCATGCTCTGAAGGTCTCAACAGCCTTGGCAAGTCTGGGACCTGCACCCGGGCTGCTGCAGGGGCTGATGTTTAAGGCTTGCAGCCTCCAAAGCCTCTGGGCTTTGCTTCCCCCGCTGCCTTCCATTGCCCTGTGCCCAGGATCCTCACCCTGCCCGTGTTCCTGCTGCTGCCAGCAGCCCCCAGAGCCCCTCACTCCCTGAGCATCCCCATCACAGGGAGCACCGGCAAATCCCACACGCTTCACAAAGCAAACTCCCCCCACAGTAACCAAACCACTCTTTGGTCAGAGGGTGCCAAGGGGAAGCTCAGCACCAGCTGCCGTTTAAAGCATGCTTTCAAAAGTGGGTTCAGGCACTCTGGCAGTGCCTGCTGCGCAGCTGAGGCTGTGGGGACACAGCACTGGCTCAGGCCAGCCCTCAGCCCCTCACAGCTCATGCCAAGGGCCCAGCTCACAAAGCAGTTTCACACCACTTGCTGCAGCTATTTCAAAGGCCTAAATGTCATTCGCAGGAGCCATTTAGTTGCCAACTCAGTGTCCGTGTCCTGGCAGGAGAAGCCACCAAGGGGCCTCTGCATGTGCACTCAGAGCACTTCCACTGCCATCCCAAAGGGATCGCAAAGGACAGGGCTCTTCTTTCAGCACTGCTGAGCTCCTCACGCAGCATTGAAGTCTCAGGAAGAGACAAGAATTGAGTGCACCAGGGAAGCTGGCCTCCAAGAAAAGGCATCAATCCCACGGCCCACCCAAGCCAACGGCCTGCATGTCTGTACCTTCTCCTCCTTCTCTCTTCTCTGCTGTCACTTTGCCCCTTCTCTCTGTCCAGGACCTTGGACTCTCAGACAAATAAAAGATGTGCATGCTCACGTAGGCACGGCATAGATGTCTTACACAACTGTCCCTTCTTCCCCGACAGCTGCAAATCCTACAGCTGCCAGACCTCATCCCTTGCTCCTAGAAAGGGAGACAAGACTTTCCATTCTAATCCATTGCCCAGCCCTAAGTCAACGACACAGTCAGTAGAAATAGCTGTGAAATCCCCGGCAGGAACCTGCCAGAAGAGCTACAGCTGTGGAGGGGGAAGCAGCAAACTCCCACCCCCACCACTGCTTTGGACTCCTTACCAGCTAAAACAGATCCCACTCCTGCGACTTTTTCCATTTTTTGTTAACCACAACTACCATCAATTTAAATCCATTGAAAACAAGATCACAGGAGGGGTTGCGTGGAAAGGAACCTTCAATCCCACCCAGTGCAAGCTTTGCCATGGCAGGGACACCTGCCACTGTCCCACGCTGCTCCAGCCTGGCCTTGGGCACTGCCAGGGATCCAGGGGCAGCCACAGCTGCTCTGGGCACCCTGTGCCAGCCCTGCCCATCCTGCCAGGGAACACTTCCTGACCCATATCCCATCTGAAGCCGCTCCCAGTGCCAACAGGTGTCACTGCATGGCCTTGGGATGATGGAACAAGAGAAAGCCCCAAGCTTTGAGCACAGTTCCCAGTGCCTGTGCTGGGGACGTGCCACCCACCTGCCCCTCAAGCACTCAGCTGCCTCGCAGCCAAATGGAGTGTCCACGGGTAAAGCACTCCCAGAGGATCAAACCCTGGTCACTGCACCAATGACAAGGTCTTTATTGGGAAAAGAAATGTCGAAGCACAGCGACATTTCTTTTCCAAGCAGGAGACGCTGATCCTGTGCCGGCAGCGCAGGGATGCTGTTATTGCTGGTCCTCATTTCATCCCTTTATCAGCTGCAGGGCCACCAGGACAGGCTGTGGTCTCCCAGGGCAGCTCTGAGTGACACTGCTGTCCCCACCAGCTGTCCCCAGCCCTGGGTGCTGCCACGTGCCCCAGCCTCTGCAGCCCAAAGCACCTGGAGATCCCCCTGAGCATCAGCGATCAGGGCCGCTGCAATCAGCCTGCTGACCCAAAACCTCAAGTGCTGCCACAAGAAAAGCAGCTGATTCATTGATACCTCGAAATTTCATGTCTCAATGCAAGGACAGGAAGCAGCCCTATGCCACCAAATCATTGCTAAGGGCTTGCAAGCCTCAACGCGGAGATTTCAGCGTTGGACACGCAGTCAGGGCAAGGGTAAATCCACACAGAAATGACACAGAAATTCCAAAACACACATCATGTTGGTCTTGACGCCTTTCTTGTTGGCTCAAGGGCTGTTTCCGTGGGCCACGCTTGCACAGAAAGAAAGGAAGTGCAGCTGCTGAGGAACATCTCCATGCCCTCAGCAGGTTTTGGTGCCTTTGCTGCAGGGCCGCTCCTGTCAGAGCCCCCTCTCTGCTGCTGACACCTTTGCTCTTGGGGACACCAGCCCAGGAACACCAGCAAGGCCCAGGGTTGGGTCACGGGGACCCCCCTGTGCACAGGGAATCCCAGCCCCGTGGCTGTGCCAGCACCCCCAGAAACACCAAGATCTGGCAGCACTTTGCTCCGCTGCTCTTTCCGCACACGGAACCATCTCCTTCCTTTGCCATCCCAGGAAAATTCAACCTCTACCTCAGCCAAAGATCATTTCCTACACAGGGCTGATCAGAAATGTTCTTCTGCACTTCCTCCACCAAAACCACCCCCGCATGCCCACAAGACATTCCAGGGCCATCGGGAAACCCTCCACAAACACTGCGCAGGCACCCAGGACCACGGGCTTTCCATCTCTGCCATTCAGGCTCCCTGCGCTGCTCCTGGTCATTTTCTCCTCCTCTCTCCATAACTTTGGGAACCACAGAGCTCCCAGGCTTTGGCAATTCCCAAGGCCACTGCCATCCTTGACTTCTTGGACACCCCCAGGGCTGTGGACAGACACCCCTGTGTTTTCCCGCAGAAGATGTTAAGAGCCAACAGGAAGTCACAAAGTTACTGAGGCTGCTAGATCACCTCCCCAAAAGAAAAAGCTGAAAAAGCTGTGGCTGCTGAGGAAGGGGAGGTGAAGCTTGTGTGGCAAGCTCAGAGCACATTCACAGTGAATGAAAGGTGGAAGAGGGAGGGTGACTCTTCCTCAGGAAGTCTACTGATGGGACAAGGGGGAATGGGATCAAACGGAAAGAGAGTTGGAAGAGATTTGATGCTGGAAAGAAGTTCTTTAATGTGAGGCTTCTTGTCCCTGACACAGGGAGCTGTGCACATGTGGGTGCCCCATCCCCAGCAACATCCAAGGCCACATTGGACAGGGTTGAAGTGCTGGGAGCTTGCTCAGGTTGGAACCAGATGATTTTTAGGGTCTCTTCCAAGCCAAACCACTCAAGGACTTCATGGTTCTATGGCGTCCATCTCCAAGAGAGGAGTGGCCCTGAAGCTTCTGTGACATCACAGGGCCCAGAGTGCTCCAGGTGGAAGGTCCAGGGCCTGGAGACCAGCACAACAGACAGTTCACCTGCTGCCAGCACTCAGTTCTCCCCCACTCTTCTCTCTCTGCCACGGTGCCAAGATGTTCCTGCTGCCAGTACTCGCTTGTCCCCCGCTCTTCGTTCTCTGCCTTGGTGCTGAGCTGCTCCTGCTGCCGGGACTTTTCCTGCACTTCTACTGCACCATCAACACCAACAGCATGAGCGCTCCTGTCCCAGTGGAGGTACAGTGCCATCCCAGGGAGGGGGGCAGCCCTGAGTGCCAGGGCAGGCTGCAGCCCTGTGGGGATGGATGCTGGGGACAGGGACCCCAAGTGACATTGTGCTGTCTCATGCAGACTGCCAGAGACACCATTGAGGATATGGAGGTGGATGAGCAGGATGACACCGAGCCCATGGAAGTGGACGAATATGATGAGACTGAGCCCATGGAAGTGGATGAGCAGGATGACACCGAGCCCATGGAAGTGGACGAATATGATGAGACTGAGCCCATGGAAGTGGATGAGCAGGATGACACCGAGCCCATGGAAGTAGATGAATATGATGAGACAGAGCCCATGGACGTCGATGAGAAGGACAAGGAAGAGCCCGTGATCCTGGCATGAGGATGGAGCCCCAGGAGCAGGACAACCTGATGCTCCCCTGCCCTGCCCACAGGCAGTGCCCAGCCTGGGGCGGGGCTGGCTGGCTCTCCTCAGGGACATGGTGCTCAAGGAAGTCCTGCTCTGCTGCTTCCTTCCTTCCTTCCTTCCTTCCTTCCTTCCTTCCCTCCCAGACTGACAGGGATAATGGGCATCGATAGGGCCCCACTGTAAATATGTTCAGCATGTTCGAGGCTTTTTTTTATAGGAACAATTTGAAGATTGTTAGCCTAAAGGTCCCAGAATGTTAATCTATAGCTTCTAGATTTTTACAGTATAAGTCCCAGATTGTTAACAGTATAGTCTTCCTTGTAAATATGTTCTAGAGATTGTTGTTGTTGTTGTTAGAAGTAAATATGTTCTTCAAATGTTTGGCTGAACTTTGTTCAATAAATACTATTTCTTATTAAAACCTCGCCTCTCTTTGCAATTCCTTTGGGCAACCTTTGCACAGTGCTGGTTTCCACTTGCTCATGGTTCCTGGGGCTGCAGGTCCCTGGGGGTGCTGGCACAGCCAGCCCTGGCTGGGAGTCCCTGTGCAGGGGGGCCCCACTGAGCCAGCACTGCTGTTCCTGGGGCACAGCAGTGTCCCCGAGGGCAAAGCTCTCACCAGCAGAGAGGGAGCTCTGACAGCAGCAGGCCCTGCAGCAACGCTACCAAAGCAAAGGAAACCTCCTGACACCCTTCCTGCTGCAGCCACAGGGACTCCTGGGCAGGAGCCAGCATCAGGCACAGGGATGCAACATCCACATCCATGCTCTGAAGGTCTCAACAGCCTTGGCAAGTCTGGGACCTGCACCCGGGCTGCTGCAGGGGCTGATGTTTAAGGCTTGCAGCCTCCAAAGCCTCTGGGCTTTGCTTCCCCCGCTGCCTTCCATTGCTCTGTGCCCAGGATCCTCACCCTGCCCGTGTTCCTGCTGCTGCCAGCAGCCACCAGAGCCCCTCACTCCCTGAGCATCCCCATCACAGGGGGCACTGGCAAATCCCACACGCTTCGCAAAGCAAATTCCCCCACAGTAACCAAACCACTCTTTGGTCAGAGGGTGCCAAGGGGAAGCTCAGCACCAGCTGCCGTTTAAAGCATGCTTTCAAAAGTGGGTTCAGGCACTCTGGCAGTGCCTGCTGCGCAGCTGAGGCTGTGGGGACACAGCACTGGCTCAGGCCAGCCCTCAGCCCCTCACAGCTCATGCCAAGGGCCCAGCTCACAAAGCAGTTTCACACCACTTGCTGCAGCTATTTCAAAGGCCTAAATGTCATTGGCAGGAGCCATTTAGTTGCCAACTCAGTGTCCGTGTCCTGGCAGGAGAAGCCACCAAGGGGCCTCTGCATGTGCACTCAGGGCACTTCCACTGCCATCCCAAAGGGATCGCAAAGGACAGGGCTCTTCTTTCAGCACTGCTGAGCTCCTCACGCAGCATTGAAGTCTCAGGAAGAGACAAGAATTGAGTGCACCAGGGAAGCTGGCCTCGAAGAAAAGGCATCAATCCCACGGCCCACCCAAGCCAACGGCCTGCATGTCTGTACCTTCTCCTCCTTCTCTCTTCTCTGCTGTCACTTTGCCCCTTCTCTCTGTCCGGGAGCTTGGCCTCTCAGACAAATAAAAGATGTACATCCACACCTAGGCACGGCATAGATGTCTTACACAACTGTCCCTTCTTCCCCGACAGCTGCAAATCCTACAGCTGCCAGACCTCATCCCTTGCTCCTAGAAAGGGAGACAAGACTTTCCATTCTAATCCATTGCCCAGCCCTAAGTCAACGACACAGTCAGTAGAAATAGCTGTGAAATCCCCGGCAGGAACCTGCCAGAAGAGCTACAGCTGTGGAGGGGGAAGCAGCAAACTCCCACCCCCACCACTGCTTTGGACTCCTTGCCAGCTAAAACAGATCCCACTCCTGGGATTTTTTTCCATTTTTTGTTAACCACAACTACCATCAATTTAAATCCATTGAAAACAAGATCACAGGAGGGGTTGCGTGGAAAGGAACCTTCAATCCCACCCAGTGCAAGCTTTGCCATGGCAGGGACACCTGCCACTGTCCCACGCTGCTCCAGCCTGGACTTGGGCACTGCCAGGGATCCAGGGGCAGCCACAGCTGCTCTGGGCACCCTGTGCCAGCCCTGCCCATCCTGCCAGGGAACACTTGCTGACCCATATCCCATCTGAAGCCGCTCCCAGTGCCAACAGGTGTCACTGCATGGCCTTGGGATGATGGATCAAGAGAAAGCCCCAAGCTTTGAGCCGAGCTCCCAGTGCCTGTGGTGGGGACGTGCCACCCACCTGCCCCTCAACCACTCAACTGCCTCGCAGCCAGATGGAGTGTCCAACGGGTAAAGCACTCCCAGAGGATCAAACCCTGGTCACTGCACCAATGACAAGGTCTTTATTGGGAAAAGAAATGTCGAAGCACAGCGACATTTCTTTTCCAAGCAGGAGACGCTGATCCTGTGCCGGCAGCGCAGGGATGCTGTTATTGCTGGTCCTCATTTCATCCCTTTATCAGCTGCAGGGCCACCAGGACAGGCTGTGGTCTCCCAGGGCAGCTCTGAGTGACACTGCTGTCCCCACCAGCTGTCCCCAGCCCTGGGCGCTGCCACGTGCCCCAGCCTCTGCAGCCCAAAGCACCTGGAGATCCCCCCGAGCATCAGCGATCAGGGCCGCTGCAATCAGCCTGCTGACCCAAAACCTCAAGTGCTGCCACAAGAAAAGCAGCTGATTCATTGATACCTCGGAATTTCATGTCTCAATGCAAGGACAGGAAGCACCCCTATGCCACCAAATCATTGCTAAGGGCTTGCAAGCCTCAACGCGGAGATTTCAGCGTTGGACACGCAGTCAGGGCAAGGGTAAATCCACACAGAGATGACACAGAAATTCCAAAACACACATCATGTTGGTCTTGACGCCTTTCTTGTTGGCTCAAGGGCTGTTTCCGTGGGCCACGCTTGCACAGAAAGAAAGGAAGTGCAGCTGCTGAGGAACATCTCCATGCCCTCAGCAGGTTTTGGTGCCTTTGCTGCAGGGCCGCTCCTGTCAGAGCCCCCTCTCTGCTGCTGACACCTTTGCTCTTGGGGACACCAGCCCAGGAACACCAGCAGGGCCCAGGGTTGGCTCAGGGGGACCCCCCTGTGCACAGGGAATCCCAGCCACGTGGGTGTGCCAGCACCCCCAGAAACACCAAGATCTGGCAGCACTTTGATCCGCTGCTCTTTCTGCACACGGAACCATCTCCTTCCTTTGCCATCCCAGGAAAATTCAACCTCTACCTCAGCCAAAGATCATTTCCTACACATGGCTGATCAGAAATGTTCTTCTGCACTTCCTCCACCAAAACCACCCCCGCATGCCCACAAGACATTCCAGGGCCATCGGGAAACCCTCCACAAACACTGCACAGGCACCCAGGACCACGGGCTTTCCATCTCTGCCATTCAGGCTCCCTGCGCTGCTCCTGGTCATTTTCTCCTCCTCTCTCCATAACTTTGGGAACCACAGAGCTCCCAGGCTTTGGCAATTCCCAAGGCCACTGCCATCCTTGACTTCTTGGACACCCCCAGGGCTGTGGACAGACACCCCTGTGTTTTCCCACAGAAGATGTTAAGAGCCAACAGGAAGCCACAAAGTTACGGAGGCTGCTAGATCACCTCCCCAAAAGAAAAAGCTGAAAAAGCTGTGGCTGCTGAGGAAGGGGAGGTGAAGCTTGTGTGGCAAGCTCAGAGCATATTCACAGTGAATGAAAGGTGGAAGAGGGAGGGTGACTCTTCCTCAGGAAGTCTACTGATGGGACAAGGGGGAATGGGATCAAACGGAAAGAGAGTTGGAAGAGATCTGATGCTGGAAAGAAGTTCTTTAATGTGAGGCTGCTTGTCCCTGACACAGGGACTTGTGCACATGTGGGTGCCCCATCCCCAGCAACATCCAAGGCCACATTGGACAGGGTTGAAGTGCTGGGAGCTTGCTCAGGTTGGAACCAGATGATTTTTAGGGTCTCTTCCAAGCCAAACCACTCAAGGATTTCATGGTTCTATGGCGTCCATCTCCAAGAGAGGAGTGGCCCTGAAGCTTCTGTGACATCACAGGGCCCAGAGTGCTCCAGGTGGAAGGTCCAGGGCCTGGAGACCAGCACAACAGACAGTTCACCTGCTGCCAGCACTCAGTTCTCCCCCACTCTTCGCTCTCTGCCACGGTGCCAAGATGTTTCTGCTGCCAGTACTCGCTTGTCCCCCGCTCTTCGTTCTCTGTCTTGGTGCTGAGCTGCTCCTGCTGCCGGGACTTTTCCTGCACTTCTACTGCACCATCAACACCAACAGCATGAGCGCTCCTGTCCCAGTGGAGGTACAGTGCCATCCCAGGGAGGGGGGCAGCCCTGACTGCCAGGGCAGGCTGCAGCCCTGTGGGGATGGATGCTGGGGACAGGGACCCCAAGTGACATTGTGCTGTCTCATGCAGACTGCCAGAGACACCATTGAGGATATGGAGGTGGATGAGCAGGATGACACCGAGCCCATGGAAGTGGATGAATATGATGAGACTGAGCCCATGGAAGTGGATGAGCAGGATGACACCGAGCCCATGGAAGTGGACGAATATGATGAGACTGAGCCCATGGAAGTGGATGAGCAGGATGACACCGAGCCCATGGAAGTGGATGAATATGATGAGACTGAGCCCATGGACGTCGATGAGAAGGACAAGGAAGAGCCCGTGATCCTGGCATGAGGATGGAGCCCCAGGAGCAGGACAACCTGATGCTCCCCTGCCCTGCCCACAGGCAGTGCCCAGCCTGGGGCGGGGCTGGCTGGCTCTCCTCAGGGACATGGTGCTCAAGGAAGTCCTGCTCAGCTGCTTCCTTCCTTCCTTCCTTCCTTCCTTCCTTCCTTCCTTCCTTCCTTCCTTCCTTCCTTCCTTCCTTCCTTCCTTCCTTCCTTCCTTCCTTCCTTCCTTCCTTCCTTCCTTCCTTCCTTCCTTCCTTCCTTCCTTCCTTCCTTCCTTCCTTCCTTCCTTCCCTCCCAGACTGACAGGGATAATGGGCATCGATAGGGCCCCACTGTAAATATGTTCAGCATGTTCGAGGCTTTTTTTTATAGGAACAATTTGAAGATTGTTAGCCTAAAGGTCCCAGAATGTTAATCTATAGCTTCTAGATTTTTACAGTATAAGTCCCAGATTGTTAACAGTATAGTCTTCCTTGTAAATATGTTCTAGAGACTGTTGTTGTTGTTGTTAGAAGTAAATATGTTCTTCAAATGTTTGGCTGAACTTTGTTCAATAAATACTATTTCTTATTAAAACCTCGCCTCTCTTTGCAATTCCTTTGGGCAACCTTTGCACAGTGCTGGTTTCCACTTGCTCATGGTTCCTGGAGCTGCAGGTCCCTGGGGGTGCTGGCACAGCCAGCCCTGGCTGGGGGTCCCTGTGCAGGGGGGTCCCACTGAGCCAGCACTGCTGTTCCTGGGGCACAGCAGTGTCCCCGAGGGCAAAGCTGTCACCAGCAGAGAGGGAGCTCTGACAGCAGCAGCCCCTGCAGCAACGCTACCAAAGCAAAGGAAACCTCCTGACACCCTTCCTGCTGCGGCCACAGGGACTCCTGGGCAGGAGCCAGCATCAGGCACAGGGATGCAACATCCACCTCCATGCTCTGAAGGACTCGACAGCCTTGGCAAGTCTGGGACCTGCACCCGGGCTGCTGCAGGGGCTGATGTTTAAGGCTTGCAGCCTCCAAAGCCTCTGGGCTTTGCTTCCCCCGCTGCCTTCCATTGCTCTGTGCCCAGGTTCCTCACCCTGCCCGTGTTCCTGCTGCTGCCAGCAGCCCCCAGAGCCCCTCACTCCCGGAGCATCCCCATCACAGGGAGCACCGGCAAATCCCACACGCTTCACAAAGCAAACTCCCCCACAGTAACCAAACCACTCTTTGGTCAGAGGGTGCCAAGGGGAAGCTCAGCACCAGCTGCTGTTTAAAGCATGCTTTCAAAAGTGGGTTCAGGCACTCTGGCAGTGCCTGCTGCGCAGCTGAGGCTGTGGGGACACAGCACTGGCTCAGGCCAGCCCTCAGCCCCTCACAGCTCATGCCAAGGGCCCAGCTCACAAAGCAGTTTCAAACCACTTGCTGCAGCTATTTCAAAGGCCTAAATGTCATTGGCAGAAGCCATTTAGTTGCCAACTCAGTGTCCGTGTCCTGGCAGGAGAAGCCACCAAGGGGCCTCTGCATGTGCACTCAGGGCACTTCCACTGCCATCCCAAAGGGATCGCAAAGGACAGGGCTCTTCTTTCAGCACTGCTGAGCTCCTCACGCAGCATTGAAGTCTCAGGAAGAGACAAGAATTGAGTGCACCAGGGAAGCTGGCCTCCAAGAAAAGGCATCAATCCCACGGCCCACCCAAGCCAACGGCCTGCATGTCTGTACCTTCTCCTCCTTCTCTCTTCTCTGCTGTCACTTTGCCCCTTCTCTCTGTCCGGGAGCTTGGCCTCTCAGACAAATAAAAGATGTGCATCCTCACCTAGGCACGGCATAGATGTCTTACACAACTGTCCCTTCTTCCCCGACAGCTGCAAATCCTACAGCTGCCAGACCTCATCCCTTGCTCCTAGAAAGGGAGACAAGACTTTCCATTCTAATCCATTGCCCAGCCCTAAGTCAACGACACAGTCAGTAGAAATAGCTGTGAAATCCCCGGCAGGAACCTGCCAGAAGAGCTACAGCTGTGGAGGGGGAAGAAGCAAACTCCCACCCCCACCACTGCTTTGGACTCCTTACCAGCTAAAACAGATCCCACTCCTGCGACTTTTTCCATTTTTTTGTTAACCACAACTACCATCAATTTAAATCCATTGAAAACAAGATCACAGGAGGGGTTGCGTGGAAAGGAACCTTCAATCCCACCCAGTGCAAGCTTTGCCATGGCAGGGACACCTGCCACTGTCCCACGCTGCTCCAGCCTGGCCTTGGGCACTGCCAGGGATCCAGGGGCAGCCACAGCTGCTCTGGGCACCCTGTGCCAGCCCTGCCCATCCTGCCAGGGAACACTTGCTGACCCATATCCCATCTGCAGCTGCTCCCAGTGCCAACAGGTGTCACTGCATGGCCTTGGGATGATGGATCAAGAGAAAGCCCCAAATTTTGAGCAGAGCTCCCAGGGCCTGTGATGGGGACGTGCCACCCACCTGCCCCTCAAGCACTCAGCTGCCTCGCAGCCAGATGGAGTGTCCAACGGGTAAAGTACTCCCAGAGGATCAAACCCTGGTCACTGCACCAATGACAAGGTCTTTATTGGGAAAAGAAATGTCGAAGCACAGCGACATTTCTTTTCCAAGCAGGAGACGCTGATCCTGTGCCGGCAGCGCAGGGATGCTGTTATTGCTGGTCCTCATTTCATGCCTTTATCAGCTGCAGGGGCACCAGGAGAGGCTGTGGTCTCCCAGGGCAGCTCTGAGTGACACTGCTGTCCCCACCAGCTGTCCCCAGCCCTGGGTGCTGCCACGTGCCCCAGCCTCTGCGGCCCAAAGCACCTGGAGATCCCCCTGAGCATCAGCGATCGGGGCCGCTGCAATCAGCCTGCTGTCCCAAAACCTCAAGTGCTGCCACAAGAAAAGCAGCTGATTCATTGATACCTCGGAATTTCATGTCTCAATGCAAGGACAGGAAGCACCCCTATGCCACCAAATCGTTGCTAAGGGCTTGCAAGCCTCAACGCGGAGATTTCAGCGTTGGACACGCAGTCAGGGCAAGGGTAAATCCACACAGAGATGACACAGAAATTCCAAAACACACATCATGTTGTTCTTGACGCCTTTCTTGTTGGCTCAAGGGCTGTTTCCGTGGGACACGCTTGCACAGAAAGAAAGGAAGTGCAGCTGCTGACGAACATCTCCATGCCCTCAGCAGGTTTTGGTGCCTTTGCTGCAGGGCCGCTCCTGTCAGAGCCCACTCTCTGCTGCTGACACCTTTGCTCTTGGGGACACCAGCCCAGGAACACCAGCAGGGCCCAGGGTTGGCTCAGGGGGACCCCCCTGTGCACAGGGACTCCCAGCCCCGTGGCTGTGCCAGCACCCCCAGAAACACCAAGATCTGGCAGCACTTTGCTCCGCTGCTCTTTCCGCACACGGAACCATCTCCTTCCTTTGCCATCCCAGGAAAATTCAACCTCTACCTCAGCCAAAGATCATTTCCTACACATGCCTGATCAGAAATGTTCTTCTGGACTTCCTCCACCAAAACCACCCCCGCATGCCCACAAGACATTCCAGGGCCATCGGGAAACCCTCCACAAACACTGCGCAGGCACCCAGGACCACGGGCTTTCCATCTCTGCCATTCAGGCTCCCTGCGCTGCTCCTGGTCATTTTCTCCTCCTCTCTCCATAACTTTGGGAACCACAGAGCTCCCAGGCTTTGCCAATTCCCAAGGCCACTGCCATCCTTGACTTCTTGGACACCCCCAGGGCTGTGGACAGACACCCCTGTGTTTTCCCGCAGAAGATGTTAAGAGCCAACAGGAAGTCACAAAGTTACTGAGGCTGCTAGATCACCTCCCCAAAAGAAAAAGCTGAAAAAGCTGTGGCTGCTGAGGAAGGGGAGGTGAAGCTTGTGTGGCAAGCTCAGAGCACATTCACAATGAATGAAAGGTGGAAGAGGGAGGGTGACTCTTCCTCAGGAAGTCTACTGATGGGACAAGGGGGAATGGGATCAAACGGAAAGAGAGTTGGAAGAGATTTGATGCTGGAAAGAAGTTCTTTAATCTGAGGCTGCTTGTCCCTGACACAGGGAGCTGTGCACATGTGGGTGCCCCATCCCCAGCAACATCCAAGGCCACATTGGACAGGGTTGAAGTGCTGGGAGCTTGCTCAGGTTGGAACCAGATGATTTTTAGGGTCTCTTCCAAGCCAAACCACTCAAGGACTTCATGGTTCTATGGCGTCCATCTCCAAGAGAGGAGTGGCCCTGAAGCTTCTGTGACATCACAGGGCCCAGAGTGCTCCAGGTGGAAGGTCCAGGGCCTGGAGACCAGCACAACAGACAGTTCACCTGCTGCCAGCACTCAGTTCTCCCCCACTCTTCGCTCTCTGCCACGGTGCCAAGATGTTCCTGCTGCCAGTACTCGCTTGTCCCCCGCTCTTCGTTCTCTGCCTTGGTGCTGAGCTGCTCCTGCTGCCGGGACTTTTCCTGCACTTCTACTGCACCATCAACACCAACAGCATGAGCGCTCCTGTCCCAGTGGAGGTAGAGTGCCATCCCAGGGAGGGGGGCAGCCCGGACTGCCAGGGCAGGCTGCAGCCCTGTGGGGATGGATGCTGGGGACAGGGACCCCAAGTGACATTGTGCTGCCTCATGCAGACTGCCAGAGACACCATTGAGGATATGGAGGTGGATGAGCAGGATGACACCGAGCCCATGGAAGTGGACGAATATGATGAGACTGAGCCCATGGAAGTGGATGAGCAGGATGACACCGAGCCCATGGAAGTGGACGAATATGATGAGACTGAGCCCATGGAAGTGGATGAGCAGGATGACACCGAGCCCATGGAAGTAGATGAATATGATGAGACTGAGCCCATGGACATCGATGAGAAGGACAAGGAAGAGCCCGTGATCCTGGCATGAGGATGGAGGCCCAGGAGCAGGACAACCTGATGCTCCCCTGCCCTGCCCACAGGCAGTGCCCAGCCTGGGGCGGGGCTGGCTGGCTCTCCTCAGGGACATGGTGCTCAAGGAAGTCCTGCTCTGCTGCTTCCTTCCTTCCTTCCTTCCTTCCTTCCTTCCTTCCTTCCTTCCTTCCTTCCTTCCTTCCTTCCTTCCTTCCTTCCTTCCTTCCTTCCTTCCTTCCTTCCTTCCTTCCTTCCTTCCTTCCTTCCTTCCTTCCTTCCTTCCTTCCTTCCTTCCTTCCTTCCTTCCTTCCTTCCTTCCCTCCCAGACTGACAGGGATAATGGGCATCGATAGGGCCCCACTGTAAATATGTTCAGCATGTTCGAGGCTTTTTTTTATAGGAACAATTTGAAGATTGTTAGCCTAAAGGTCCCAGAATGTTAATCTATAGCTTCTAGATTTTTACAGTATAAGTCCCAGATTGTTAACAGTATAGTCTTCCTTGTAAATATGTTCTAGAGACTGTTGTTGTTGTTGTTAGAAGTAAATATGTTCTTCAAATGTTTGGCTGAACTTTGTTCAATAAATACTATTTCTTATTAAAACCTCGCCTCTCTTTGCAATTCCTTTGGGCAACCTTTGCACAGTGCTGGTTTCCACTTGCTCATGGTTCCTGGAGCTGCAGGTCCCTGGGGGTGCTGGCACAGCCAGCCCTGGCTGGGGGTCCCTGTGCAGGGGGGTCCCACTGAGCCAGCACTGCTGTTCCTGGGGCACAGCAGTGTCCCCGAGGGCAAAGCTGTCACCAGCAGAGAGGGAGCTCTGACAGCAGCAGGCCCTGCAGCAACGCTACCAAAGCAAAGGAAACCTCCTGACACCCTTCCTGCTGCGGCCACAGGGACTCCTGGGCAGGAGCCAGCATCAGGCACAGGGATGCAACATCCACCTCCATGCTCTGAAGGTCTCAACAGCCTTGGCAAGTCTGGGACCTGCACCCGGGCTGCTGCAGGGGCTGATGTTTAAGGCTTGCAGCCTCCAAAGCCTCTGGGCTTTGCTTCCCCCGCTTCCTTCCATTGCTCTGTGCCCAGGTTCCTCACCCTGCCCGTGTTCCTGCTGCTGCCAGCAGCCCCCAGAGCCCCTCACTCCCGGAGCATCCCCATCACAGGGAGCACCGGCAAATCCCACACGCTTCACAAAGCAAACTCCCCCACAGTAACCAAACCACTCTTTGGTCAGAGGGTGCCAAGGGGAAGCTCAGCACCAGCTGCTGTTTAAAGCATGCTTTCAAAAGTGGGTTCAGGCACTCTGGCAGTGCCTGCTGCGCAGCTGAGGCTGTGGGGACACAGCACTGGCTCAGGCCAGCCCTCAGCCCCTCACAGCTCATGCCAAGGGCCCAGCTCACAAAGCAGTTTCAAACCACTTGCTGCAGCTATTTCAAAGGCCTAAATGTCATTGGCAGGAGCCATTTAGTTGCCAACTCAGTGTCCGTGTCCTGGCACGAGAAGCCACCAAGGGGCCTCTGCATGTGCACTCAGGGCACTTCCACTGCCATCCCAAAGGGATCGCAAAGGACAGGGCTCTTCTTTCAGCACTGCTGAGCTCCTCACGCAGCATTGAAGTCTCAGGAAGAGACAAGAATTGAGTGCACCAGGGAAGCTGGCCTCCAAGAAAAGGCATCAATCCCACGGCCCACCCAAGCCAACGGCCTGCATGTCTGTACCTTCTCCTCCTTCTCTCTTCTCTGCTGTCACTTTGCCCCTTCTCTCTGTCCGGGAGCTTGGCCTCTCAGACAAATAAAAGATGTGCATCCTCACCTAGGCACGGCATAGATGTCTTACAGAATTGTCCCTTATTCCCCGACAGCTGCAAATCCTACAGCTGCCAGACCTCATCCCTTGCTCCTAGAAAGGGAGACAAGACTTTCCATTCTAATCCATTGCCCAGCCCTAAGTCAACGACACAGTCAGTAGAAATAGCTGTGAAATCCCCGGCAGGAACCTGCCAGAAGAGCTACAGCTGTGGAGGGGGAAGAAGCAAACTCCCACCCCCACCACTGCTTTGGACTCCTTACCAGCTAAAACAGATCCCACTCCTGCGACTTTTTCCATTTTTTTGTTAACCACAACTACCATCAATTTAAATCCATTGAAAACAAGATCACAGGAGGGGTTGCGTGGAAAGGAACCTTCAATCCCACCCAGTGCAAGCTTTGCCATGGCAGGGACACCTGCCACTGTCCCACGCTGCTCCAGCCTGGCCTTGGGCACTGCCAGGGATCCAGGGGCAGCCACAGCTGCTCTGGGCACCCTGTGCCAGCCCTGTCCATCCTGCCAGGGAACACTTCCTGACCCATATCCCATCTGAAGCTGCTCCCAGTGCCAACACGTGTCACTGCATGGCCTTGGGATGATGGATCAAGAGAAAGCCCCAAACTTTGAGCAGAGTTCCCAGTGCCTGTGCTGGGGACGTGCCACCCACCTGCCCCTCAAGCACTCAGCTGCCTCGAAGCCAGATGGAGTGTCCAACGGGTAAAGTACTCCCAGAGGATCAAACCCTAGTCACTGCACCAATGACAAGGTCTTTATTGGGAAAAGAAATGTCGAAGCACAGCGACATTTCTTTTCCAAGCAGGAGACGCTGATCCTGTGCCGGCAGCGCAGGGATGCGGTGATTGCTGGTCCTCATTTCATGCCTTTATCAGCTGCAGGGCCACCAGGACAGGCTGTGGTCTCCCAGGGCAGCTCTGAGTGACACTGCTGTCCCCACCAGCTGTCCCCAGCCCTGGGTGCTGCCACGTGCCCCAGCCTCTGCAGCCCAAAGCACCTGGAGATCCCCCCGAGCATCAGCGATCGGGGCCGCTGCAATCAGCCTGCTGACCCAAAACCTCAAGTGCTGCCACAAGAAAAGCAGCTGATTCATTGATACCTCGGAATTTCATGTCTCAATGCAAGGACAGGAAGCACCCCTATGCCACCAAATCATTGCTAAGGGCTTGCAAGCCTCAACGCGGAGATTTCAGCGTTGGACACGCAGTCAGGGCAAGGGTAAATCCACACAGAAATGACTCAGAAATTCCAAAACACACATCATGTTGGTCTTGACGCCTTTCTTGTTGGCTCAAGGGCTGTTTCCGTGGGCCACGCTTGCACAGAAAGAAAGGAAGTGCAGCTGCTGAGGAACATCTCCATGCCCTCAGCAGGTTTTGGTGCCTTTGCTGCAGGGCCGCTCCTGTCAGAGCCCCCTCTCTGCTGCTGACACCTTTGCTCTTGGGGACACCAGCCCAGGAACACCAGCAGGGCCCAGGGTTGGGTCACGGGGACCCCCCTGTGCACAGGGACTCCCAGCCCCGTGGCTGTGCCAGCACCCCCAGAAACACCAAGATCTGGCAGCACTTTGCTCCGCTGCTCTTTCCGCACACGGACCCATCTCCTTCCTTTGCCATCCCAGGAAAATTCAACCTCTACCTCAGCCAAAGATCATTTCCTACACAGGGCTGATCAGAAATGTTCTTCTGCACTTCCTCCACCAAAACCACCCCCGCATGCCCACAAGACATTCCAGGGCCATCGGGAAACCCTCCACAAACACTGCACAGGCACCCAGGACCACGGGCTTTCCATCTCTGCCATTCAGGCTCCCTGCGCTGCTCCTGGTCATTTTCTCCTCCTCTCTCCATAACTTTGGGAACCACAGAGCTCCCAGGCTTTGCCAATTCCCAAGGCCACTGCCATCCTTGACTTCTTGGACACCCCTAGGGCTGTGGACAGACACCCCTGTGTTTTCCCGCAGAAGATGTTAAGAGCCAACTGGAAGCCACAAAGTTACGGAGGCTGCTAGATCACCTCCCCAAAAGAAAAAGCTGAAAAAGCTGTGGCTGCTGAGGAAGGGGAGGTGAAGCTTGTGTGGCAAGCTCAGAGCACATTCACAATGAATGAAAGGTGGAAGAGGGAGGGTGACTCTTCCTCAGGAAGTCTACTGATGGGACAAGGGGGAATGGGATCAAACGGAAAGAGAGTTGGAAGAGATTTGATGCTGGAAAGAAGTTCTTTAATCTGAGGCTGCTTGTCCCTGACACAGGGAGCTGTGCACATGTGGGTGCCCCATCCCCAGCAACATCCAAGGCCACATTGGACAGGGTTGAAGTGCTGGGAGCTTGCTCAGGTTGGAACCAGATGATTTTTAGGGTCTCTTCCAAGCCAAACCACTCAAGGACTTCATGGTTCTATGGCGTCCATCTCCAAGAGAGGAGTGGCCCTGAAGCTTCTGTGACATCACAGGGCCCAGAGTGCTGCAGGTGGAAGGTCCAGGGCCTGGAGACCAGCACAACAGACAGTTCACCTGCTGCCAGCACTCAGTTCTCCCCCACTCTTCGCTCTCTGCCACGGTGCCAAGATGTTCCTGCTGCCAGTAGTCGCTTGTCCCCCACTCTTCGTTCTCTGCCTTGGTGCTGAGCTGCTCCTGCTGCCGGGACTTTTCCTGCACTTCTACTGCACCATCAACACCAACAGCATGAGCGCTCCTGTCCCAGTGGAGGTACAGTGCCATCCCAGGGAGGGGGGCAGCCCGGACTGCCAGGGCAGGCTGCAGCCCTGTGGGGATGGATGCTGGGGAAAGGGACCCCAAGTGACATTGTGCTGTCTCATGCAGACTGCCAGAGACACCATTGAGGATATGGAGGTGGATGAGCAGGATGACTCCGAGCCCATGGAAGTGGATGAATATGATGAGACTGAGCCCATGGAAGTGGATGAGCAGGATGACACCGAGCCCATGGAAGTGGACGAATATGATGAGACTGAGCCCATGGAAGTGGATGAACAGGATGACACCGAGCCCATGGAAGTAGATGAATATGATGAGACTGAGCCCATGGACGTCGATGAGAAGGACAAAGAAGAGCCCGTGATCCTGGCATGAGGATGGAGCCCCAGGAGCAGGACAACCTGATGCTCCCCTGCCCTGCCCACAGGCAGTGCCCAGCCTGGGGCGGGGCTGGCTGGCTCTCCTCAGGGACATGGTACTCAAGGAAGTCCTGCTCTGCTGCTTCCTTCCTTCCTTCCTTCCTTCCTTCCTTCCTTCCTTCCTTCCTTCCCTCCCTCCCAGACTGACAGGGATAATGGGCATCGATAGGGCCCCGCTGTAAATATGTTCAGCATGTTCGAGGCTTTTTTTATAGGAACAATTTCAAGATTGTTAGCCTAAAGTTCCCAGAATGTTAATCTATAGCTTCTAGATTTTTACTGTATAGGTCCCAGATTGTTACCAGTATAGTCTTCCTTGTAAATATGTTCTAGAGATTGTTGTTGTTGTTGTTAGAAGGAAACATGTTCTTCAAATGTTTGGCTGAACTTTGTTCAATAAATACTATTTCTTATTAAAACCTCGCCTCTCTTTGCAATTCCTTTGGGCAACGTTTGCACAGTGCTGGTTTCCACTTGCTCATGGTTCCTGGGGCTGCAGGTCCCTGGGGGTGCTGGCACAGCCAGCCCTGGCTGAGGGTCCCTGTGCAGGGGGGTCCCACTGAGCCAGCACTGCTGTTCCTGGGGCACAGCAGTGTCCCCGAGGGCAAAGCTCTCACCAGCAGAGAGGGAGCTCTGACAGGAGCAGGCCCTGCAGCAATGCCACCAAAGCAAAGGAAACCTCCTGACACCCTTCCTGCTGCGGCCACAGGGACTCCTGGGCAGGAGCCAGCGTCAGGCACAGGGATGCAACATCCACCTCCATGCTCTGAAGGTCTCGACAGCCGTGGCAAGTCTGGGACCTGCACCCGGGCTGCTGCAGGGGCTGATGTTTAAGGCTTGCAGCCTCCAAAGCCTCTGGGCTTTGCTTCCCCCGCTGCCTTCCATTGCCCTGTGCCCAGGATCCTCACCCTGCCCGTGTTCCTGCTGCTGCCAGCAGCCCCCAGAGCCCCTCACTCCCTGAGCATCCCCATCACAGGGAGCACTGGCAAATACCCACGCTTCACAAAGCAAACTCCCCCACAGTAACCAAACCACTCTTTGGTCAGAGGGTGCCAAGGGGAAGCTCAGCACCAGCTGCCGTTTAAAGCATGCTTTCAAAAGTGGGTTCAGGCACTCTGGCAGTGCCTGCTGCGCAGCTGAGGCTGTGGGGACACAGCACTGGCTCAGGCCAGCCCTCAGCCCCTCACAGCTCATGCCAAGGGCCCAGCTCACAAAGCAGTTTCAAACCACTTGCTGCAGCTATTTCAAAGGCCTAAATGTCATTCGCAGGAGCCATTTAGTTGCCAACTCAGTGTCCGTGTCCTGGCAGGAGAAGCCACCAAGGGGCCTCTGCATGTGCACTCAGGGCACTTCCACTGCCATCCCAAAGGGATCGCAAAGGACAGGGCTCTTCTTTCAGCACTGCTGAGCTCCTCACGCAGCATTGAAGTCTCAGGAAGAGACAAGAATTGAGTGCACCAGGGAAGCTGGCCTCGAAGAAAACGCATCAATCCCACGGCCCACCCAAGCCAACGGCCTGCATGTCTGTACCTTCTCCTCCTTCTCTCTTCTCTGCTGTCACTTTGCCCCTTCTCTCTGTCCGGGAGCTTGGCCTCTCAGACAAATAAAAGATGTGCATCCACACCTAGGCACGGCATAGATGTCTTACACAACTGTCCCTTCTTCCCCGACAGCTGCAAATCCTACAGCTGCCAGACCTCATCCCTTGCTCCTAGAAAGGGAGACAAGACTTTCCATTTTAATCCATTGCCCAGCCCTAAGTCAACGACACAGTCAGTAGAAATAGCTGTGAAATCCCCGGCAGGAACCTGCCAGAAGAGCTACAGCTGTGGAGGGGGAAGCAGCAAACTCCCACCCCCAACACTGCTTTGGACTCCTTACCAGCTAAAACAGATCCCACTCCTGCGACTTTTTTCCATTTTTTGTTAACCACAACTACCATCAATTTAAATCCATTGAAAACAAGATCACAGGAGGGGTTGCGTGGAAAGGAACCTTCAATCCCACCCAGTGCAAGCTTTGCCATGGCAGGGACACCTGCCACTGTCCCACGCTGCTCCAGCCTGGCCTTGGGCACTGCCAGGGATCCAGGGGCAGCCACAGCTGCTCTGGGCACCCTGTGCCAGCCCTGCCCATCCTGCCAGGGAACACTTCCTGACCCATATCCCATCTGCAGCTGCTCCCAGTGCCAACAGGTGTCACTGCATGGCCTTGGGATGATGGATCAAGAGAAAGCCCCAAGCTTTGAGCAGAGCTCCCAGTGCCTGTGCTGGGGACGTGCCACCCACCTGCCCCTCAAGCACTCAGCTGCCTCGCAGCCAGATGGAGTGTCCAACGGGTAAAGCACTCCCAGAGGATCAAACCCTGGTCACTGCACCAATGACAAGGTCTTTATTGGGAAAAGAAATGTCGAAGCACAGCGACATTTCTTTTCCAAGCAGGAGACGCTGATCCTGTGCCGGCAGCGCAGGGATGCTGTTATTGCTGGTCCTCATTTCATGCCTTTATCAGCTGCAGGGGCACCAGGACAGGCTGTGGTCTCCCAGGGCAGCTCTGAGTGACACTGCTGTCCCCACCAGCTGTCCCCAGCCCTGGGTGCTGCCACGTGCCCCAGCCTCTGCAGCCCAGAGCACCTGGAGATCCCCCCGAGCATCAGCGATCAGGGCCGCTGCAATCAGCCTGCTGACCCAAAACCTCAAGTGCTGCCACAAGATAAGCAGCTGATTCATTGATACCTCGGAATTTCATGTCTCAATGCAAGGACAGGAAGCACCCCTATGCCACCAAATCATTGCTAAGGGCTTGCAAGCCTCAACGCGGAGATTTCAGCGTTGGACACGCAGTCAGGGCAAGGGTAAATCCACACAGAAATGACTCAGAAATTCCAAAACACACATCATGTTGGTCTTGACGCCTTTCTTGTTGGCTCAAGGGCTGTTTCCGTGGGCCACGCTTGCACAGAAAGAAAGGAAGTGCAGCTGCTGAGGAACATCTCCATGCCCTCAGCAGGTTTTGGTGCCTTTGCTGCAGGGCCGCTCCTGTCAGAGCCCCCTCTCTGCTGCTGACACCTTTGCTCTTGGGGACACCAGCCCAGGAACACCAGCAGGGCCCAGGGTTGGCTCAGGGGGACCCCCCTGTGCACAGGGACTCCCAGCCCCGTGGCTGTGCCAGCACCCCCAGAAACACCAAGATCTGGCAGCACTTTGCTCCGCTGCTCTTTCCGCACACGGAACCATCTCCTTCCTTTGCCATCCCAGGAAAATTCAACCTCTACCTCAGCCAAAGATCATTTCCTACACAGGGCTAATCAGAAATGTTCTTCTGCACTTCCTCCACCAAAACCACCCCCGCATGCCCACAAGACATTCCAGGGCCATCGGGAAACCCTCCACAAACACTGCGCAGGCACCCAGGACCACGGGCTTTCCATCTCTGCCATTCAGGCTCCCTGCGCTGCTCCTGGTCATTTTCTCCTCCTCTCTCCATAACTTTGGGAACCACAGAGCTCCCAGGCTTTGCCAATTCCCAAGGCCACTGCCATCCTTGACTTCTTGGACACCCCCAGGGCTGTGGACAGACACCCCTGTGTTTTCCCGCAGAAGATGTTAAGAGCCAACAGGAAGTCACAAAGTTACGGAGGCTGCTAGATCACCTCCCCAAAAGAAAAAGCTGAAAAAGCTGTGGCTGCTGAGGAAGGGGAGGTGAAGCTTGTGTGGCAAGCTCAGAGCACATTCACAGTGAATGAAAGGTGGAAGAGGGAGGGTGACTCTTCCTCAGGAAGTCTACTGATGGGACAAGGGGGAATGGGATCAAACGGAAAGAGAGTTGGAAGAGATTTGATGCTGGAAAGAAGTTCTTTAATCTGAGGCTGCTTGTCCCTGACACAGGGACCTGTGCACATGTGGGTGCCCCATCCCCAGCAACATCCAAGGCCACATTGGACAGGGTTGAAGTGCTGGGAGCTTGCTCAGGTTGGAACCAGATGATTTTTAGGGTCTCTTCCAAGCCAAACCACTCAAGGACTTCATGGTTCTATGGCGTCCATCTCCAAGAGAGGAGTGGCCCTGAAGCTTCTGTGACATCACAGGGCCCAGAGTGCTCCAGGTGGAAGGTCCAGGGCCTGGAGACCAGCACAACAGACAGTTCACCTGCTGCCAGCACTCAGTTCTCCCCCACTCTTCGCTCTCTGCCACGGTGCCAAGATGTTCCTGCTGCCATTACTCGCTTGTCCCCCGCTCTTCGTTCTCTGCCTTGGTGCTGAGCTGCTCCTGCTGCCGGGACTTTTCCTGCACTTCTACTGGAGCATCAACACCAACAGCATGAGCGCTCCTGTGCCAGTGGAGGTACAGTGCCATCCCAGGGAGGGGGGCAGTCCGGACTGCCAGTGCAGGCTGCAGCCCTGTGGGGATGGATGCTGGGGAAAGGGACCCCAAGTGACATTGTGCTGTCTCATGCAGACTGCCAGAGACACCATTGAGGATATGGAGGTGGATGAGCAGGATGACACCGAGCCCATGGAAGTGGATGAATATGATGAGACTGAGCCCATGGAAGTGGATGAGCAGGATGACACCGAGCCCATGGAAGTGGACGAATATGATGAGACTGAGCCCATGGAAGTGGACGAATATGATGAGACTGAGCCCATGGAAGTGGATGAACAGGATGACACCGAGCCCATGGAAGTGGATGAATATGATGAGACTGAGCCCATGGACGTCGATGAGAAGGACAAGGAAGAGCCCGTGATCCTGGCATGAGGATGGAGCCCCAGGAGTAGGACAACCTGATGCTCCCCTGCCCTGCCCACAGGCAGTGCCCAGCCTGGGGCGGGGCTGGCTGGCTCTCCTCAGGGACATGGTGCTCAAGGAAGTCCTGCTCAGCTGCTTCCTTCCTTCCTTCCTTCCTTCCTTCCTTCCTTCCTTCCTTCCTTCCTTCCTTCCTTCCTTCCTTCCTTCCTTCCTTCCTTCCTTCCTTCCTTCCTTCCTTCCTTCCTTCCTTCCTTCCTCCCTTCCTTCCTTCCTTCCTTCCTCCCTTCCTCCCTCCCTCCCTCCCTCCCAGACTGACAGGGATAATGGGCATCGATAGGGCCCCGCTGTAAATATGTTCAGCATGTTCGAGCCTTTTTTTATAGGAACAATTTGAAGATTGTTAGCCTAAAGGTCCCAGAATGTTAATCTATAGCTTCTAGATTTTTACAGTATAAGTCCCAGATTGTTAACAGTATAGTCTTCCTTGTAAATATGTTCTAGAGACTGTTGTTGTTGTTAGAAGTAAATATGTTCTTCAAATGTTTGGCTGAACTTTGTTCAATAAATACTATTTCTTATTAAAACCTCGCCTCTCTTTGCAATTCCTTTGGGCAACGTTTGCACAGTGCTGGTTTCCACTTGCTCATGGTTCCTGGGGCTGCAGGTCCCTGGGGGTGCTGGCACAGCCAGCCCTGGCTGGGGGTCCCTGTGCAGGGGGGTCCCACTGAGCCAGCACTGCTGTTCCTGGGGCACAGCAGGGTCCCCAAGGGCAAAGCTCTCACCAGCAGAGAGGGAGCTCTGACAGCAGCAGGCCCTGCAGCAACGCCGCTGTGGGAATCGAGCTGGCTGACATCCATAGCCAGACCAGTGTTTTTTGATGCGTTGCCCCTTGGCCCCAGACCTTGGAGGGCATTTGTTTAAGTTTATAACAGTTCCTAGGAAAGTTGTCAAAGGTTTTAAAACTGTTCCTGGTCAAGCTTTATAATCCTCATTTCCCATTCATTGCCTCTATTCCCCGTTATGTCATCCCTTTTCTCTTCCCAGTTCTGGAAAGTTCTTGTATCCTTGTACCCCCATTGGTTTATGTTCACCGCATTGTTCCACCCATCCTACCTTACGGGTTACTGCCCCATATTACTCCTCCCTTGCACCACTTTTCCCTTTACCCATTGGATTATCATCCTGGACCCACCTCTCATCATCCCTTATAAATACCATGGATTTTCCCTCAGCCTTGTCTTCTACCCTTTGCTCTTATAGTGTGTGCACGTGTTTTGGGCCTTGTCCCGCATTTTCTTTTATGATTATTAAAGTCTTTAGTTGCAGAGTTGTGGTGTGGACCCGTTCCACATTTTGCCACCTTGGCCCTGATATCAGGGGAACTTTAGAGGTTGGTCGGGGAGACTGCCCTCGAGTCTCGCGCCTTAAGTATTGAAAAACAAAAACCCCGACAGGTGGCCCCTGAACAGGGACCCTGATATTCAGGGCACCTTGTTGCAGAGGTAGGACTGTGTCCCCGGGAGTGTGGCTGCGCCGGGGCCCGGCGGAGTTGTCGGCGAAGAGGGACCTCGTCTGGACACCCGGGGAGCCAGCGAGGGACGTCAACAGAAGCACCTGCAGAATACAGGTGTGTTTGGGGACACCCGACATAATATAGCCCTCTTTGCTGCCCTGTTTTAAAATACGGGTCCTAGTCTTGGCTAGGGGCGTCTCGGCAGCTAGATCCCCTAAGGAGGATTCGAAGGAAGATGGTTGGACAAATGTCAAGCGTAGAGAGGAACGTATATGGACGTTTTAAGTTAATTCTTTTAAGTACCACTAAGGACTTTTCAAAAAAAGAACTGAAAAAATTTGTAAAGTGGGTTTGTAAAAACTTCCCCAACACCCCGAGTGAAGAAATGATGAATACTGCCTTTTGGGACTCGGTGGGGAACAAAATTTATCACTTGTCTGGAAAATGGGACCCCGAGGCACCCTGCATGCTCCCTCTTTTCCACCTTATCCTGGAAACCCTGCACCAATCCCAGCTTCGATTACCCAGCTCGTCGGTTCCTCCTAACCCTTCTCCAAAGCAGCCTGTTCTCTCCCTGTCTCCTGTGACTGACCCTCCAGCTGAGATCCCCGATGGCAGCGCGCGGGCCGTCGTGGATCTCCCCCCTTCCATCCCTCTGGTGTCCTCATGTGTTCGTCCCGCTCACCCTCCTAACGACAGCTCTTGCCCCATCGGCTGCCCTGCCACAAACGGGGGCCATTTTGGAATTACCACTAACACCTTCTGTCAAAGTCTGCGTTCCTCGGCTATTCCCGCCTCTAGCTCTGCCTTCCAGCCCGCCCTCGCTCCCTCACGGCCCGCCCACCACCCTCAGGGGCCGCCCACTCCTGCCCCTGCCGGAACTGGCGCTGAGTGCTCCTCCTCCCGGAAGGAGACCGGAACTGCCCTTCAGGCACTTCCGGAAGAGCCTGCCTCCAAAATGGCTGCGCCCATAGCTGAAGCTTGCAAATCTTACCGGCAGCTTAACACTAATGTAAATGTTATTGCTCCACTTTGTTCATCTTCCTCCGGAGAGAACTCGAGCTCTAGTGACTCTGAGGAGTCTTCACCTTGCCCTCTAACCCCTAAAAACCCTTGGGAGAGGATCCGGAAAGCTGCTATAAAAGAAGGAAACTGGCAGATAGCAGCTAAGTTCAATGCATTCCCAGTGAGGTACCACAGGGGGAGGGGAGGTGCACCAAGATGGGAGCCTATGACATATGGGGAAGTAAAAGAACTGTGTCGGGCAGCCAAGGACCATGGGAGGGGATGCCCATATTTTAATAATCTTGTTCGGGCCACCTTCACAGCACATGTACTGACCCCCCATGACTTAAAATATATAATGACTATGTTGTTGTCTCCCCCTGAGTATACCTTGTGGGAAGGGGGATGGAAACGCATGCTCCAAGGATTCCTGACTGACTGCGTGAACGATCCAGCCAGAGCAGCATTAACAATGGACCACCTAGCCGGGGAAGGACAATTTACCCAACCTGAGGAGCAAGCTGCAGCAGCCCCCAGGCAAGTACTTGATGAAATTAAAACTCTTGCTAGGAAGGCACTAGTCCACGTGCCAGATGGCAGCACACCTAACTTGGAGTACACTAATATTAAGCAAGAGCCCAGAGAAACATACATGAAATTTATTGACAGGTTAAAATAAGCATTGGAAAAACAGGTTCCTGATGACAAAACCAGGAATACATTGTTAGAGACATTGGCGGTAGCTAATGCCGACTCTGAATGTCGGAAGGTACTGCGCGCTCTGCCACGAGAACCCCCACCGATGCTCCTCCAGATGATCGAGGCATGTAACCGTCTCGGGACGGTGGAGCATGTGGCAGCAGTACAAGTCCAGGCCATCGGACAGGGAGTTGCAAGAGCACTGGTTGCTGCACATTTTCCTTTGAAGTCGCCCCAAACGCAGTGCCAGTCTACATGTTTTCAGTGTGGCCAGCAAGGACACTTGCGAAAAGACTGTCCACAAAGGAAAGGGAGGTACCCAGTTGTTAGTAAAAATCAACCTCAGGCTAAACAGTTTTCCTTTAAAAGTAATTTTCCTAGGCAGCCGTCAAAAAACTTCCATCAGAGCGCAAGTCGGCCTTGCGCTATGACAAGAAATCCACAAGCCGAAGATACTGATGGCTGCGGAGAATCAGAACATTCTAACCACCACTACAGGCCCTGTGGCTCCGAACTCCAGCAGCTCATCTCAGGACTACCAGCAACAATTCCACCAGGTGCCCGGCTGGAGTTGGTGAGTGCTAAACCTGTAGTGCTGACTGACTGTTCCACACATTCAGTTTCAACAGGACAACTTGGGCTTGAAGATCGGCCCCACCAAGTGTTAATTTTAGGCAATTGTAGATCAAAGACTGAGGGCTTTTTTGTCCTTCCTTCCGTATTGTCTGTTACATCTTCCCAGGAAATGACTGTTTTAGCCCTAAGCCCTGACCCTCCTTGCTTTATTCCCGAAGGACTGCCTATAGCCCAAGCGATTATGTTGCCAGATGAAACGGAGGAAGAGGATTCAGAATCCTTTGTCATGTGGACCCAGGTTATAAGTAAGGACAGGCCTAAAATAACCTGTATCCTAGAGGCTAATGGACAGAGGGTAACTCTTAAGGGAACTGTTGACACTGGATCGGACGTTACTGTAATTTCTACCTCAAGATGGCCCTCAGGGTGGGCACTTACACCAGCTTCTGGAGTCCTTATGGGGATTGGAGGGGAAAGCACTAGTCTGAAAAGCATGAATTTGATCAAGATAGAGGGACCTAAGGGTCGTGTTGCCACCACCAGACCCTTCATAGTGAAAACACGAACGCCTGTCATCCTGTGGGGAAGGGATATTTTGACTGAATGGGGAGCGCGTTTGGAAATGGATTTTTAATTGGGGTCATTGAAGAGCGTGGCACCTTGAAAATAACTTGGAAAGATAATACCCCTATCTGGGTAGATCAATGGCCCCTACATGAGAAAAAACTAGCCGCGCTGCAATCCCTGATATCAGAACAACTTCAAAAAGGACACATAACATTCACCACCAGCCCCTGGAACACCCCCATTTTTGTCATCCAAAAACCACGCAGTGACAAATGGCGACTCCTCCATGATCTCCGGAAAATAAATGAGGTCATAGAGGACATGGGTGCACTTCAACCAGGTCTTCCTTCTCCGGCTGTGATCCCTAAAGACTGGTACCTAACAATTATTGACCTTAAAGACTGTTTCTTTGACATTCCATTACACCCTGATGATGCTCCATGTTTTGCCTTTTCCATCCCATCAATCAACAGGGAAGCACCCCTTCAGCGATTCCATTGGGTGGTCTTACCTCAAGGAATGAAAAACAGTCCAACAATATGTCAGTGGTTTGTGGCTAAGATACTAACCCCTGTTTGTAAAGTTCATCCACAGGTGTTGATACTTCACTATATGGATGATATCCTGTTAGCTGCCAAAGATACTGTCACACTGGACACTGCAGTGAAGGATACCATCTCAGCAGTCCAAAAAGCTGGATTAACTGTTTCAGAAGAAAAGGTGCAGCAAATGCAGCCTTGGAGGTATTTGGGTTATAAAATTTCGTCACGAACTATAAAGCCACAACTGCTCCAGCCGGAAGAGAACCCACAAACATTACATGACATGCAGAGGTTGCTTGGTGCTATCACTTGGGTGAGACCCTTATTGGGGATTACAAATCAAGACTTGCAGCCATTATTTGACCTCCTGAAGGGAGATTCGGCCCCAAACTCCCCGAGACACTTGACAGAGGAAGCAAGACACGCCTTGAATAAAGTGTCTTTTGCAATACAAACCCGGCAAGCACACCGGATGGACCCTATGTTGCCTTTCCTATTAGTGGTTCTGGGGAGGGGTCCTCAACTTCATGCCTGAATTTTTCGGTGGGATCTTGAGTTACCTGGTCCTTTGTTGATTTTAGAATGGATTTTCCTTTCCCACCAACCCAAAAAGACCATCACTACAAAGCCAGAAATAAGAGCTCAGTTAATTATTAAGGCTAGAAGACGTTTGCTATCTTTCTCTGGGAGAGACTTTTCGATTATATTTCTGCCTTTGACTTCTTCCTATTTAGATTGGCTCCTGCAACAATCTGAACACCTTGAAATTGCTCTAATAAATTTCCCTGGACAACTTTCTATCCATTGCCCTAAGCATAGACTTCTAAGTTCTGATTTCAATTTATTTCCTAAACCCTTAAGGAGTGATAAGCCCCTCAAAGCCCTCACTTTGTTTACAGACGGGTCAGGAAAATCTCATAAATCTGTAATTACATGGGAAAACCCTATGACAGGTGAGTGGCTGTCAGATATTGAAATTGTTGAAGGCTCACCACAGATTGTTGAATTGGCGGCAGTGGTAAGGGCATTTTGCAAATTCACCGGCCCCGTTAATATTGTTACTGACTCAGCATATGTTGCAGGGATCGTGGAAAGGGCGGAAAATTCGTTGCTGAAGGACATTGCAAATGAACGGTTATATTCTTTACTGAAAAATAGAGTTTTTCTTCTTTCCCAAAGGCAGCACCCTTACTTCATTATGCATATCCGTTCCCACACTACCCTTCCTGGACCCTTGACACAAGGTAACAATCGAGCTGACACACTTGCCATGACAGCACAAGTAACATTACCTAACATACCTGAGCAGGCAAAGCTTAGCCATGCATTCTTCCATCAAAATGCTCCAGCTTTGCATAGAATGTTTGATATTACCAAGGACCAAGCCAAGGCCATTGTAAACACATGCCCTAGTTGCCAAAAACTTTCCCTACCAGCTATTGGAGCAGCAGTCAACCCTAGGGGACTCCATAGTTTACAACTGTGGCAAGCAGATATAACACACTACCCTTCATTTGGTCGTTTCAAATACATCCATCTTTCTATAGATACCTTTTCAGGTGCTATCTTTGCCTCCGCTCACACCAAAGAAACAGCAGCAGATGCTATGAAACGTTTTCTCCAAGCATTTGCAATCCTAGGTATCCCCCAGGAAATAAAAACTGATAATGGTCCAGCTTATATTTCACACAAAAATAAAACAATTTTTCAATCAGTGGGGAGTCATCCACACCACTGGCATCCCTCACTCCCCCACGGGTCAGTCAATAGTTGAAAGAGCCCATGGTTCCCTTAAAAATCTTTTAGATAAACAAAAAGGGGGAATAGAGATCTTATCAAACACAGAAAGGTTAAGTAAAGCATTATATGTCTTTAATTTTTTGAACAATTCGTTTATGGAACCAAACCCTCCAATTATCTGTCATTTTTCGAATACAACACAGGCTCAACTGAAAGAAAGACCACCAGTCTTGGTAAAAGATGCTGAAACAAATCAAATCTTAGGAGGACCATTCCAACTAATAACTTGGGGGAAGGGATATGCTTGTGTCTCCACAGATAGGGCACCTCGGTGGATGCCAGCCAAGAACATCAAACCTTACCTACAGCCTTTAAAAGAAGACCTACCAGAGAGTCCCAGTAGTCCAACTCCTAACAACAAGCCTGCAACTACTACTCCTTATGACTGACTATTTCACAGCTCCTCATCGCAAGTCATCGTTGGGACCGTGACCTCTGAAAGACTCTCAATCATTGCACTTGTTCTCTTTAATGTCCTACCCTTTGCCAGCAGCAGAATTGTTCAACAGCCAAAACAGAACATTTGGATTACCCTGGCCAACATAACGCACCAAGAGACGTTAGGTCTATCTGTTGCCACCCCCAAACAACCCCTTTTCAACATGCCTGGTAGGTCTACCAGCAGACGAATGCCCAGTAAATAAAAAGACCATCAATGCCATGCGAGGTAACAGTCCCAAAAGTAAGTTAAAATACAACCCTGTAGACTTTTGGAACTCATGGGCTCTTGATCTTCCACATGCGCCATTAGAGCGTCAAGAACTGGAACTATTTGGCTCAGTTAAAATGGACTACTGCATCACCTTTCGCTATAAAAAGAGAGTTCAGCTGATAAGGGCTAACGGAGGTAAGCCCCAAATCGTGAAAACAGATGAACCAGCGTTGTGGGATGTTTCCCCCCACCATCCAGGGTATAAAAATGAGAGCCTATGGTGTAATTATACCTCACGACATCCATCTAAATCAAGTGATACTCCTCTGCAGTTACCTCCAGGTACATTTCTTGTTTGTGGGGACAGAGCATGGCCTGCCATTCCGTCTCATATTAAAGGTGGACCATGTAGCCTTGGTAGGCTTACTTTACTAACTCCCAATGTCACAGCACTAATTGGTAATAGCAAAAAGAGGAAAAAGCGTTTTGCACATCAATTCCAATCTGATTGTAACAGTAAATTAGAGTTTTGGAATAGAGGACAAAGGATAATCGCCTCTGCTCTTGTACCTTGGGTAGCTGCTGCACAAGCAGTCACCCAGTTGGGAAGATTGGGATGTTGGTTAAGTAAACAAACCAACGCTACTTCCGTCGCTCTAAGTGATCTTCTGACAGATGTTGTCAGTATAAGGCATGCAACATTGCAAAACAGAGCTGCCATAGATTGTTTGCTGTTGGCACAAGGACATGGATGCCAGGACTTTGAAGGCATGTGCTGCATGAACCTTTCTGATCATAGCGAATCTATACACAAAAGTATTCAAGCTCTCAAAGATGGAGTCAAAGAGTTACAAATCAAGGATGACACGAACTGGTTTAATGGACTCTTGAAAAGTTGGGGAAACAAAGGGTGGGTGTTACCTATAATGAAAACTGGGTTACTTCATAATTGTTGTTGTTGTACTGTTAATTGTTTCTTGCTTGTTACAGTGTTTTTACAAAGTTCTACAAAAATCATTTAGCTCTATTTTTATAGTTAAACAGAAAGGGGAAGATGTGGGAATCGAGCTGGCTGACATCCAAAGCCAGACCAGTGTTTTTGGTGAGTTGCCCCTTGGCCCCAGACCTTGGAGGGCATTTGTTTAAGTTTATAACCGTTCCTAAGAAATTTGTCAAAGGTTTTAAAACTGTTTATGGTAAAGCTTTATAGCCCTCATTTCCCATTGGTTACCTCCATTCCCAGTTATGTCATCCCTTTTCTCTCCCCAGTTCTGGAAAGTTCTTGTATCCTTGTACCCCCATTGGTTTATGTTCACCGCATTGTTCCACCCATCCTACCTTACTGGTTACTGCCCCATATTACTCCTCCCTTGCACCACTTTTCCCTTTACCCATTGGATTATCATCCTGGACCCACCTCTCATCATCCCTTATAAATACCCTGGATTTTCCCTCAGCCTTGTCTTCTACCCTTAGCTCTTATAGTGTGTACAGGTGTTTTGGGCCTTCTCCCTCATTTTCTTTTATGATTATTAAAGTATTTAAATCCAGAGTTGTGGTGTCGACCCGTTCCTCATTTCGCCACGTTAGCCCTGATATCAGGGGAACTTTAGAGGTTGGTCAGGGAGACTGCCCTCGAGTCTCGCAACTGAAATATAGAAAAACAAAAAAAACCCGACAGTTAAGAGGCAACAGGAAGTCACAAAGTTACGGAGGCTGCTAGATCACCTCCCCAAAAGAAAAAGCTGAAAAAGCTGTGGCTGCTGAGGAAGGGGAGGTGAAGCTTGTGTGGCAAGCTCAGAGCATATTCACAGTGAATGAAAGGTGGAAGAGGGAGGGTGACTCTTCCTCAGGAAGTCTACTGATGGGACAAGGGGGAATGGGATCAAACGGAAAGAGAGTTGGAAGAGATTTGATGCTGGAAAGAAGTTCTTTAATCTGAGGCTGCTTGTCCCTGACACAGGGAGCTGTGCACATGTGGGTGCCCCATCCCCAGCAACATCCAAGGCCACATTGGACAGGGTTGAAGTGCTGGGAGCTTGCTCAGGTTGGAACCAGATGATTTTTAGGGTCTCTTCCAAGCCAAACCACTCAAGGATTGGATGGTTCTATGGCGTCCATCTCCAAGAGAGGAGTGGCCCTGAAGCTTCTGTGACATCACAGGGCCCAGAGTGCTCCAGGTGGAAGGTCCAGGGCCTGGAGACCAGCACAACAGACAGTTCACCTGCTGCCAGCACTCAGTTCTCCCCCACTCTTCTCTCTCTGCCACGGTGCCAAGATGTTCCTGCTGCCAGTACTCGCTTGTCCCCCGCTCTTCGTTCTCTGTCTTGGTGCTGAGCTGCTCCTGCTGCCGGGACTTTTCCTGCACTTCTACTGCACCATCAACACCAACAGCATGAGCGCTCCTGTCCCAGTGGAGGTACAGTGCCATCCCAGGGAGGGGGGCAGCCCTGACTGCCAGGGCAGGCTGCAGCCCTGTGGGGATGGATGCTGGGGACAGGGACCCCAAGTGACATTGTGCTGTCTCATGCAGACTGCCAGAGACACCATTGAGGATATGGAGGTGGATGAGCAGGATGACACCGAGCCCATGGAAGTGGACGAATATGATGAGACTGAGCCCATGGAAGTGGATGAGCAGGATGACACCGAGCCCATGGAAGTGGACGAATATGATGAGACTGAGCCCATGGAAGTGGATGAGCAGGATGACACCGAGCCCATGGAAGTGGATGAATATGATGAGACTGAGCCCATGGACGTCGATGAGAAGGACAAGGAAGAGCCCGTGATCCTGGCATGAGGATGGAGCCCCAGGAGCAGGACAACCTGATGCTCCCCTGCCCTGCCCACAGGCAGTGCCCAGCCTGGGGCGGGGCTGGCTGGCTCTCCTCAGGGACATGGTGCTCAAGGAAGTCCTGCTCTGCTGCTTCCTTCCTTCCTTCCTTCCTTCCCTCCCAGACTGACAGGGAAAATGGGCATCGACAGGGCCCCGCTGTAAATATGTTCAGCATGTTCGAGGCTTTTTTTATAGGAACAATTTGAAGATTGTTAGCCTAAAGGTCCCAGAATGTTAATCTATAGCTTCTAGATTTTTACTGTATAGGTCCCAGATTGTTACCAGTATAGTCTTCCTTGTAAATATGTTCTAGAGATTGTTGTTGTTGTTGCTGTTAGAAGGAAACATGTTCTTCAAATGTTTGGCTGAACTTTGTTCAATAAATACTATTTCTTATTAAAACCTCGCCTCTCTTTGCAATTCCTTTGGGCAACGTTTGCACAGTGCTGGTTTCCACTTGCTCATGGTTCCTGGGGCTGCAGGTCCCTGGGGGTGCTGGCACAGCCAGCCCTGGCTGGGGGTCCCTGTGCAGGGGGGTCCCACTGAGCCAGCACTGCTGTTCCTGGGGCACAGCAGTGTCCCCGAGGGCAAAGCTCTCACCAGCAGAGAGGGAGCTCTGACAGCAGCAGGCCCTGC
This sequence comes from Cinclus cinclus, assembly GCF_963662255.1. Taxonomy (NCBI): domain Eukaryota; kingdom Metazoa; phylum Chordata; class Aves; order Passeriformes; family Cinclidae; genus Cinclus; species Cinclus cinclus. The sequence goes on from NC_085059.1 coordinate 3,368,306, forward strand.
AGCAATGCCACCAAAGCAAAGGAAACCTCCTGAGACCCTTCCTGCTGTGGCCACACGGACTCCTGGGCAGGAGCCAGCATCAGGCACAGGGATGCAACATCCACCTCCATGCTCTGAAGGTCACAACAGCCTTGGCAAGTCTGGGACCTGCACCCGGGCTGCTGCAGGGGCTGATGTTTAAGGCTTGCAGCCTCCAAAGCCTCTGGGCTTTGCTTCCCCCGCTGCCTTCCATTGCTCTGTGCCCAGGATCCTCACCCTGCCCGTGTTCCTGCTGCTGCCAGCAGCCCCCAGAGCCCCTCACTCCCTGAGCATCCCCATCACAGGGGGCACTGGCAAATCCCACACGCTTCACAAAGCAAACTCCCCCACAGTAACCAAACCACTCTTTGGTCAGAGGGTGCCAAGGGGAAGCTCAGCACCAGCTGCCGTTTAAAGCATGCTTTCAAAAGTGGGTTCAGGCACTCTGGCAGTGCCTGCTGTGCAGCTGAGGCTGTGGGGACACAGCACTGGCTCAGGCCAGCCCTCAGCCCCTCACAGCTCATGCCAAGGGCCCAGCTCACAAAGCAGTTTCACACCACTTGCTGCAGCTATTTCAAAGGCCTAAATGTCATTCGCAGGAGCCATTTAGTTGCCAACTCAGTGTCCGTGTCCTGGCAGGAGAAGCCACCAAGGGGCCTCTGCATGTGCACTCAGGGCACTTCCACTGCCATCCCAAAGGGATCGCAAAGGACAGGGCTCTTCTTTCAGCACTGCTGAGCTCCTCACGCAGCATTGAAGTCTCAGGAAGAGACAAGAATTGAGTGCACCAGGGAAGCTGGCCTCGAAGAAAACGCATCAATCCCACGGCCCACCCAAGCCAACGGCCTGCATGTCTGTACCTTCTCCTCCTTCTCTCTTCTCTGCTGTCACTTTGCCCCTTCTCTCTGTCCGGGAGCTTGGCCTCTCAGACAAATAAAAGATGTGCATCCTCACCTAGGCACGGCATAGATGTCTTACACAACTGTCCCTTCTTCCCCGACAGCTGCAAATCCTACAGCTGCCAGACCTCATCCCTTGCTCCTAGAAAGGGAGACAAGACTTTCCATTCTAATCCATTGCCCAGCCCTAAGTCAACGACACAGTCAGTAGAAATAGCTGTGAAATCCCCGGCAGGAACCTGCCAGAAGAGCTACAGCTGTGGAGGGGGAAGCAGCAAACTCCCACCCCCACCACTGCTTTGGACTCCTTGCCAGCTAAAACAGATCCCACTCCTGGGATTTTTTTCCATTTTTTGTTAACCACAACTACCATCAATTTAAATCCATTGAAAACAAGATCACAGGAGGGGTTGCGTGGAAAGGAACCTTCAATCCCACCCAGTGCAAGCTTTGCCATGGCAGGGACACCTGCCACTGTCCCACGCTGCTCCAGCCTGGCCTTGGGCACTGCCAGGGATCCAGGGGCAGCCACAGCTGCTCTGGGCACCCTGTGCCAGCCCTGCCCATCCTGCCAGGGAACACTTCCTGACCCATATCCCATCTGAAGCCGCTCCCAGTGCCAACAGGTGTCACTGCATGGCCTTGGGATGATGGATCAAGAGAAAGCCCCAAGCTTTGAGCCGAGCTCCCAGTGCCTGTGCTGGGGACGTGCCACCCACCTGCCCCTCAACCACTCAACTGCCTCGCAGCCAAATGGAGTGTCCAACGGGTAAAGCACTCCCAGAGGATCAAACCCTGGTCACTGCACCAATGACAAGGTCTTTATTGGGAAAAGAAATGTCGAAGCACAGCGACATTTCTTTTCCAAGCAGGAGACGCTGATCCTGTGACGGCAGCGCAGGGATGCTGTTATTGCTGGTCCTCATTTCATCCCTTTATCAGCTGCAGGGCCACCAGGACAGGCTGTGGTCTCCCAGGGCAGCTCTGAGTGACACTGCTGTCCCCACCAGCTGTCCCCAGCCCTGGGCGCTGCCACGTGCCCCAGCCTCTGCAGCCCAAAGCACCTGGAGATCCCCCCGAGCATCAGCGATCAGGGCCGCTGCAATCAGCCTGCTGACCCAAAACCTCAAGTGCTGCCACAAGAAAAGCAGCTGATTCATTGATACCTCGGAATTTCATGTCTCAATGCAAGGACAGGAAGCAGCCCTATGCCACCAAATCATTGCTAAGGGCTTGCAAGCCTCAACGCGGAGATTTCAGCGTTGGACACGCAGTCAGGGCAAGGGTAAATCCACACAGAGATGACACAGAAATTCCAAAACACACATCATGTTTGTCTTGACGCCTTTCTTGTTGGCTCAAGGGCTGTTTCCGTGGGCCACGCTTGCACAGAAAGAAAGGAAGTGCAGCTGCTGAGGAACATCTCCATGCCCTCAGCAGGTTTTGGTGCCTTTGCTGCAGGGCCGCTCCTGTCAGAGCCCCCTCTCTGCTGCTGACACCTTTGCTCTTGGGGACACCAGCCCAGGAACACCAGCAGGGCCCAGGGTTGGCTCAGGGGGACCCCCCTGTGCACAGGGAATCCCAGCCACGTGGGTGTGCCTGCACCCCCAGAAACACCAAGATCTGGCAGCACTTTGATCCGCTGCTCTTTCTGCACACGGAACCATCTCCTTCCTTTGCCATCCCAGGAAAATTCAATCTCTACCTCAGCCAAAGATCATTTCCTACACATGGCTGATCAGAAATGTTCTTCTGGACTTCCTCCACCAAAACCACCCCCGCATGCCCACAAGACATTCCAGGGCCATCGGGAAACCCTCCACAAGCACTGCGCAGGCACCCAGGACCACGGGCTTTCCATCTCTGCCATTCAGGCTCCCTGCGCTGCTCCTGGTCATTTTCTCCTCCTCTCTCCATAACTTTGGGAACCACAGAGCTCCCAGGCTTTGGCAATTCCCAAGGCCACTGCCATCCTTGACTTTTTGGACACCCCCAGGGCTGTGGACAGACACCCCTGTGTTTTCCCGCAGAAGATGTTAAGAGCCAACAGGAAGTCACAAAGTTACTGAGGCTGCTAGATCACCTCCCCAAAAGAAAAAGCTGAAAAAGCTGTGGCTGCTGAGGAAGGGGAGGTGAAGCTTGTGTGGCAAGCTCAGAGCATATTCACAGTGAATGAAAGGTGGAAGAGGGAGAGTGACTCTTCCTCAGGAAGTCTACTGATGGGACAAGGGGGAATGGGATCAAACGGAAAGACAGTTGGAAGAGATCTGATGCTGGAAAGAAGTTCTTTAATGTGAGGCTGCTTGTCCCTGACACAGGGACTTGTGCACATGTGGGTGCCCCATCCCCAGCAACATCCAAGGCCACATTGGACAGGGTTGAAGTGCTGGGAGCTTGCTCAGGTTGGAACCAGATGATTTTTAGGGTCTCTTCCAAGCCAAACCACTCAAGGATTGGATGGTTCTATGGCGTCCATCTCCAAGAGAGGAGTGGCCCTGAAGCTTCTGTGACATCACAGGGCCCAGAGTGCTCCAGGTGGAAGGTCCAGGGCCTGGAGACCAGCACAACAGACAGTTCACCTGCTGCCAGCACTCAGTTCTCCCCCACTCTTCGCTCACTGCCACGGTGCCAAGATGTTTCTGCTGCCAGTACTCGCTTGTCCCCCGCTCTTCGTTCTCTGTCTTGGTGCTGAGCTGCTCCTGCTGCCGGGACTTTTCCTGCACTTCTACTGGAGCATCAACACCAACAGCATGAGCGCTCCTGTCCCAGTGGAGGTACAGTGCCATCCCAGGGAGGGGGGCAGCCCTGACTGCCAGGGCAGGCTGCAGCCCTGTGGGGATGGATGCTGGGGACAGGGACCCCAAGTGACATTGTGCTGTCTCATGCAGACTGCCAGAGACACCATTGAGGATATGGAGGTGGATGAGCAGGATGACACCGAGCCCATGGAAGTGGATGAATATGATGAGACTGAGCCCATGGAAGTGGATGAGCAGGATGACACCGAGCCCATGGAAGTGGACGAATATGATGAGACTGAGCCCATGGAAGTGGATGAGCAGGATGACACCGAGCCCATGGAAGTGGACGAATATGATGAGACTGAGCCCATGGAAGTGGATGAGCAGGATGACACCGAGCCCATGGAAGTGGATGAATATGATGAGACTGAGCCCATGGACGTCGATGAGAAGGACAAGGAAGAGCCCGTGATCCTGGCATGAGGATGGAGCCCCAGGAGCAGGACAACCTGATGCTCCCCTGCCCTGCCCACAGGCAGTGCCCAGCCTGGGGCGGGGCTGGCTGGCTCTCCTCAGGGACATGGTGCTCAAGGAAGTCCTGCTCTGCTGCTTCCTTCCTTCCTTCCTTCCTTCCCTCCCAGACTGACAGGGATAATGGGCATCGACAGGGCCCCACTGTAAATATGTTCAGCATGTTCGAGGCTTTTTTTTATAGGAACAATTTGAAGATTGTTAGCCTAAAGTTCCCAGAATGTTAATCTATAGCTTCTAGATTTTTACAGTATAAGTCCCAGATTGTTAACAGTATAGTCTTCCTTGTAAATATGTTCTAGAGACTGTTGTTGTTGTTGTTAGAAGTAAATATGTTCTTCAAATGTTTGGCTGAACTTTGTTCAATAAATACTATTTCTTATTAAAACCTCGCCTCTCTTTGCAATTCCTTTGGGCAACCTTTGCACAGTGCTGGTTTCCACTTGCTCATGGTTCCTGGGGCTGCAGGTCCCTGGGGGTGCTGGCACAGCCAGCCCTGGCTGGGGGTCCCTGTGCAGGGGGGTCCCACTGAGCCAGCACTGCTGTTCCTGGGGCACAGCAGTGTCCCCGAGGGCAAAGCTCTCACCAGCAGAGAGGGAGCTCTGACAGCAGCAGGCCCTGCAGCAACGCCACCAAAGCAAAGGAAACCTCCTGAGACCCTTCCTGCTGTGGCCACAGGGACTCCTGGGCAGGAGCCAGCATCAGGCACAGGGATGCAACATCCACCTCCATGCTCTGAAGGTCACAACAGCCTTGGCAAGTCTGGGACCTGCACCCGGGCTGCTGCAGGGGCTGATGTTTAAGGCTTGCAGCCTCCAAAGCCTCTGGGCTTTGCTTCCCCCGCTGCCTTCCATTGCCCTGTGCCCAGGATCCTCACCCTGCCCGTGTTCCTGCTGCTGCCAGCAGCCCCCAGAGCCCCTCACTCCCTGAGCATCCCCATCACAGGGGGCACTGGCAAATCCCACACGCTTCACAAAGCAAACTCCCCCACAGTAACCAAACCACTCTTTGGTCAGAGGGTGCCAAGGGGAAGCTCAGCACCAGCTGCCGTTTAAAGCATGCTTTCAAAAGTGGGTTCAGGCACTCTGGCAGTGCCTGCTGCGCAGCTGAGGCTGTGGGGACACAGCACTGGCTCAGGCCAGCCCTCAGCCCCTCACAGCTCATGCCAAGGGCCCAGCTCACAAAGCAGTTTCACACCACTTGCTGCAGCTATTTCAAAGGCCTAAATGTCATTCGCAGCAGCCATTTAGTTGCCAACTCAGTGTCCGTGTCCTGGCAGGAGAAGCCACCAAGGGGCCTCTGCATGTGCACTCAGGGCACTTCCACTGCCATCCCAAAGGGATCGCAAAGGACAGGGCTCTTCTTTCAGCACTGCTGAGCTCCTCACGCAGCATTGAAGTCTCAGGAAGAGACAAGAATTGAGTGCACCAGGGAAGCTGGCCTCGAAGAAAACGCATCAATCCCACGGCCCACCCAAGCCAACGGCCTGCATGTCTGTACCTTCTCCTCCTTCTCTCTTCTCTGCTGTCACTTTGCCCCTTCTCTCTGTCCGGGAGCTTGGCCTCTCAGACAAATAAAAGATGTGCATCCTCACGTAGGCACGGCATAGATGTCTTACACAACTGTCCCTTCTTCCCCGACAGCTGCAAATCCTACAGCTGCCAGACCTCATCCCTTGCTCCTAGAAAGGGAGACAAGACTTTCCATTCTAATCCATTGCCCAGCCCTAAGTCAACGACACAGTCAGTAGAAATAGCTGTGAAATCCCCGGCAGGAACCTGCCAGAAGAGCTACAGCTGTGGAGGGGGAAGCAGCAAACTCCCACCCCCAACACTGCTTTGGACTCCTTACCAGCTAAAACAGACCCCACTCCTGGGATTTTTTTCCATTTTTTGTTAACCACAACTACCATCAATTTAAATCCATTGAAAACAAGATCACAGGAGGGGTTGCGTGGAAAGGAACCTTCAATCCCACCCAGTGCAAGCTTTGCCATGGCAGGGACACCTGCCACTGTCCCACGCTGCTCCAGCCTGGCCTTGGGCACTGCCAGGGATCCAGGGGCAGCCACAGCTGCTCTGGGCACCCTGTGCCAGCCCTGCCCATCCTGCCAGGGAACACTTGCTGACCCATATCCCATCTGAAGCCGCTCCCAGTGCCAACAGGTGTCACTGCATGCCCTTGGGATGATGGATCAAGAGAAAGCCCCAAGCTTTGAGCAGAGTTCCCAGTGCCTGTGCTGGGGACGTGCCACCCACCTGCCCCTCAAGCACTCAACTGCCTCGCAGCCAAATGGAGTGTCCAACGGGTAAAGCACTCCCAGAGGATCAAACCCTGGTCACTGCACCAATGACAAGGTCTTTATTGGGAAAAGAAATGTCGAAGCACAGCGACATTTCTTTTCCAAGCAGGAGACGCTGATCCTGTGCCGGCAGCGCAGGGATGCTGTTATTGCTGGTCCTCATTTCATCCCTTTATCAGCTGCAGGGCCACCAGGACAGGCTGTGGTCTCCCAGGGCAGCTCTGAGTGACACTGCTGTCCCCACCAGCTGTCCCCAGCCCTGGGTGCTGCCACGTGCCCCAGCCTCTGCAGCCCAAAGCACCTGGAGATCCCCCCGAGCATCAGCGATCAGGGCCGCTGCAATCAGCCTGCTGACCCAAAACCTCAAGTGCTGCCACAAGAAAAGCAGCTGATTCATTGATACCTCGGAATTTCATGTCTCAATGCAAGGACAGGAAGCACCCCTATGCCACCAAATCATTGCTAAGGGCTTGCAAGCCTCAACGCGGAGATTTCAGCGTTGGACACGCAGTCAGGGCAAGGGTAAATCCACACAGAGATGACACAGAAATTCCAAAACACACATCATGTTGGTCTTGACGCCTTTCTTGTTGGCTCAAGGGCTGTTTCCGTGGGCCACGCTTGCACAGAAAGAAAGGAAGTGCAGCTGCTGAGGAACATCTCCATGCCCTCAGCAGGTTTTGGTGCCTTTGCTGCAGGGCCGCTCCTGTCAGAGCCCCCTCTCTGCTGCTGACACCTTTGCTCTTGGGGACACCAGCCCAGGAACACCAGCAGGGCCCAGGGTTGGCTCAGGGGGACCCCCCTGTACACAGGGAATCCCAGCCACGTGGGTGTGCCTGCACCCCCAGAAACACCAAGATCTGGCAGCACTTTGATCCGCTGCTCTTTCTGCACACGGAACCATCTCCTTCCTTTGCCATCCCAGGAAAATTCAACCTCTACCTCAGCCAAAGATCATTTCCTACACATGGCTGATCAGAAATGTTCTTCTGGACTTCCTCCACCAAAACCACCCCCGCATGCCCACAAGACATTCCAGGGCCATCGGGAAACCCTCCACAAACACTGCGCAGGCACCCAGGACCACGGGCTTTCCATCTCTGCCATTCAGGCTCCCTGCGCTGCTCCTGGTCATTTTCTCCTCCTCTCTCCATAACTTTGGGAACCACAGAGCTCCCAGGCTTTGGCAATTCCCAAGGCCACTGCCATCCTTGACTTTTTGGACACCCCCAGGGCTGTGGACAGACACCCCTGTGTTTTCCCGCAGAAGATGTTAAGAGCCAACAGGAAGTCACAAAGTTACTGAGGCTGCTAGATCACCTCCCCAAAAGAAAAAGCTGAAAAAGCTGTGGCTGCTGAGGAAGGGGAGGTGAAGCTTGTGTGGCAAGCTCAGAGCATATTCACAGTGAATGAAAGGTGGAAGAGGGAGAGTGACTCTTCCTCAGGAAGTCTACTGATGGGACAAGGGGGAATGGGATCAAACGGAAAGACAGTTGGAAGAGATCTGATGCTGGAAAGAAGTTCTTTAATGTGAGGCTGCTTGTCCCTGACACAGGGACTTGTGCACATGTGGGTGCCCCATCCCCAGCAACATCCAAGGCCACATTGGACAGGGTTGAAGTGCTGGGAGCTTGCTCAGGTTGGAACCAGATGATTTTTAGGGTCTCTTCCAAGCCAAACCACTCAAGGATTTCATGGTTCTATGGCGTCCATCTCCAAGAGAGGAGTGGCCCTGAAGCTTCTGTGACATCACAGGGCCCAGAGTGCTCCAGGTGGAAGGTCCAGGGCCTGGAGACCAGCACAACAGACAGTTCACCTGCTGCCAGCACTCAGTTCTCCCCCACTCTTCGCTCTCTGCCACGGTGCCAAGATGTTTCTGCTGCCAGTACTCGCTTGTCCCCCGCTCTTCGTTCTCTGTCTTGGTGCTGAGCTGCTCCTGCTGCCGGGACTTTTCCTGCACTTCTACTGGAGCATCAACACCAACAGCATGAGCGCTCCTGTCCCAGTGGAGGTACAGTGCCATCCCAGGGAGGGGGGCAGCCCTGACTGCCAGGGCAGGCTGCAGCCCTGTGGGGATGGATGCTGGGGACAGGGACCCCAAGTGACATTGTGCTGTCTCATGCAGACTGCCAGAGACACCATTGAGGATATGGAGGTGGATGAGCAGGATGACACCGAGCCCATGGAAGTGGATGAATATGATGAGACTGAGCCCATGGAAGTGGATGAGCAGGATGACACCGAGCCCATGGAAGTGGACGAATATGATGAGACTGAGCCCATGGAAGTGGATGAGCAGGATGACACCGAGCCCATGGAAGTGGATGAATATGATGAGACTGAGCCCATGGACGTCGATGAGAAGGACAAGGAAGAGCCCGTGATCCTGGCATGAGGATGGAGCCCCAGGAGCAGGACAACCTGATGCTCCCCTGCCCTGCCCACAGGCAGTGCCCAGCCTGGGGTGGGGCTGGCTGGCTCTCCTCAGGGACATGGTGCTCAAGGAAGTCCTGCTCTGCTGCTTCCTTCCTTCCTTCCTTCCCTCCCAGACTGACAGGGATAATGGGCATCGACAGGGCCCCGCTGTAAATATGTTCAGCATGTTCGAGGCTTTTTTTATAGGAACAATTTGAAGATTGTTAGCCTAAAGGTCCCAGAATGTTAATCTATAGCTTCTAGATTTTTACAGTATAAGTCCCAGATTGTTAACAGTATAGTCTTCCTTGTAAATATGTTCTAGAGATTGTTGTTGTTGTTGCTGTTAGAAGGAAACATGTTCTTCAAATGTTTGGCTGAACTTTGTTCAATAAATACTATTTCTTATTAAAACCTCGCCTCTCTTTGCAATTCCTTTGGGCAACGTTTGCACAGTGCTGGTTTCCACTTGCTCATGGTTCCTGGGGTTGCAGGTCCCTGGGGGTGCTGGCACAGCCAGCCCTGGCTGGGGGTCCCTGTGCAGGGGGGTCCCACTGAGCCAGCACTGCTGTTCCTGGGGCACAGCAGTGTCCCCGAGGGCAAAGCTCTCACCAGCAGAGAGGGAGCTCTGACAGCAGCAGGCCCTGCAGCAACGCTACCAAAGCAAAGGAAACCTCCTGACACCCTTCCTGCTGCAGCCACAGGGACTCCTGGGCAGGAGCCAGCATCAGGCACAGGGATGCAACATCCACCTCCATGCTCTGAAGGTCTCGACAGCCGTGGCAAGTCTGGGACCTGCACCCGGGCTGCTGCAGGGGCTGATGTTTAAGGCTTGCAGCCTCCAAAGCCTCTGGGCTTTGCTTCCCCCGCTGCCTTCCATTGCCCTGTGCCCAGGATCCTCACCCGGCCCGTGTTCCTGCTGCTGCCAGCAGCCCCCAGAGCCCCTCACTCCCTGAGCATCCCCATCACAGGGAGCACTGGCAAATCCCACACGCTTCACAAAGCAAACTCCCCCACAGTAACCAAACCACTCTTTGGTCAGAGGGTGCCAAGGGGAAGCTCAGCACCAGCTGCTGTTTAAAGCATGCTTTCAAAAGTGGGTTCAGGCACTCTGGCAGTGCCTGCTGCGCAGCTGAGGCTGTGGGGACACAGCACTGGCTCAGGCCAGCCCTCAGCCCCTCACAGCTCATGCCAAGGGCCCAGCTCACAAAGCAGTTTCACACCACTTGCTGCAGCTATTTCAAAGGCCTAAATGTCATTCGCAGGAGCCATTTAGTTGCCAACTCAGTGTCCGTGTCCTGGCAGGAGAAGCCACCAAGGGGCCTCTGCATGTGCACTCAGGGCACTTCCACTGCCATCCCAAAGGGATCGCAAAGGACAGGGCTCTTCTTTCAGCACTGCTGAGCTCCTCACGCAGCATTGAAGTCTCAGGAAGAGACGAGAATTGAGTGCACCAGGGAAGCTGGCCTCGAAGAAAACGCATCAATCCCACGGCCCACCCAAGCCAACGGCCTGCATGTCTGTACCTTCTCCTCCTTCTCTCTTCTCTGCTGTCACTTTGCCCCTTCTCTCTGTCCGGGAGCTTGGCCTCTCAGACAAATAAAAGATGTGCATCCACACCTAGGCACGGCATAGATGGCTTACAGAATTGTCCCTTCTTCCCCGACAGCTGCAAATCCTACAGCTGCCAGACCTCATCCCTTGCTCCTAGAAAGGGAGACAAGACTTTCCATTCTAATCCATTGCCCAGCCCTAAGTCAACGACACAGTCAGTAGAAATAGCTGTGAAATCCCCGGCAGGAACCTGCCAGAAGAGCTACAGCTGTGGAGGGGGAAGCAGCAAACTCCCACCCCCACCACTGCTTTGGACTCCTTTCCAGCTAAAACAGATCCCACTCCTGCGACTTTTTCCATTTTTTGTTAACCACAACTACCATCAATTTAAATCCATTGAAAACAAGATCACAGGAGGGGTTGCGTGGAAAGGAACCTTCAATCCCACCCAGTGCAAGCTTTGCCATGGCAGGGACACCTGCCACTGTCCCACGCTGCTCCAGCCTGGCCTTGGGCACTGCCAGGGATCCAGGGGCAGCCACAGCTGCTCTGGGCACCCTGTGCCAGCCCTGCCCATCCTGCCAGGGAACACTTCCTGACCCATATCCCATCTGCAGCTGCTCCCAGTGCCAACAGGTCTCACTGCATGGCCTTGGGATGATGGATCAAGAGAAAGCCCCAAACTTTGAGCAGAGCTCCCAGGGCCTGTGCTGGGGACGTGCCACCCACCTGCCCCTCAAGCACTCAGCTGCCTCGCAGCCAGATGGAGTGTCCAACGGGTAAAGTACTCCCAGAGGATCAAACCCTGGTCACTGCACCAATGACAAGGTCTTTATTGGGAAAAGAAATGTCGAAGCACTGCAACATTTCTTTTCCAAGCAGGAGACGCTGATCCTGTGCCGGCAGCGCAGGGATGCTGTTATTGCTGGTCCTCATTTCATCCCTTTATCAGCTGCAGGGCCACCAGGACAGGCTGTTGTCTCCCAGGGCAGCTCTGAGTGACACTGCTGTCCCCACCAGCTGTCCCCAGCCCTGGGTGCTGCCACGTGCCCCAGCCTCTGCAGCCCAAAGCACCTGGAGATCCCCCTGAGCATCAGCGATCAGGGCCGCTGCAATCAGCCTGCTGACCCAAAACCTCAAGTGCTGCCACAAGAAAAGCAGCTGATTCATTGATACCTCGAAATTTCATGTCTCAATGCAAGGACAGGAAGCACCCCTATGCCACCAAATCATTGCTAAGGGCTTGCAAGCCTCAACGCGGAGATTTCAGCGTTGGACACGCAGTCAGGGCAAGGGTAAATCCACACAGAAATGACACAGAAATTCCAAAACACACATCATGTTGGTCTTGACACCTTTCTTGTTGGCTCAAGGGCTGTTTCCGTGGGACACGCTTGCACAGAAAGAAAGGAAGTGCAGCTGCTGACGAACATCTCCATGCCCTCAGCAGGTTTTGGTGCCTTTGCTGCAGGGCCGCTCCTGTCAGAGCCCCCTCTCTGCTGCTGACACCTTTGCTCTTGGGGACACCAGCCCAGGAACACCAGCAGGGCCCAGGGTTGGCTCAGGGGGACCCCCCTGTGCACAGGGACTCCCAGCCCCGTGGCTGTGCCAGCACCCCCAGAAACACCAAGATCTGGCAGCACTTTGCTCCGCTGCTCTTTCCGCACACGGAACCATCTCCTTCCTTTGCCATCCCAGGAAAATTCAACCTCTACCTCAGCCAAAGATCATTTCCTACACATGGCTGATCAGAAATGTTCTTCTGCACTTCCTCCACCAAAACCACCCCCGCATGCCCACAAGACATTCCAGGGCCATCGGGAAACCCTCCACAAACACTGCGCAGGCACCCAGGACCACGGGCTTTCCATCTCTGCCATTCAGGCTCCCTGCGCTGCTCCTGGTCATTTTCTCCTCCTCTCTCCATAACTTTGGGAACCACAGAGCTCCCAGGCTTTGGCAATTCCCAAGGCCACTGCCATCCTTGACTTCTTGGACACCCCCAGGGCTGTGGACAGACACCCCTGTGTTTTCCCACAGAAGATGTTAAGAGCCAACAGGAAGTCACAAAGTTACGGAGGCTGCTAGATCACCTCCCCAAAAGAAAAAGCTGAAAAAGCTGTGGCTGCTGAGGAAGGGGAGGTGAAGCTTGTGTGGCAAGCTCAGAGCACATTCACAGTGAATGAAAGGTGGAAGAGGGAGAGTGACTCTTCCTCAGGAAGTCTACTGATGGGACAAGGGGGAATGGGATCAAACGGAAAGACAGTTGGAAGAGATCTGATGCTGGAAAGAAGTTCTTTAATGTGAGGCTGCTTGTCCCTGACACAGGGAGCTGTGCACATGTGGGTGCCCCATCCCCAGCAACATCCAAGGCCACATTGGACAGGGTTGAAGTGCTGGGAGCTTACTCAGGTTGGAACCAGATGATTTTTAGGGTCTCTTCCAAGCCAAACCACTCAAGGATTGGATGGTTCTATGGCGTCCATCTCCAAGAGAGGAGTGGCCCTGAAGCTTCTGTGACATCACAGGGCCCAGAGTGCTCCAGGTGGAAGGTCCAGGGCCTGGAGACCAGCACAACAGACAGTTCACCTGCTGCCAGCACTCAGTTCTCCCCCACTCTTCTCTCTCTGCCACGGTGCCAAGATGTTCCTGCTGCCAGTACTCGCTTGTCCCCCGCTCTTGGTTCTCTGCCTTGGTGCTGAGCTGCTCCTGCTGCCGGGACTTTTCCTGCACTTCTACTGCACCATCAACACCAACAGCATGAGCGCTCCTGTCCCAGTGGAGGTACAGTGCCATCCCAGGGAGGGGGGCAGCCCTGACTGCCAGGGCAGGCTGCAGCCCTGTGGGGATGGATGCTGGGGACGGGGACCCCAAGTGACATTGTGCTGTCTCATGCAGACTGCCAGAGACACCATTGAGGATATGGAGGTGGATGAGCAGGATGACACCGAGCCCATGGAAGTGGACGAATATGATGAGACTGAGCCCATGGAAGTGGATGAGCAGGATGACACCGAGCCCATGGAAGTAGATGAATATGATGAGACTGAGCCCATGGACGTCGATGAGAAGGACAAAGAAGAGCCCGTGATCCTGGCATGAGGATGGAGCCCCAGGAGCAGGACAACCTGATGCTCCCCTGCCCTGCCCACAGGCAGTGCCCAGCCTGGGGCGGGGCTGGCTGGCTCTCCTCAGGGACATGGTGCTCAAGGAAGTCCTGCTGTGCTCCTTCCTTCCTTCCTTCCTTCCTTCCTTCCTTCCTTCCTTCCTTCCTTCCTTCCTTCCTTCCTTCCTTCCTTCCCTCCGAGACTCACAGGGATAATGGGCATCGATAGGGCCCCACTGTAAATATGTTCAGCATGTTCGAGGCTTTTTTTTGTAGGAACAATTTGAAGATTGTTAGCCTAAAGTTCCCACAATGTTAATCTATAGCTTCTAGATTTTTACAGTATAAGTCCCAGATTGTTAACAGTATAGTCTTCCTTGTAAATATGTTCTAGAGACTGTTGTTGTTGTTGTTAGAAGTAAATATGTTCTTCAAATGTTTGGCTGAACTTTGTTCAATAAATACTATTTCTTATTAAAACCTCGCCTCTCTTTGCAATTCCTTTGGGCAACGTTTGCACAGTGCTGGTTTCCACTTGCTCATGGTTCCTGGAGCTGCAGGTCCCTGGGGGTGCTGGCACAGCCAGCCCTGGCTGGGGGTCCCTGTGCAGGGGGGTCCCACTGAGCCAGCACTGCTGTTCCTGGGGCACAGCAGTGTCCCCGAGGGCAAAGCTGTCACCAGCAGAGAGGGAGCTCTGACAGCAGCAGCCCCTGCAGCAACGCTACCAAAGCAAAGGAAACCTCCTGACACCCTTCCTGCTGCGGCCACAGGGACTCCTGGGCAGGAGCCAGCATCAGGCACAGGGATGCAACATCCACCTCCATGCTCTGAAGGACTCGACAGCCTTGGCAAGTCTGGGACCTGCACCCGGGCTGCTGCAGGGGCTGATGTTTAAGGCTTGCAGCCTCCAAAGCCTCTGGGCTTTGCTTCCCCCGCTGCCTTCCATTGCTCTGTGCCCAGGTTCCTCACCCTGCCCGTGTTCCTGCTGCTGCCAGCAGCCCCCAGAGCCCCTCACTCCCTGAGCATCCCCATCACAGGGAGCACCGGCAAATCCCACACGCATCGCAAAGCAAACTCCCCCACAGTAACCAAACCACTCTTTGGTCAGAGGGTGCCAAGGGGAAGCTCAGCACCAGCTGCTGTTCAAAGCATGCTTTCAAAAGTGGGTTCAGGCACTCTGGCAGTGCCTGCTGCGCAGCTGAGGCTGTGGGGACACAGCACTGGCTCAGGCCAGCCCTCAGCCCCTCACAGCTCATGCCAAGGGCCCAGCTCACAAAGCAGTTTCACACCACTTGCTGCAGCTATTTCAAAGGCCTAAATGTCATTGGCAGGAGCCATTTAGTTGCCAACTCAGTGTCCGTGTCCTGGCAGGAGAAGCCACCAAGGGGCCTCTGCATGTGCACTCAGGGCACTTCCACTGCCATCCCAAAGGGATCGCAAAGGACAGGGCTCTTCTTTCAGCACTGCTGAGCTCCTCACGCAGCATTGAAGTCTCAGGAAGAGACAAGAATTGAGTGCACCAGGGAAGCTGGCCTCCAAGAAAAGGCATCAATCCCACGGCCCACCCAAGCCAACGGCCTGCATGTCTGTACCTTCTCCTCCTTCTCTCTTCTCTGCTGTCACTTTGCCCCTTCTCTCTGTCCGGGAGCTTGGCCTCTCAGACAAATAAAAGATGTGCATCCTCACCTAGGCACGGCATAGATGGCTTACAGAATTGTCCCTTCTTCCCCGACAGCTGCAAATCCTACAGCTGCCAGACCTCATCCCTTGCTCCTAGAAAGGGAGACAAGACTTTCCATTCTAATCCATTGCCCAGCCCTAAGTCAACGACACAGTCAGTAGAAATAGCTGTGAAATCCCCGGCAGGAACCTGCCAGAAGAGCTACAGCTGTGGAGGGGGAAGCAGCAAACTCCCACCCCCAACACTGCTTTGGACTCCTTACCAGCTAAAACATATCCCACTCCTGGGATTTTTTTCCATTTTTTGTTAACCACAACTACCATCAATTTAAATCCATTGAAAACAAGATCACAGGAGGGGTTGCGTGGAAAGGAACCTTCAATCCCACCCAGTGCAAGCTTTGCCATGGCAGGGACACCTGCCACTGTCCCACGCTGCTCCAGCCTGGCCTTGGGCACTGCCAGGGATCCAGGGGCAGCCACAGCTGCTCTGGGCACCCTGTGCCAGCCCTGCCCATCCTGCCAGGGAACACTTCCTGACCCATATCCCATCTGCAGCTGCTCCCAGTGCCAACAGGTGTCACTGCATGGCCTTGGGATGATGGATCAAGAGAAAGCCCCAAACTTTGAGCAGAGCTCCCAGGGCCTGTGCTGGGGACGTGCCACCCACCTGCCCCTCAAGCACTCAGCTGCCTCGCAGCCAGATGGAGTGTCCAACGGGTAAAGTACTCCCAGAGGATCAAGCCCTGGTCACTGCACCAATGACAAGGTCTTTATTGGGAAAAGAAATGTCGAAGCACAGCGACATTTCTTTTCCAAGCAGGAGACGCTGATCCTGTGCCGGCTGCACAGGGATGCTGTTATTGCTGGTCCTCATTTCATCCCTTTATCAGCTGCAGGGCCACCAGGACAGGCTGTGGTCTCCCAGGGCAGCTCTGAGTGACACTGCTGTCCCCACCAGCTGTCCCCAGCCCTGGGTGCTGCCACGTGCCCCAGCCTCTGCGGCCCAAAGCACCTGGAGATCCCCCTGAGCATCAGCGATCAGGGCCGCTGCAATCAGCCTGCTGACCCAAAACCTCAAGTGCTGCCACAAGAAAAGCAGCTGATTCATTGATACCTCGGAATTTCATGTCTCAATGCAAGGACAGGAAGCACCCCTATGCCACCAAATCGTTGCTAAGGGCTTGCAAGCCTCAACGCGGAGATTTCAGCGTTGGACACGCAGTCAGGGCAAGGGTAAATCCACACAGAGATGACACAGAAATTCCAAAACACACATCATGTTGTTCTTGACGCCTTGCTTGTTGGCTCAAGGGCTGTTTCCGTGGGCCACGCTTGCACAGAAAGAAAGGAAGTGCAGCTGCTGACGAACATCTCCATGCCCTCAGCAGGTTTTGGTGCCTTTGCTGCAGGGCCGCTCCTGTCACAGCCCCCTCTCTGCTGCTGACACCTTTGCTCTTGGGGACACCAGCCCAGGAACACCAGCAGGGCCCAGGGTTGGCTCAGGGGGACCCCCCTGTGCACAGGGACTCCCAGCCCCGTGGCTGTGCCAGCACCCCCAGAAACACCAAGATCTGGCAGCACTTTGCTCCGCTGCTCTTTCCGCACACGGAACCATCTCCTTCCTTTGCCATCCCAGGAAAATTCAACCTCTACCTCAGCCAAAGATCATTTCCTACACATGGCTGATCAGAAATGTTCTTCTGGACTTCCTCCACCAAAACCACCCCCGCATGCCCACAAGACATTCCAGGGCCATCGGGAAACCCTCCACAAACACTGCGCAGGCACCCAGGACCACGGGCTTTCCATCTCTGCCATTCAGGCTCCCTGCGCTGCTCCTGGTCATTTTCTCCTCCTCTCTCCATAACTTTGGGAACCACAGAGCTCCCAGGCTTTGCCAATTCCCAAGGCCACTGCCATCCTTGACTTCTTGGACACCCCTAGGGCTGTGGACAGACACCCCTGTGTTTTCCCGCAGAAGATGTTAAGAGCCAACTGGAAGCCACAAAGTTACTGAGGCTGCTAGATCACCTCCCCAAATGAAAAAGCTGAAAAAGCTGTGGCTGCTGAGGAAGGGGAGGTGAAGCTTGTGTGGCAAGCTCAGAGCACATTCACAATGAATGAAAGGTGGAAGAGGGAGGGTGACTCTTCCTCAGGAAGTCTACTGATGGGACAAGGGGGAATGGGATCAAACGGAAAGAGAGTTGGAAGAGATTTGATGCTGGAAAGAAGTTCTTTAATCTGAGGCTGCTTGTCCCTGACACAGGGACCTGTGCACATGTGGGTGCCCCATCCCCAGCAACATCCAAGGCCACATTGGACAGGGTTGAAGTGCTGGGAGCTTGCTCAGGTTGGAACCAGATGATTTTTAGGGTCTCTTCCAAGCCAAACCACTCAAGGATTTCATGGTTCTATGGCGTCCATCTCCAAGAGAGGAGTGGCCCTGAAGCTTCTGTGACATCACAGGGCCCAGAGTGCTGCAGGTGGAAGGTCCAGGGCCTGGAGACCAGCACAACAGACAGTTCACCTGCTGCCAGCACTCAGTTCTCCCCCACTCTTCGCTCTCTGCCACGGTGCCAAGATGTTCCTGCTGCCAGTAGTCGCTTGTCCCCCACTCTTCGTTCTCTGCCTTGGTGCTGAGCTGCTCCTGCTGCCGGGACTTTTCCTGCACTTCTACTGGAGCATCAACACCAACAGCATGAGCGCTCCTGTCCCAGTGGAGGTACAGTGCCATCCCAGGGAGGGGGGCAGCCCGGACTGCAAGGGCAGGCTGCAGCCCTGTGGGGATGGATGCTGGGGAAAGGGACCCCAAGTGACATTGTGCTGTCTCATGCAGACTGCCAGAGACACCATTGAGGATATGGAGGTGGATGAGCAGGATGACACCGAGCCCATGGAAGTGGATGAATATGATGAGACTGAGCCCATGGAAGTGGATGAGCAGGATGACACCGAGCCCATGGAAGTGGACGAATATGATGAGACTGAGCCCATGGAAGTGGATGAGCAGGATGACACCGAGCCCATGGAAGTAGATGAATATGATGAGACTGAGCCCATGGACGTCGATGAGAAGGACAAAGAAGAGCCCGTGATCCTGGCATGAGGATGGAGCCCCAGGAGCAGGACAACCTGATGCTCCCCTGCCCTGCCCACAGGCAGTGCCCAGCCTGGGGCGGGGCTGGCTGGCTCTCCTCAGGGACATGGTACTCAAGGAAGTCCTGCTCTGCTGCTTCCTTCCTTCCTTCCTTCCTTCCTTCCTTCCTTCCTTCCTTCCTTCCTTCCTTCCTTCCCTCCTTCCTTCCTTCCTTCCCTCCTTCCTTCCTTCCTTCCTTCCTTCCTTCCTTCCTTCCTTCCTTCCCGCCTTCCTTCCTTCCCTCCTTCCTTCCTTCCCTCCCTCCCTTCCTTCCTCCCTCCCTTCCATCCTTCCTTCCTTCCTTCCTTCCTTCCTTCCTTCCTTCCTTCCTTCCTTCCTTCCTTCCTTCCTTCCTTCCTTCCTTCCTTCCTTCCTTCCCTCCCAGACTGACAGGGATAATGGGCATCGATAGGGCCCCACTGTAAATATGTTCAGCCTGTTCGAGGCTTTTTTTTATAGGAACAATTTGAAGATTGTTAGCCTAAAGGTCCCAGAATGTTAATCTATAGCTTCTAGATTTTTACTGTATAAGTCCCAGATTGTTAACAGTATAGTCTTCCTTGTAAATATGTTCTAGAGATTGTTGTTGTTGTTGTTAGAAGGAAACATGTTCTTCAAATGTTTGGCTGAACTTTGTTCAATAAATACTATTTCTTATTAAAACCTCGCCTCTCTTTGCAATTCCTTTGGGCAACGTTTGCACAGTGCTGGTTTCCACTTGCTCATGGTTCCTGGGGCTGCAGGTCCCTGGGGGTGCTGGCACAGCCAGCCCTGGCTGAGGGTCCCTGTGCAGGGGGGTCCCACTGAGCCCACACTGCTCTTCCTGGGGCACAGCAGTGTCCCCGAGGGCAAAGCTGTCACCAGCAGAGAGGGAGCTCTGAGAGCAGCAGGCCCTGCAGCAACGCCGCTGTGGGAATCGAGCTGGCTGACATCCAAAGCCAGACCAGTGTTTTTGATGCGTTGCCCCCTGGCCCCAGACCTTGGAGGGCATTTGTTTAAGTTTATAACAGTTCCTAGGAAAGTTGTCAAAGGTTTTAAAACTGTTCATGGTCAAGCTTTATAACCCTCATTTCCCATTGATTGCCTCTATTCCCAGTTATGTCATCCCTTTTCTCTTCCCAGTCCTGGAAAGTTCTTGTATCCTTGTACCCCCATTGGTTTATGTTCACCGCATTGTTCCACCCATCCTACCTTACTGGTTACTGCCCCATATTACTCCTCCCTTGCACCACTTTTCCCTTTACCCATTGGATTATCATCCTGGACCCACCTCCCATCATCCCTTATAAATACCCTGGATTTTCCCTCAGCCTTGTCTTCTACCCTTTGCTCTTATAGTGTGTGCACGTGTTTTGGGCCTTGTCCCGCATTTTCTTTTATGATTATTAAAGTCTTTAGTTGCAGAGTTGTGGTGTGGACCCGTTCCTCATTTCGCTACCTTAGCCCTGATATCAGGGGAACTTTAGAGGTTGGTCGGGGAGACTGCCCTCGAGACTCGCGCCTTAAGTATTGAAAAACAAAAACCCCGACAGGTGGCCCCTGAACAGGGACCCTGATATTCAGGGCACCTTGTTGTAGAGGTAGGACTGTGTCCCCGGGAGTGTGGCTGCAACGGGGCCCGGCGGAGTTGTCGGCGCAGAGGGACCTCGTCTGGACACCCGGGGAGCCAGCGAGGGACGTCAACAGAAGCACCTGCAGAATACAGGTGTGTTTGGGGACACCCGACATAATATAGCCCTCTTCGCTGCCCTGTTTTAAAATACGGGTCCTAGTCTTGGCTAGGGGCGTGTCTGCAGCTAGATCCCCTAAGGAGGATTCGAAGGAAGATGGTTGGACAAATGTCAAGCGTAGAGAAGAACGTATATGGACGTTTTAAGTTAATTCTTTTAAGTACCACTAAGGACTTTTCAAAAAAAGAACTGAAAAAATTTGTAAAGTGGGTTTGTAAAAACTTCCCCAACACCCCGAGTGAAGAAATGATGAATACTGCCTTTTGGGACTCGGTGGGGAACAAAATTTATCACTTGTCTGGAAAATGGGACCCCGAGGCACCCTGCATGCTCCCTCTTTTCCACCTTATCCTGGAAACCCTGCACCAATCCCAGCTTCGATTACCCAGCTCGTCGGTTCCTCCTAACCCTTCTCCAAAGCAGCCTGTTCTCTCCCTGTCTCCTGTGACTGACCCTCCAGCTGAGATCCCCGATGGCAGCGCGCGGGCCGTCGTGGATCTCCCCCCTTCCATCCCTCTGGTGTCCTCATGTGTTCGTCCCGCTCACCCTCCTAACGACAGCTCTTGCCCCATCGGCTGCCCTGCCACAAACGGGGGCCATTTTGGAATTACCACTAACACCTTCTGTCAAAGTCTGCGTTCCTCGGCTATTCCCGCCTCTAGCTCTGCCTTCCAGCCCGCCCTCGCTCCCTCACGGCCCGCCCACCACCCTCAGGGGCCGCCCACTCCTGCCCCTGCCGGAACTGGCGCTGAGTGCTCCTCCTCCCGGAAGGAGACCGGAACTGCCCTTCAGGCACTTCCGGAAGAGCCTGCCTCCAAAATGGCTGCGCCCATAGCTGAAGCTTGCAAATCTTACCGGCACTTAACACTAATGTAAATGTTATTGCTCCACTTTGTTCATCTTCCTCCGGAGAGAACTCGAGCTCTAGTGACTCTGAGGAGTCTTCACCTTGCCCTCTAACCCCTAAAAACCCTTGGGAGAGGATCCGGAAAGCTGCTATAAAAGAAGGAAACTGGCAGATAGCAGCTAAGTTCAATGCATTCCCAGTGAGGTACCACAGGGGGAGGGGAGGTGCACCAAGATGGGAGCCTATGACATATGGGGAAGTAAAAGAACTGTGTCGGGCAGCCAAGGACCATGGGAGGGGATGCCCATATTTTAATAATCTTGTTCGGGCCACCTTCACAGCACATGTACTGACCCCCCATGACTTAAAATATATAATGACTATGTTGTTGTCTCCCCCTGAGTATTCCTTGTGGGAAGGGGGATGGAAACGCATGCTCCAAGGATTCCTGACTGACTGCGTGAACGATCCAGCCAGAGCAGCATTAACAATGGACCACCTAGCCGGGGAAGGACAATTTACCCAACCTGAGGAGCAAGCTGCAGCAGCCCCCAGGCAAGTACTTGATGAAATTAAAACTCTTGCTAGGAAGGCACTAGTCCACGTGCCAGATGGCAGCACACCTAACTTGGAGTACACTAATATTAAGCAAGAGCCCGGAGAAACATACATGAAATTTATTGACAGGTTAAAATAAGCATTGGAAAAACAGGTTCCTGATGACAAAACCAGGAATACATTGTTAGAGACATTGGCGGTAGCTAATGCTGACTCTGAATGTCGGAAGGTACTGCGCGCTCTGCCACGAGAACCCCCACCGATGCTCCTCCAGATGATCGAGGCATGTAACCGTCTCGGGACGGTGGAGCATGTGGCAGCAGTACAAGCCCAGGCCATCGGACAGGGAGTTGCAAGAGCACTGGTTGCTGCACATTTTCCTTTGAAGTCGCCCCAAACGCAGTGCCAGTCTACATGTTTTCAGTGTGGCCAGCAAGGACACTTGCGAAAAGACTGTCCACAAAGGAAAGGGAGGTACCCAGTTGTTAGTAAAAATCAACCTCAGGCTAAACAGTTTTCCTTTAAAAGTAATTTTCCTAGGCAGCCGTCAAAAAACTTCCATCAGAGCGCAAGTCGGCCTTGCGCTATGACAAGAAATCCACAAGCCGAAGATACTGATGGCTGCGGAGAATCAGAACATTCTAACCACCACTACAGGCCCTGTGGCTCCGAACTCCAGCAGCTCATCTCAGGACTACCAGCAACAATTCCACCAGGTGCCCGGCTGGAGTTGGTGAGTGCTAAACCTGTAGTGCTGACTGACTGTTCCACACATTCAGTTTCAACAGGACAACTTGGGCTTGAAGATCGGCCCCACCAAGTGTTAATTTTAGGCAACTGTAGATCAAAGACTGAGGGATTTTTTGTCCTTCCTTCCGTATTGTCTGTTACATCTTCCCAGGAAATGACTGTTTTAGCCCTAAGCCCTGACCCTCCTTGCTTTATTCCCGAAGGACTGCCTATAGCCCAAGCGATTATGTTGCCAGATGAAACGGAGGAAGAGGATTCAGAATCCTTTGTCATGTGGACCCAGGTTATAAGTAAGGACAGGCCTAAAATAACCTGTATCCTAGAGGCTAATGGACAGAAGGTAACTCTTAAGGGAACTGTTGACACTGGATCGGACGTTACTGTAATTTCTACCTCAAGATGGCCCTCAGGGTGGGCACTTACACCAGCTTCTGGAGTCCTTATGGGGATTGGAGGGGAAAGCACTAGTCTGAAAAGCATGAATTTGATCAAGATAGAGGGACCTAAGGGTCGTGTTGCCACCACCAGACCCTTCATAGTGAAAACACGAACGCCTGTCGTCCTGTGGGGAAGGGATATTTAGACTGAATGGGGAGCGCGTTTGGAAATGGATTTTTAATTGGGGTCATTGAAGAGCGTGGCACCTTGAAAATAACTTGGAAAGATAATACCCCTATCTGGGTAGATCAATGGCCCCTACATGAGAAAAAACTAGCCGCGCTGCAATCCCTGATATCAGAACAACTTCAACAAGGACACATAACATTCACCACCAGCCCCTGGAACACCCCCATTTTTGTCATCCAAAAACCACGCAGTGACAAATGGCGACTCCTCCATGATCTCCGGAAAATAAATGAGGTCATAGAGGACATGGGTGCACTTCAGCCAGGTCTTCCTTCTCCGGCTATGGTCCCTAAAGACTGGTACCTAACAATTATTGACCTTAAAGACTGTTTCTTTGACATTCCATTACACCCTGATGATGCTCCATGTTTTGCCTTTTCCATCCCATCAATCAACAGGGAAGCACCCCTTCAGCAATTCCATTGGGTGGTCTTACCTCAAGGAATGAAAAACAGTCCAACAATATGTCAGTGGTTTGTGGCTAAGATACTAACCCCTGTTTGTAAAGTTCATCCACAGGTGTTGATACTTCACTATATGGATGATATCCTGTTAGCTGCCAAAGATACTGTCACACTGGACACTGCAGTGAAGGATACCATCTCAGCAGTCCAAAAAGCTGGATTAAGTGTTTCAGAAGAAAAGGTGCAGCAAATGCAGCCTTGGATGTATTTGGGTTATAAAATTTCGTCACGAACTATAAAGCCACAACTGCTCCAGCTGGAAGAGAACCCACAAACATTACATGACATGCAGAGGTTGCTTGGTGCTATCACTTGGGTGAGACCCTTATTGGGGATTACAAATCAAGACTTGCAGCCATTATTTGACCTCCTGAAGGGAGATTCGGCCCCAAACTCCCCGAGACACTTGACAGAGGAAGCAAGACACGCCTTGAATAAAGTGTCTTTTGCAATACAAACCCGGCAAGCACACCGGATGGACCCTATGTTGCCTTTCCTATTAGTGGTTCTGGGGAGGGGTCCTCAACTTCATGCCTGAATTTTTCAGTGGGATCCTGAGTTACCTGGTCCTTTGTTGATTTTAGAATGGATTTTCCTTTCCCACCAACCCAAAAAGACCATCACTACAAAGCCAGAAATAAGAGCTCAGTTAATTATTAAGGCTAGAAGACGTTTGCTATCTTTCTCTGGGAGAGACTTTTCGATTATATTTCTGCCTTTGACTTCTTCCTATTTAGATTGGCTCCTGCAACAATCTGAACACCTTGAAATTGCTCTAATAAATTTCCCTGGACAACTTTCTATCCATTGCCCTAAGCATAGACTTCTAAGTTCTGATTTCAATTTATTTCCTAAACCCTTAAGGAGTGATAAGCCCCTCAAAGCCCTCACTTTGTTTACAGACGGGTCAGGAAAATCTCATAAATCTGTAATTACATGGGAAAACCCTATGACAGGTGAGTGGCTGTCAGATATTGAAATTGTTGAAGGCTCACCACAGATTGTTGAATTGGCGGCAGTGGTAAGGGCATTTTGCAAATTCACCGGCCCCGTTAATATTGTTACTGACTCAGCATATGTTGCAGGGATCGTGGAAAGGGCGGAAAATTCGTTGCTGAAGGACATTGCAAATGAACGGTTATACTCTTTACTGAAAAATAGAGTTTTTCTTCTTTCCCAAAGGCAGCACCCTTACTTCATTATGCATATCCGTTCCCACACTACCCTTCCTGGACCCTTGACACAAGGTAACAATCGAGCTGACACACTTGCCATGACAGCACAAGTAACATTACCTAACATACCTGAGCAGGCAAAGCTTAGCCATGCATTCTTCCATCAAAATGCTCCAGCTTTGCATAGAATGTTTGATATTACCAAGGACCAAGCCAAGGCCATTGTAAACACATGCCCTAGTTGCCAAAAACTTTCCCTACCAGCTATTGGAGCAGCAGTCAACCCTAGGGGACTCCATAGTTTACAACTGTGGCAAGCAGATATAACACACTACCCTTCATTTGGTCGTTTCAAATACATCCATCTTTCTATAGATACCTTTTCAGGTGCTATCTTTGCCTCCGCTCACACCAAAGAAACAGCAGCAGATGCTATGAAACGTTTTCTCCAAGCATTTGCAATGCTAGGTATCCCCCAGGAAATAAAAACTGATAATGGTCCAGCTTATATTTCACACAAAAATAAAACAATTTTTCAATCAGTGGGGAGTCATCCACACCACTGGCATCCCTCACTCCCCCACGGGTCAGTCAATAGTTGAAAGAGCCCATGGTTCCCTTAAAAATCTTTTAGATAAACAAAAAGGGGGAATAGAGATCTTATCAAACACAGAAAGGTTAAGTAAAGCATTATATGTCTTTAATTTTTTGAACAATTCGTTTATGGAACCAAACCCTCCAATTATCTGTCATTTTTCGAATACAACACAGGCTCAACTGAAAGAAAGACCACCAGTCTTGGTAAAAGATGCTGAAACAAATCAAATCTTAGGAGGACCATTCCAACTAATAACTTGGGGGAAGGGATATGCTTGTGTCTCCACAGATAGGGCACCTCGGTGGATGCCAGCCAAGAACATCAAACCTTACCTACAGCCTTTAAAAGAAGACCTACCAGAGAGTCCCAGTAGTCCAACTCCTAACAACAAGCCTGCAACTACTACTCCTTATGACTGACTATTTCACAGCTCCTCATCGCAAGTCATCGTTGGGACCGTGACCTCTGAAAGACTCTCAATCATTGCACTTGTTCTCTTTAATGTCCTACCCTTTGCCAGCAGCAGAATTGTTCAACAGCCAAAACAGAACATTTGGATTACCCTGGCCAACATAACGCACCAAGAGACGTTAGGTCTATCTGTTGCCACCCCCAAACAACCCCTTTTCAACATGCCTGGTAGGTCTACCAGCAGACGAATGCCCAGTAAATAAAAAGACCATCAATGCCATGCGAGGTAACAGTCCCAAAAGTAAGTTAAAATACAACCCTGTAGACTTTTGGAACTCATGGGCTCTTGATCTTCCACATGCGCCATTAGAGCCTCAAGAACTGGAACTATTTGGCTCAGTTAAAATGGACTACTGCATCACCTTTCGCTATAAAAAGAGAGTTCAGCTGATAAGGGCTAACGGAGGTAAGCCCCAAATCGTGAAAACAGATGAACCAGCGTTGTGGGATGTTTCCCCCCACCATCCAGGGTATAAAAATGAGAGCCTATGGTGTAATTATACCTCACGACATCCATCTAAATCAAGTGATACTCCTCTGCAGTTACCTCCAGGTACATTTCTTGTTTGTGGGGACAGAGCATGGCCTGCCATTCCGTCTCATATTAAAGGTGGACCATGTAGCCTTGGTAGGCTTACTTTACTAACTCCCAATGTCACAGCACTAATTGGTAATAGCAAAAAGAGGAAAAAGCGTTTTGCACATCAATTCCAATCTGATTGTAACAGTAAATTAGAGTTTTGGAATAGAGGACAAAGGATAATCGCCTCTGCTCTTGTACCTTGGGTAGCTGCTGCACAAGCAGTCACCCAGTTGGGAAGATTGGGATGTTGGTTAAGTAAACAAACCAACGCTACTTCCGTCGCTCTAAGTGATCTTCTGACAGATGTTGTCAGTATAAGGCATGCAACATTGCAAAACAGAGCTGCCATAGATTGTTTGCTGTTGGCACAAGGACATGGATGCCAGGACTTTGAAGGCATGTGCTGCATGAACCTTTCTGATCATAGCGAATCTATACACAAAAGTATTCAAGCTCTCAAAGATGGAGTCAAAGAGTTACAAATCAAGGATGACACGAACTGGTTTAATGGACTCTTGAAAAGTTGGGGAAACAAAGGGTGGGTGTTACCTATAATGAAAACTGGGTTACTTCATAATTGTTGTTGTTGTACTGTTAATTGTTTCTTGCTTGTTACAGTGTTTTTACAAAGTTCTACAAAAATCATTTAGCTCTATTTTTATAGTTAAACAGAAAGGGGAAGATGTGGGAATCGAGCTGGCTGACATCCAAAGCCAGACCAGTGTTTTTGGTGAGTTGCCCCTTGGCCCCAGACCTTGGAGGGCATTTGTTTAAGTTTATAACCGTTCCTAAGAAATTTGTCAAAGGTTTTAAAACTGTTTATGGTAAAGCTTTATAGCCCTCATTTCCCATTGGTTACCTCCATTCCCAGTTATGTCATCCCTTTTCTCTCCCCAGTTCTGGAAAGTTCTTGTATCCTTGTACCCCCATTGGTTTATGTTCACCGCATTGTTCCACCCATCCTACCTTACTGGTTACTGCCCCATATTACTCCTCCCTTGCACCACTTTTCCCTTTACCCATTGGATTATCATCCTGGACCCACCTCTCATCATCCCTTATAAATACCCTGGATTTTCCCTCAGCCTTGTCTTCTACCCTTAGCTCTTATAGTGTGTACAGGTGTTTTGGGCCTTCTCCCTCATTTTCTTTTATGATTATTAAAGTATTTAAATCCAGAGTTGTGGTGTCGACCCGTTCCTCATTTCGCCACGTTAGCCCTGATATCAGGGGAACTTTAGAGGTTGGTCGGGTAGACTGCCCTCGAGTCTCGCAACTGAAATATTGAAAAACAAAAAAAACCCGACAGTTAAGAGGCAACAGGAAGTCACAAAGTTACTGAGGCTGCTAGATCACCTCCCCAAAAGAAAAAGCTGAAAAAGCTGTGGCTGCTGAGGAAGGGGAGGTGAAGCTTGTGTGGCAAGCTCAGAGCATATTCACAGTGAATGAAAGGTGGAAGAGGGAGGGTGACTCTTCCTCAGGAAGTCTACTGATGGGACAAGGGGGAATGGGATCAAACGGAAAGAGAGTTGGAAGAGATTTGATGCTGGAAAGAAGTTCTTTAATGTGAGGCTGCTTGTCCCTGACACAGGGAGCTGTGCACATGTGGGTGCCCCATCCCCAGCAACATCCAAGGCCACATTGGACAGGGTTGAAGTGCTGGGAGCTTGCTCAGGTTGGAACCAGATGATTTTTAGGGTCTCTTCCAAGCCAAACCACTCAAGGATTGGATGGTTCTATGGCGTCCATCTCCAAGAGAGGAGTGGCCCTGAAGCTTCTGTGACATCACAGGGCCCAGAGTGCTCCAGGTGGAAGGTCCAGGGCCTGGAGACCAGCACAACAGACAGTTCACCTGCTGCCAGCACTCAGTTCTCCCCCACTCTTCTCTCTCTGCCACGGTGCCAAGATGTTCCTGCTGCCAGTACTCGCTTGTCCCCCGCTCTTCGTTCTCTGCCTTGGTGCTGAGCTGCTCCTGCTGCCGGGACTTTTCCTGCACTTCTACTGCACCATCAACACCAACAGCATGAGCGCTCCTGTCCCAGTGGAGGTACAGTGCCATCCCAGGGAGGGGGGCAGCCCTGACTGCCAGGGCAGGCTGCAGCCCTGTGGGGATGGATGCTGGGGACAGGGACCCCAAGTGACATTGTGCTGTCTCATGCAGACTGCCAGAGACACCATTGAGGATATGGAGGTGGATGAGCAGGATGACACCGAGCCCATGGAAGTGGACGAATATGATGAGACTGAGCCCATGGAAGTGGATGAGCAGGATGACACCGAGCCCATGGAAGTGGACGAATATGATGAGACTGAGCCCATGGAAGTGGATGAGCAGGATGACACCGAGCCCATGGAAGTGGATGAATATGATGAGACTGAGCCCATGGACGTCGATGAGAAGGACAAGGAAGAGCCCGTGATCCTGGCATGAGGATGGAGCCCCAGGAGCAGGACAACCTGATGCTCCCCTGCCCTGCCCACAGGCAGTGCCCAGCCTGGGGCGGGGCTGGCTGGCTCTCCTTAGGGACATGGTGCTCAAGGAAGTCCTGCTCTGCTGCTTCCTTCCTTCCTTCCTTCCTTCCCTCCCAGACTGACAGGGAAAATGGGCATCGACAGGGCCCCGCTGTAAATATGTTCAGCATGTTCGAGGCTTTTTTTATAGGAACAATTTGAAGATTGTTAGCCTAAAGGTCCCAGAATGTTAATCTATAGCTTCTAGATTTTTACTGTATAGGTCCCAGATTGTTACCAGTATAGTCTTCCTTGTAAATATGTTCTAGAGATTGTTGTTGCTGTTGCTGTTAGAAGGAAACATGTTCTTCAAATGTTTGGCTGAACTTTGTTCAATAAATACTATTTCTTATTAAAACCTCGCCTCTCTTTGCAATTTCTTTGGGCAACGTTTGCACAGTGCTGGTTTCCACTTGCTCATGGTTCCTGGGGCTGCAGGTCCCTGGGGGTGCTGGCACAGCCAGCCCTGGCTGGGGGTCCCTGTGCAGGGGGGTCCCACTGAGCCAGCACTGCTGTTCCTGGGGCACAGCAGTGTCCCCAAGGGCAAAGCTCTCACCAGCAGAGAGGGAGCTCTGACAGCAGCAGGCCCTGCAGCAACGCCACCAAAGCAAAGGAAACCTCCTGACACCCTTCCTGCTGTGGCCACACGGACTCCTGGGCAGGAGCCAGCATCAGGCACAGGGATGCAACATCCACCTCCATGCTCTGAAGGTCACAACAGCCTTGGCAAGTCTGGGACCTGCACCCGGGCTGCTGCAGGGGCTGATGTTTAAGGCTTGCAGCCTCCAAAGCCTCTGGGCTTTGCTTCCCCCGCTGCCTTCCATTGCCCTGTGCCCAGGATCCTCACCCTGCCCGTGTTCCTGCTGCTGCCAGCAGCCCCCAGAGCCCCTCACTCCCTGAGCATCCCCATCACAGGGGGCACTGGCAAATCCCACACGCTTCACAAAGCAAACTCCCCCACAGTAACCAAACCACTCTTTGGTCAGAGGGTGCCAAGGGGAAGCTCAGCACCAGCTGCCGTTTAAAGCATGCTTTCAAAAGTGGGTTCAGGCACTCTGGCAGTGCCTGCTGTGCAGCTGAGGCTGTGGGGACACAGCACTGGCTCAGGCCAGCCCTCAGCCCCTCACAGCTCATGCCAAGGGCCCAGCTCACAAAGCAGTTTCACACCACTTGCTGCAGCTATTTCAAAGGCCTAAATGTCATTCGCAGGAGCCATTTAGTTGCCAACTCAGTGTCCGTGTCCTGGCACGAGAAGCCACCAAGGGGCCTCTGCATGTGCACTCAGGGCACTTCCACTGCCATCCCAAAGGGATCGCAAAGGACAGGGCTCTTCTTTCAGCACTGCTGAGCTCCTCACCCAGCATTGAAGTCTCAGGAAGAGACAAGAATTGAGTGCACCAGGGAAGCTGGCCTCCAAGAAAAGGCATCAATCCCACGGCCCACCCAAGCCAACGGCCTGCATGTCTGTACCTTCTCCTCCTTCTCTCTTCTCTGCTGTCACTTTGCCCCTTCTCTCTGTCCGGGAGCTTGGCCTCTCAGACAAATAAAAGATGTGCATCCTCACGTAGGCACGGCATAGATGTCTTACACAACTGTCCCTTCTTCCCCGACAGCTGCAAATCCTACAGCTGCCAGACCTCATCCCTTGCTCCTAGAAAGGGAGACAAGACTTTCCATTCTAATCCATTGCCCAGCCCTAAGTCAACGACACAGTCAGTAGAAATAGCTGTGAAATCCCCGGCAGGAACCTGCCAGAAGAGCTACAGCTGTGGAGGGGGAAGCAGCAAACTCCCACCCCCACCACTGCTTTGGACTCCTTGCCAGCTAAAACAGATCCCACTCCTGGGATTTTTTTCCATTTTTTGTTAACCACAACTACCATCAATTTAAATCCATTGAAAACAAGATCACAGGAGGGGTTGCGTGGAAAGGAACCTTCAATCCCACCCAGTGCAAGCTTTGCCATGGCAGGGACACCTGCCACTGTCCCACGCTGCTCCAGCCTGGCCTTGGGCACTGCCAGGGATCCAGGGGCAGCCACAGCTGCTCTGGGCACCCTGTGCCAGCCCTGCCCATCCTGCCAGGGAACACTTGCTGACCCATATCCCATCTGAAGCCGCTCCCAGTGCCAACAGGTGTCACTGCATGGCCTTGGGATGATGGATCAAGAGAAAGCCCCAAGCTTTGAGCCGAGCTCCCAGTGCCTGTGGTGGGGACGTGCCACCCACCTGCCCCTCAACCACTCAACTGCCTCGCAGCCAAATGGAGTGTCCAACGGGTAAAGCACTCCCAGAGGATCAAACCCTGGTCACTGCACCAATGACAAGGTCTTTATTGGGAAAAGAAATGTCGAAGCACAGCGACATTTCTTTTCCAAGCAGGAGACGCTGATCCTGTGCCGGCAGCGCAGGGATGCTGTTATTGCTGGTCCTCATTTCATCCCTTTATCAGCTGCAGGGCCACCAGGACAGGCTGTGGTCTCCCAGGGCAGCTCTGAATGACACTGCTGTCCCCACCAGCTGTCCCCAGCCCTGGGCGCTGCCACGTGCCCCAGCCTCTGCAGCCCAAAGCACCTGGAGATCCCCCCGAGCATCAGCGATCAGGGCCGCTGCAATCAGCCTGCTGACCCAAAACCTCAAGTGCTGCCACAAGAAAAGCAGCTGATTCATTGATACCTCGGAATTTCATGTCTCAATGCAAGGACAGGAAGCACCCCTATGCCACCAAATCATTGCTAAGGGCTTGCAAGCCTCAACGCGGAGATTTCAGCGTTGGACACGCAGTCAGGGCAAGGGTAAATCCACACAGAGATGACACAGAAATTCCAAAACACACATCATGTTGGTCTTGACGCCTTTCTTGTTGGCTCAAGGGCTGTTTCCGTGGGCCACGCTTGCACAGAAAGAAAGGAAGTGCAGCTGCTGAGGAACATCTCCATGCCCTCAGCAGGTTTTGGTGCCTTTGCTGCAGGGCCGCTCCTGTCAGAGCCCCCTCTCTGCTGCTGACACCTTTGCTCTTGGGGACACCAGCCCAGGAACACCAGCAGGGCCCAGGGTTGGCTCAGGGGGACCCCCCTGTGCACAGGGAATCCCAGCCACGTGGGTGTGCCTGCACCCCCAGAAACACCAAGATCTGGCAGCACTTTGATCCGCTGCTCTTTCTGCACACGGAACCATCTCCTTCCTTTGCCATCCCAGGAAAATTCAACCTCTACCTCAGCCAAAGATCATTTCCTACACATGCCTGATCAGAAATGTTCTTCTGCACTTCCTCCACCAAAACCACCCCCGCATGCCCACAAGACATTCCAGGGCCATCGGGAAACCCTCCACAAACACTGCGCAGGCACCCAGGACCACGGGCTTTCCATCTCTGCCATTCAGGCTCCCTGCGCTGCTCCTGGTCATTTTCTCCTCCTCTCTCCATAACTTTGGGAACCACAGAGCTCCCAGGCTTTGGCAATTCCCAAGGCCACTGCCATCCTTGACTTTTTGGACACCCCCAGGGCTGTGGACAGACACCCCTGTGTTTTCCCGCAGAAGATGTTAAGAGCCAACAGGAAGTCACAAAGTTACTGAGGCTGCTAGATCACCTCTCCAAAAGAAAAAGCTGAAAAAGCTGTGGCTGCTGAGGAAGGGGAGGTGAAGCTTGTGTGGCAAGCTCAGAGCATATTCACAGTGAATGAAAGGTGGAAGAGGGAGAGTGACTCTTCCTCAGGAAGTCTACTGATGGGACAAGGGGGAATGGGATCAAACGGAAAGACAGTTGGAAGAGATCTGATGCTGGAAAGAAGTTCTTTAATGTGAGGCTGCTTGTCCCTGACACAGGGACTTGTGCACATGTGGGTGCCCCATCCCCAGCAACATCCAAGGCCACATTGGACAGGGTTGAAGTGCTGGGAGCTTGCTCAGGTTGGAACCAGATGATTTTTAGGGTCTCTTCCAAGCCAAACCACTCAAGGATTGGATGGTTCTATGGCGTCCATCTCCAAGAGAGGAGTGGCCCTGAAGCTTCTGTGACATCACAGGGCCCAGAGTGCTCCAGGTGGAAGGTCCAGGGCCTGGAGACCAGCACAACAGACAGTTCACCTGCTGCCAGCACTCAGTTCTCCCCCACTCTTCGCTCACTGCCACGGTGCCAAGATGTTTCTGCTGCCAGTACTCGCTTGTCCCCCGCTCTTCGTTCTCTGTCTTGGTGCTGAGCTGCTCCTGCTGCCGGGACTTTTCCTGCACTTCTACTGGAGCATCAACACCAACAGCATGAGCGCTCCTGTCCCAGTGGAGGTACAGTGCCATCCCAGGGAGGGGGGCAGCCCTGACTGCCAGGGCAGGCTGCAGCCCTGTGGGGATGGATGCTGGGGACAGGGACCCCAAGTGACATTGTGCTGTCTCATGCAGACTGCCAGAGACACCATTGAGGATATGGAGGTGGATGAGCAGGATGACACCGAGCCCATGGAAGTGGATGAATATGATGAGACTGAGCCCATGGAAGTGGATGAGCAGGATGACACCGAGCCCATGGAAGTGGACGAATATGATGAGACTGAGCCCATGGAAGTGGATGAGCAGGATGACACCGAGCCCATGGAAGTGGATGAATATGATGAGACTGAGCCCATGGACGTCGATGAGAAGGACAAGGAAGAGCCCGTGATCCTGGCATGAGGATGGAGCCCCAGGAGCAGGACAACCTGATGCTCCCCTGCCCTGCCCACAGGCAGTGCCCAGCCTGGGGCGGGGCTGGCTGGCTCTCCTCAGGGACATGGTGCTCAAGGAAGTCCTGCTCTGCTGCTTCCTTCCTTCCTTCCTTCCTTCCCTCCCAGACTGACAGGGATAATGGGCATCGACAGGGCCCCACTGTAAATATGTTCAGCATGTTCGAGGCTTTTTTTTATAGGAACAATTTGAAGATTGTTAGCCTAAAGGTCCCAGAATGTTAATCTATAGCTTCTAGATTTTTACAGTATAAGTCCCAGATTGTTACCAGTATAGTCTTCCTTGTAAATATGTTCTAGAGACTGTTGTTGTTGTTGTTAGAAGTAAATATGTTCTTCAAATGTTTGGCTGAACTTTGTTCAATAAATACTATTTCTTATTAAAACCTCGCCTCTCTTTGCAATTCCTTTGGGCAACCTTTGCACAGTGCTGGTTTCCACTTGCTCATGGTTCCTGGGGCTGCAGGTCCCTGGGGGTGCTGGCACAGCCAGCCCTGGCTGGGGGTCCCTGTGCAGGGGGGTCCCACTGAGCCAGCACTGCTGTTCCTGGGGCACAGCAGTGTCCCCAAGGGCAAAGCTCTCACCAGCAGAGAGGGAGCTCTGACAGCAGCAGGCCCTGCAGCAATGCCACCAAAGCAAAGGAAACCTCCTGACACCCTTCCTGCTGTGGCCACAGGGACTCCTGGGCAGGAGCCAGCATCAGGCACAGGGATGCAACATCCACCTCCATGCTCTGAAGGTCACAACAGCCTTGGCAAGTCTGGGACCTGCACCCGGGCTGCTGCAGGGGCTGATGTTTAAGGCTTGCAGCCTCCAAAGCCTCTGGGCTTTGCTTCCCCCGCTGCCTTCCATTGCCCTGTGCCCAGGATCCTCACCCTGCCCGTGTTCCTGCTGCTGCCAGCAGCCCCCAGAGCCCCTCACTCCCTGAGCATCCCCATCACAGGGGGCACTGGCAAATCCCACACGCTTCACAAAGCAAACTCCCCCACAGTAACCAAACCACTCTTTGGTCAGAGGGTGCCAAGGGGAAGCTCAGCACCAGCTGCCGTTTAAAGCATGCTTTCAAAAGTGGGTTCAGGCACTCTGGCAGTGCCTGCTGCGCAGCTGAGGCTGTGGGGACACAGCACTGGCTCAGGCCAGCCCTCAGCCCCTCACAGCTCATGCCCAGGGCCCAGCTCACAAAGCAGTTTCACACCACTTGCTGCAGCTATTTCAAAGGCCTAAATGTCATTCGCAGGAGCCATTTAGTTGCCAACTCAGTGTCCGTGTCCTGGCAGGAGAAGCCACCAAGGGGCCTCTGCATGTGCACTCAGGGCACTTCCACTGCCATCCCAAAGGGATCGCAAAGGACAGGGCTCTTCTTTCAGCACTGCTGAGCTCCTCACCCAGCATTGAAGTCTCAGGAAGAGACAAGAATTGAGTGCACCAGGGAAGCTGGCCTCCAAGAAAAGGCATCAATCCCACGGCCCACCCAAGCCAACGGCCTGCATGTCTGTACCTTCTCCTCCTTCTCTCTTCTCTGCTGTCACTTTGCCCCTTCTCTCTGTCCGGGAGCTTGGCCTCTCAGACAAATAAAAGATGTGCATCCTCACCTAGGCACGGCATAGATGTCTTACACAACTGTCCCTTCTTCCCCGACAGCTGCAAATCCTACAGCTGCCAGACCTCATCCCTTGCTCCTAGAAAGGGAGACAAGACTTTCCATTCTAATCCATTGCCCAGCCCTAAGTCAACGACACAGTCAGTAGAAATAGCTGTGAAATCCCCGGCAGGAACCTGCCAGAAGAGCTACAGCTGTGGAGGGGGAAGCAGCAAACTCCCACCCCCACCACTGCTTTGGACTCCTTACCAGCTAAAACAGACCCCACTCCTGGGATTTTTTTCCATTTTTTGTTAACCACAACTACCATCAATTTAAATCCATTGAAAACAAGATCACAGGAGGGGTTGCGTGGAAAGGAACCTTCAATCCCACCCAGTGCAAGCTTTGCCATGGCAGGGACACCTGCCACTGTCCCACGCTGCTCCAGCCTGGCCTTGGGCACTGCCAGGGATCCAGGGGCAGCCACAGCTGCTCTGGGCACCCTGTGCCAGCCCTGCCCATCCTGCCAGGGAACACTTGCTGACCCATATCCCATCTGAAGCCGCTCCCAGTGCCAACAGGTGTCACTGCATGCCCTTGGGATGATGGATCAAGAGAAAGCCCCAAGCTTTGAGCAGAGTTCCCAGTGCCTGTGCTGGGGACGTGCCACCCACCTGCCCCTCAAGCACTCAACTGCCTCGCAGCCAAATGGAGTGTCCAACGGGTAAAGCACTCCCAGAGGATCAAACCCTGGTCACTGCACCAATGACAAGGTCTTTATTGGGAAAAGAAATGTCGAAGCACAGCGACATTTCTTTTCCAAGCAGGAGACGCTGATCCTGTGCCGGCAGCGCAGGGATGCTGTTATTGCTGGTCCTCATTTCATCCCTTTATCAGCTGCAGGGGCACCAGGACAGGCTGTGGTCTCCCAGGGCAGCTCTGAGTGACACTGCTGTCCCCACCAGCTGTCCCCAGCCCTGGGTGCTGCCACGTGCCCCAGCCTCTGCAGCCCAAAGCACCTGGAGATCCCCCCGAGCATCAGCGATCAGGGCCGCTGCAATCAGCCTGCTGACCCAAAACCTCAAGTGCTGCCACAAGAAAAGCAGCTGATTCATTGATACCTCGGAATTTCATGTCTCAATGCAAGGACAGGAAGCAGCCCTATGCCACCAAATCATTGCTAAGGGCTTGCAAGCCTCAACGCGGAGATTTCAGCGTTGGACACGCAGTCAGGGCAAGGGTAAATCCACACAGAGATGACACAGAAATTCCAAAACACACATCATGTTGGTCTTGACGCCTTTCTTGTTGGCTCAAGGGCTGTTTCCGTGGGCCACGCTTGCACAGAAAGAAAGGAAGTGCAGCTGCTGAGGAACATCTCCATGCCCTCAGCAGGTTTTGGTGCCTTTGCTGCAGGGCCGCTCCTGTCAGAGCCCCCTCTCTGCTGCTGACACCTTTGCTCTTGGGGACACCAGCCCAGGAACACCAGCAGGGCCCAGGGTTGGCTCAGGGGGACCCCCCTGTGCACAGGGACTCCCAGCCACGTGGGTGTGCCAGCACCCCCAGAAACACCAAGATCTGGCAGCACTTTGATCCGCTGCTCTTTCTGCACACGGAACCATCTCCTTCCTTTGCCATCCCAGGAAAATTCAACCTCTACCTCAGCCAAAGATCATTTCCTACACATGGCTGATCAGAAATGTTCTTCTGGACTTCCTCCACCAAAACCACCCCCGCATGCCCACAAGACATTCCAGGGCCATCGGGAAACCCTCCACAAACACTGCGCAGGCACCCAGGACCACGGGCTTTCCATCTCTGCCATTCAGGCTCCCTGCGCTGCTCCTGGTCATTTTCTCCTCCTCTCTCCATAACTTTGGGAACCACAGAGCTCCCAGGCTTTGGCAATTCCCAAGGCCACTGCCATCCTTGACTTTTTGGA
Source organism: Cinclus cinclus (assembly GCF_963662255.1). Taxonomy (NCBI): domain Eukaryota; kingdom Metazoa; phylum Chordata; class Aves; order Passeriformes; family Cinclidae; genus Cinclus; species Cinclus cinclus. The sequence continues at coordinate 3,405,246 of NC_085059.1, forward strand.
CACCCCCAGGACTGTGGACAGACACCCCTGTGTTTTCCCGCAGAAGATGTTAAGAGCCAACAGGAAGTCACAAAGTTACTGAGGCTGCTAGATCACCTCCCCAAAAGAAAAAGCTGAAAAAGCTGTGGCTGCTGAGGAAGGGGAGGTGAAGCTTGTGTGGCAAGCTCAGAGCATATTCACAGTGAATGAAAGGTGGAAGAGGGAGGGTGACTCTTCCTCAGGAAGTCTACTGATGGGACAAGGGGGAATGGGATCAAACGGAAAGAGAGTTGGAAGAGATCTGATGCTGGAAAGAAGTTCTTTAATGTGAGGCTGCTTGTCCCTGACACAGGGACTTGTGCACATGTGGGTGCCCCATCCCCAGCAACATCCAAGGCCACATTGGACAGGGTTGAAGTGCTGGGAGCTTGCTCAGGTTGGAACCAGATGATTTTTAGGGTCTCTTCCAAGCCAAACCACTCAAGGATTTCATGGTTCTATGGCGTCCATCTCCAAGAGAGGAGTGGCCCTGAAGCTTCTGTGACATCACAGGGCCCAGAGTGCTCCAGGTGGAAGGTCCAGGGCCTGGAGACCAGCACAACAGACAGTTCACCTGCTGCCAGCACTCAGTTCTCCCCCACTCTTCGCTCTCTGCCACGGTGCCAAGATGTTTCTGCTGCCAGTACTCGCTTGTCCCCCGCTCTTCGTTCTCTGCCTTGGTGCTGAGCTGCTCCTGCTGCCGGGACTTTTCCTGCACTTCTACTGGAGCATCAACACCAACAGCATGAGCGCTCCTGTCCCAGTGGAGGTACAGTGCCATCCCAGGGAGGGGGGCAGCCCTGACTGCCAGGGCAGGCTGCAGCCCTGTGGGGATGGATGCTGGGGACAGGGACCCCAAGTGACATTGTGCTGTCTCATGCAGACTGCCAGAGACACCATTGAGGATATGGAGGTGGATGAGCAGGATGACACCGAGCCCATGGAAGTGGATGAATATGATGAGACTGAGCCCATGGAAGTGGATGAGCAGGATGACACCGAGCCCATGGAAGTGGACGAATATGATGAGACTGAGCCCATGGAAGTGGATGAGCAGGATGACACCGAGCCCATGGAAGTGGATGAATATGATGAGACTGAGCCCATGGACGTCGATGAGAAGGACAAGGAAGAGCCCGTGATCCTGGCATGAGGATGGAGCCCCAGGAGCAGGACAACCTGATGCTCCCCTGCCCTGCCCACAGGCAGTGCCCAGCCTGGGGTGGGGCTGGCTGGCTCTCCTCAGGGACATGGTGCTCAAGGAAGTCCTGCTCTGCTGCTTCCTTCCTTCCTTCCTTCCCTCCCAGACTGACAGGGATAATGGGCATCGACAGGGCCCCGCTGTAAATATGTTCAGCATATTCGAGGCTTTGTTTATAGGAACAATTTGAAGATTGTTAGCCTAAAGGTCCCAGAATGTTAATCTATAGCTTCTAGATTTTTACAGTATAAGTCCCAGATTGTTACCAGTATAGTCTTCCTTGTAAATATGTTCTAGAGATTGTTGTTGTTGTTGCTGTTAGAAGGAAACATGTTCTTCAAATGTTTGGCTGAACTTTGTTCAATAAATACTATTTCTTATTAAAACCTCGCCTCTCTTTGCAATTCCTTTGGGCAACGTTTGCACAGTGCTGGTTTCCACTTGCTCATGGTTCCTGGGGTTGCAGGTCCCTGGGGGTGCTGGCACAGCCAGCCCTGGCTGGGGGTCCCTGTGCAGGGGGGTCCCACTGAGCCAGCACTGCTGTTCCTGGGGCACAGCAGTGTCCCCAAGGGCAAAGCTCTCACCAGCAGAGAGGGAGCTCTGACAGCAGCAGGCCCTGCAGCAACGCCACCAAAGCAAAGGAAACCTCCTGACACCCTTCCTGCTGCGGCCACAGGGACTCCTGGGCAGGAGCCAGCATCAGGCACAGGGATGCAACATCCACCTCCATGCTCTGAAGGTCACGACAGCCTTGGCAAGTCTGGGACCTGCACCCGGGCTGCTGCAGGGGCTGATGTTTAAGGCTTGCAGCCTCCAAAGCCTCTGGGCTTTGCTTCCCCCGCTGCCTTCCATTGCCCTGTGCCCAGGATCCTCACCCTGCCCGTGTTCCTGCTGCTGCCAGCAGCCCCCAGAGCCCCTCACTCCCTGAGCATCCCCATCACAGGGGGCACTGGCAAATCCCACACGCTTCGCAAAGCAAACTCCCCCACAGTAACCAAACCACTCTTTGGTCAGAGGGCGCCAAGGGGAAGCTCAGCACCAGCTGCTGTTTAAAGTGTGCTTTCAAAAGTGGGTTCAGGCACTCTGGCAGTGCCTGCTGCGCAGCTGAGGCTGTGGGGACACAGCACTGGCTCAGGCCAGCCCTCAGCCCCTCACAGCTCATGCCAAAGGCCCAGCTCACAAAGCAGTTTCACACCACTTGCTGCAGCTATTTCAAAGGCCTAAATGTCATTCGCAGGAGCCATTTAGTTGCCAACTCAGTGTCCGTGTCCTGGCAGGAGAAGCCACCAAGGGGCCTCTGCATGTGCACTCAGGGCACTTCCACTGCCATCCCAAAGGGATCGCAAAGGACAGGGCTCGTCTTTCAGCACTGCTGAGCTCCTCACGCAGCATTGAAGTCTCAGGAAGAGACAACAAGAATTGAGTGCACCAGGGAAGCTGGCCTCGAAGAAAACGCATCAATCCCACGGCCCACCCAAGCCAACGGCCTGCATGTCTGTACCTTCTCCTCCTTCTCTCTTCTCTGCTGTCACTTTGCCCCTTCTCTCTGTCCGGGAGCTTGGCCTCTCAGACAAATAAAAGATGTGCATCCTCACCTAGGCACGGCATAGATGTCTTACAGAATTGTCCCTTCTTCCCCGACAGCTGCAAATCCTACAGCTGCCAGACCTCATCCCTTGCTCCTAGAAAGGGAGACAAGACTTTCCATTCTAATCCATTGCCCAGCCCTAAGTCAACGACACAGTCAGTAGAAATAGCTGTGAAATCCCCGGCAGGAACCTGCCAGAAGAGCTACAGCTGTGGAGGGGGAAGCAGCAAACTCCCACCCCCACCACTGCTTTGGACTCCTTACCAGCTAAAACAGATCCCACTCCTGGGATTTTTTTCCATTTTTTGTTAACCACAACTACCATCAATTTAAATCCATTGAAAACAAGATCACAGGAGGGGTTGCGTGGAAAGGAACCTTCAATCCCACCCAGTGCAAGCTTTGCCATGGCAGGGACACCTGCCACTGTCCCACGCTGCTCCAGCCTGGCCTTGGGCACTGCCAGGGATCCAGGGGCAGCCACAGCTGCTCTGGGCACCCTGTGCCAGCCCTGCCCATCCTGCCAGGGAACACTTCCTGACCCATATCCCATCTGCAGCTGCTCCCAGTGCCAACAGGTGTCACTGCATGGCCTTGGGATGATGGATCAAGAGAAAGCCCCAAACTTTGAGCAGAGCTCCCAGTGCCTGTGCTGGGGACGTGCCACCCACCTGCCCCTCAAGCACTCAGCTGCCTCGCAGCCAGATGGAGTGTCCAACGGGTAAAGCACTCCCAGAGGATCAAACCCTGGTCACTGCACCAATGACAAGGTCTTTATTGGGAAAAGAAATGTCGAAGCACAGCGACATTTCTTTTCCAAGCAGGAGACGCTGATCCTGTGCCGGCAGCGCAGGGATGCTGTTATTGCTGGTCCTCATTTCATGCCTTTATCAGCTGCAGGGCCACCAGGACAGGCTGTGGTCTCCCAGGGCAGCTCTGAGTGACACTGCTGTCCCCACCAGCTGTCCCCAGCCCTGGGTGCTGCCACGTGCCCCAGCCTCTGCGGCCCAAAGCACCTGGAGATCCCCCTGAGCATCAGCGATCAGGGCCGCTGCAATCAGCCTGCTGACCCAAAACCTCAAGTGCTGCCACAAGAAAAGCAGCTGATTCATTGATACCTCGGAATTTCATGTCTCAATGCAAGGACAGGAAGCACCCCTATGCCACCAAATCGTTGCTAAGGGCTTGCAAGCCTCAACGCGGAGATTTCAGCGTTGGACACGCAGTCAGGGCAAGGGTAAATCCACACAGAAATGACTCAGAAATTCCAAAACACACATCATGTTGGTCTTGACGCCTTTCTTGTTGGCTCAAGGGCTGTTTCCGTGGGCCACGCTTGCACAGAAAGAAAGGAAGTGCAGCTGCTGACGAACATCTCCATGCCCTCAGCAGGTTTTGGTGCCTTTGCTGCAGGGCCGCTCCTGTCAGAGCCCCCTCTCTGCTGCTGACACCTTTGCTCTTGGGGACACCAGCCCAGGAACACCAGCAGGGCCCAGGGTTGGCTCAGGGGGACCCCCCTGTGCACAGGGAATCCCAGCCACGTGGGTGTGCCAGCACCCCCAGAAACACCAAGATCTGGCAGCACTTTGATCCGCTGCTCTTTCTGCACACGGAACCATCTCCTTCCTTTGCCATCCCAGGAAAATTCAACCTCTACCTCAGCCAAAGATCATTTCCTACACATGGCTGATCAGAAATGTTCTTCTGGACTTCCTCCACCAAAACCACCCCCGCATGCCCACAAGACATTCCAGGGCCATCGGGAAACCCTCCACAAACACTGCGCAGGCACCCAGGACCACGGGCTTTCCATCTCTGCCATTCAGGCTCCCTGCGCTGCTCCTGGTCATTTTCTCCTCCTCTCTCCATAACTTTGGGAACCACAGAGCTCCCAGGCTTTGGCAATTCCCAAGGCCACTGCCATCCTTGACTTTTTGGACACCCCCAGGACTGTGGACAGACACCCCTGTGTTTTCCCGCAGAAGATGTTAAGAGCCAACAGGAAGTCACAAAGTTACTGAGGCTGCTAGATCACCTCTCCAAAAGAAAAAGCTGAAAAAGCTGTGGCTGCTGAGGAAGGGGAGGTGAAGCTTGTGTGGCAAGCTCAGAGCATATTCACAGTGAATGAAAGGTGGAAGAGGGAGAGTGACTCTTCCTCAGGAAGTCTACTGATGGGACAAGGGGGAATGGGATCAAACGGAAAGACAGTTGGAAGAGATCTGATGCTGGAAAGAAGTTCTTTAATGTGAGGCTGCTTGTCCCTGACACAGGGACTTGTGCACATGTGGGTGCCCCATCCCCAGCAACATCCAAGGCCACATTGGACAGGGTTGAAGTGCTGGGAGCTTGCTCAGGTTGGAACCAGATGATTTTTAGGGTCTCTTCCAAGCCAAACCACTCAAGGATTGGATGGTTCTATGGCGTCCATCTCCAAGAGAGGAGTGGCCCTGAAGCTTCTGTGACATCACAGGGCCCAGAGTGCTCCAGGTGGAAGGTCCAGGGCCTGGAGACCAGCACAACAGACAGTTCACCTGCTGCCAGCACTCAGTTCTCCCCCACTCTTCGCTCACTGCCACGGTGCCAAGATGTTTCTGCTGCCAGTACTCGCTTGTCCCCCGCTCTTCGTTCTCTGTCTTGGTGCTGAGCTGCTCCTGCTGCCGGGACTTTTCCTGCACTTCTACTGGAGCATCAACACCAACAGCATGAGCGCTCCTGTCCCAGTGGAGGTACAGTGCCATCCCAGGGAGGGGGGCAGCCCTGACTGCCAGGGCAGGCTGCAGCCCTGTGGGGATGGATGCTGGGGACAGGGACCCCAAGTGACATTGTGCTGTCTCATGCAGACTGCCAGAGACACCATTGAGGATATGGAGGTGGATGAGCAGGATGACACCGAGCCCATGGAAGTGGATGAATATGATGAGACTGAGCCCATGGAAGTGGATGAGCAGGATGACACCGAGCCCATGGAAGTGGACGAATATGATGAGACTGAGCCCATGGAAGTGGATGAGCAGGATGACACCGAGCCCATGGAAGTGGACGAATATGATGAGACTGAGCCCATGGAAGTGGATGAGCAGGATGACACCGAGCCCATGGAAGTGGATGAATATGATGAGACTGAGCCCATGGACGTCGATGAGAAGGACAAGGAAGAGCCCGTGATCCTGGCATGAGGATGGAGCCCCAGGAGCAGGACAACCTGATGCTCCCCTGCCCTGCCCACAGGCAGTGCCCAGCCTGGGGCGGGGCTGGCTGGCTCTCCTCAGGGACATGGTGCTCAAGGAAGTCCTGCTCTGCTGCTTCCTTCCTTCCTTCCTTCCTTCCCTCCCAGACTGACAGGGATAATGGGCATCGATAGGGCCCCACTGTAAATATGTTCAGCATGTTCGAGGCTTTTTTTTATAGGAACAATTTGAAGATTGTTAGCCTAAAGGTCCCAGAATGTTAATCTATAGCTTCTAGATTTTTACAGTATAAGTCCCAGATTGTTACCAGTATAGTCTTCCTTGTAAATATGTTCTAGAGACTGTTGTTGTTGTTGTTAGAAGTAAATATGTTCTTCAAATGTTTGGCTGAACTTTGTTCAATAAATACTATTTCTTATTAAAACCTCGCCTCTCTTTGCAATTCCTTTGGGCAACGTTTGCACAGTGCTGGTTTCCACTTGCTCATGGTTCCTGGGGCTGCAGGTCCCTGGGGGTGCTGGCACAGCCAGCCCTGGCTGGGGGTCCCTGTGCAGGGGGGTCCCACTGAGCCAGCACTGCTGTTCCTGGGGCACAGCAGTGTCCCCAAGGGCAAAGCTCTCACCAGCAGAGAGGGAGCTCTGACAGCAGCAGGCCCTGCAGCAATGCCACCAAAGCAAAGGAAACCTCCTGACACCCTTCCTGCTGTGGCCACAGGGACTCCTGGGCAGGAGCCAGCATCAGGCACAGGGATGCAACATCCACCTCCATGCTCTGAAGGTCACAACAGCCTTGGCAAGTCTGGGACCTGCACCCGGGCTGCTGCAGGGGCTGATGTTTAAGGCTTGCAGCCTCCAAAGCCTCTGGGCTTTGCTTCCCCCGCTGCCTTCCATTGCCCTGTGCCCAGGATCCTCACCCTGCCCGTGTTCCTGCTGCTGCCAGCAGCCCCCAGAGCCCCTCACTCCCTGAGCATCCCCATCACAGGGGGCACTGGCAAATCCCACACGCTTCACAAAGCAAACTCCCCCACAGTAACCAAACCACTCTTTGGTCAGAGGGTGCCAAGGGGAAGCTCAGCACCAGCTGCCGTTTAAAGCATGCTTTCAAAAGTGGGTTCAGGCACTCTGGCAGTGCCTGCTGCGCAGCTGAGGCTGTGGGGACACAGCACTGGCTCAGGCCAGCCCTCAGCCCCTCACAGCTCATGCCCAGGGCCCAGCTCACAAAGCAGTTTCACACCACTTGCTGCAGCTATTTCAAAGGCCTAAATGTCATTGGCAGGAGCCATTTAGTTGCCAACTCAGTGTCCGTGTCCTGGCAGGAGAAGCCACCAAGGGGCCTCTGCATGTGCACTCAGGGCACTTCCACTGCCATCCCAAAGGGATCGCAAAGGACAGGGCTCTTCTTTCAGCACTGCTGAGCTCCTCACCCAGCATTGAAGTCTCAGGAAGAGACAAGAATTGAGTGCACCAGGGAAGCTGGCCTCCAAGAAAAGGCATCAATCCCACGGCCCACCCAAGCCAACGGCCTGCATGTCTGTACCTTCTCCTCCTTCTCTCTTCTCTGCTGTCACTTTGCCCCTTCTCTCTGTCCGGGAGCTTGGCCTCTCAGACAAATAAAAGATGTGCATCCTCACCTAGGCACGGCATAGATGTCTTACACAACTGTCCCTTCTTCCCCGACAGCTGCAAATCCTACAGCTGCCAGACCTCATCCCTTGCTCCTAGAAAGGGAGACAAGACTTTCCATTCTAATCCATTGCCCAGCCCTAAGTCAACGACACAGTCAGTAGAAATAGCTGTGAAATCCCCGGCAGGAACCTGCCAGAAGAGCTACAGCTGTGGAGGGGGAAGCAGCAAACTCCCACCCCCACCACTGCTTTGGACTCCTTACCAGCTAAAACAGATCCCACTCCTGCCACTTTTTCCATTTTTTGTTAACCACAACTACCATCAATTTAAATCCATTGAAAACAAGATCACAGGAGGGGTTGCGTGGAAAGGAACCTTCAATCCCACCCAGTGCAAGCTTTGCCATGGCAGGGACACCTGCCACTGTCCCACGCTGCTCCAGCCTGGCCTTGGGCACTGCCAGGGATCCAGGGGCAGCCACAGCTGCTCTGGGCACCCTGTGCCAGCCCTGCCCATCCTGCCAGGGAACACTTCCTGACCCATATCCCATCTGAAGCCGCTCCCAGTGCCAACAGGTGTCACTGCATGCCCTTGGGATGATGGATCAAGAGAAAGCCCCAAGCTTTGAGCAGAGTTCCCAGTGCCTGTGCTGGGGACGTGCCACCCACCTGCCCCTCAAGCACTCAACTGCCTCGCAGCCAAATGGAGTGTCCAACGGGTAAAGCACTCCCAGAGGATCAAACCCTGGTCACTGCACCAATGACAAGGTCTTTATTGGGAAAAGAAATGTCGAAGCACAGCGACATTTCTTTTCCAAGCAGGAGACGCTGATCCTGTGCCGGCAGCGCAGGGATGCTGTTATTGCTGGTCCTCATTTCATCCCTTTATCAGCTGCAGGGGCACCAGGACAGGCTGTGGTCTCCCAGGGCAGCTCTGAGTGACACTGCTGTCCCCACCAGCTGTCCCCAGCCCTGGGTGCTGCCACGTGCCCCAGCCTCTGCAGCCCAAAGCACCTGGAGATCCCCCCGAGCATCAGCGATCAGGGCCGCTGCAATCAGCCTGCTGACCCAAAACCTCAAGTGCTGCCACAAGAAAAGCAGCTGATTCATTGATACCTCGGAATTTCATGTCTCAATGCAAGGACAGGAAGCAGCCCTATGCCACCAAATCATTGCTAAGGGCTTGCAAGCCTCAACGCGGAGATTTCAGCGTTGGACACGCAGTCAGGGCAAGGGTAAATCCACACAGAGATGACACAGAAATTCCAAAACACACATCATGTTGGTCTTGACGCCTTTCTTGTTGGCTCAAGGGCTGTTTCCGTGGGCCACGCTTGCACAGAAAGAAAGGAAGTGCAGCTGCTGAGGAACATCTCCATGCCCTCAGCAGGTTTTGGTGCCTTTGCTGCAGGGCCGCTCCTGTCAGAGCCCCCTCTCTGCTGCTGACACCTTTGCTCTTGGGGACACCAGCCCAGGAACACCAGCAGGGCCCAGGGTTGGCTCAGGGGGACCCCCCTGTGCACAGGGACTCCCAGCCACGTGGGTGTGCCAGCACCCCCAGAAACACCAAGATCTGGCAGCACTTTGATCCGCTGCTCTTTCTGCACACGGAACCATCTCCTTCCTTTGCCATCCCAGGAAAATTCAACCTCTACCTCAGCCAAAGATCATTTCCTACACATGGCTGATCAGAAATGTTCTTCTGGACTTCCTCCACCAAAACCACCCCCGCATGCCCACAAGACATTCCAGGGCCATCGGGAAACCCTCCACAAACACTGCGCAGGCACCCAGGACCACGGGCTTTCCATCTCTGCCATTCAGGCTCCCTGCGCTGCTCCTGGTCATTTTCTCCTCCTCTCTCCATAACTTTGGGAACCACAGAGCTCCCAGGCTTTGGCAATTCCCAAGGCCACTGCCATCCTTGACTTTTTGGACACCCCCAGGACTGTGGACAGACACCCCTGTGTTTTCCCGCAGAAGATGTTAAGAGCCAACAGGAAGTCACAAAGTTACTGAGGCTGCTAGATCACCTCCCCAAAAGAAAAAGCTGAAAAAGCTGTGGCTGCTGAGGAAGGGGAGGTGAAGCTTGTGTGGCAAGCTCAGAGCATATTCACAGTGAATGAAAGGTGGAAGAGGGAGGGTGACTCTTCCTCAGGAAGTCTACTGATGGGACAAGGGGGAATGGGATCAAACGGAAAGAGAGTTGGAAGAGATCTGATGCTGGAAAGAAGTTCTTTAATGTGAGGCTGCTTGTCCCTGACACAGGGACTTGTGCACATGTGGGTGCCCCATCCCCAGCAACATCCAAGGCCACATTGGACAGGGTTGAAGTGCTGGGAGCTTGCTCAGGTTGGAACCAGATGATTTTTAGGGTCTCTTCCAAGCCAAACCACTCAAGGATTTCATGGTTCTATGGCGTCCATCTCCAAGAGAGGAGTGGCCCTGAAGCTTCTGTGACATCACAGGGCCCAGAGTGCTCCAGGTGGAAGGTCCAGGGCCTGGAGACCAGCACAACAGACAGTTCACCTGCTGCCAGCACTCAGTTCTCCCCCACTCTTCGCTCACTGCCACGGTGCCAAGATGTTTCTGCTGCCAGTACTCGCTTGTCCCCCGCTCTTCGTTCTCTGTCTTGGTGCTGAGCTGCTCCTGCTGCCGGGACTTTTCCTGCACTTCTACTGGAGCATCAACACCAACAGCATGAGCGCTCCTGTCCCAGTGGAGGTACAGTGCCATCCCAGGGAGGGGGGCAGCCCTGACTGCCAGGGCAGGCTGCAGCCATGTGGGGATGGATGCTGGGGACAGGGACCCCAAGTGACATTGTGCTGTCTCATGCAGACTGCCAGAGACACCATTGAGGATATGGAGGTGGATGAGCAGGATGACACCGAGCCCATGGAAGTGGATGAATATGATGAGACTGAGCCCATGGAAGTGGATGAGCAGGATGACACCGAGCCCATGGAAGTGGACGAATATGATGAGACTGAGCCCATGGAAGTGGATGAGCAGGATGACACCGAGCCCATGGAAGTGGATGAATATGATGAGACTGAGCCCATGGACGTCGATGAGAAGGACAAGGAAGAGCCCGTGATCCTGGCATGAGGATGGAGCCCCAGGAGCAGGACAACCTGATGCTCCCCTGCCCTGCCCACAGGCAGTGCCCAGCCTGGGGTGGGGCTGGCTGGCTCTCCTCAGGGACATGGTGCTCAAGGAAGTCCTGCTCTGCTGCTTCCTTCCTTCCTTCCTTCCCTCCCAGACTGACAGGGATAATGGGCATCGACAGGGCCCCGCTGTAAATATGTTCAGCATATTCGAGGCTTTATTTATAGGAACAATTTGAAGATTGTTAGCCTAAAGGTCCCAGAATGTTAATCTATAGCTTCTAGATTTTTACAGTATAAGTCCCAGATTGTTACCAGTATAGTCTTCCTTGTAAATATGTTCTAGAGATTGTTGTTGTTGTTGCTGTTAGAAGGAAACATGTTCTTCAAATGTTTGGCTGAACTTTGTTCAATAAATACTATTTCTTATTAAAACCTCGCCTCTCTTTGCAATTCCTTTGGGCAACGTTTGCACAGTGCTGGTTTCCACTTGCTCATGGTTCCTGGGGTTGCAGGTCCCTGGGGGTGCTGGCACAGCCAGCCCTGGCTGGGGGTCCCTGTGCAGGGGGGTCCCACTGAGCCAGCACTGCTGTTCCTGGGGCACAGCAGTGTCCCCAAGGGCAAAGCTCTCACCAGCAGAGAGGGAGCTCTGACAGCAGCAGGCCCTGCAGCAACGCCACCAAAGCAAAGGAAACCTCCTGACACCCTTCCTGCTGCGGCCACAGGGACTCCTGGGCAGGAGCCAGCATCAGGCACAGGGATGCAACATCCACCTCCATGCTCTGAAGGTCACGACAGCCTTGGCAAGTCTGGGACCTGCACCCGGGCTGCTGCAGGGGCTGATGTTTAAGGCTTGCAGCCTCCAAAGCCTCTGGGCTTTGCTTCCCCCACTGCCTTCCATTGCCCTGTGCCCAGGATCCTCACCCTGCCCGTGTTCCTGCTGCTGCCAGCAGCCCCCAGAGCCCCTCACTCCCTGAGCATCCCCATCACAGGGGGCACTGGCAAATCCCACACGCTTCGCAAAGCAAACTCCCCCACAGTAACCAAACCACTCTTTGGTCAGAGGGCGCCAAGGGGAAGCTCAGCACCAGCTGCTGTTTAAAGTGTGCTTTCAAAAGTGGGTTCAGGCACTCTGGCAGTGCCTGCTGCGCAGCTGAGGCTGTGGGGACACAGCACTGGCTCAGGCCAGCCCTCAGCCCCTCACAGCTCATGCCAAAGGCCCAGCTCACAAAGCAGTTTCACACCACTTGCTGCAGCTATTTCAAAGGCCTAAATGTCATTCGCAGGAGCCATTTAGTTGCCAACTCAGTGTCCGTGTCCTGGCAGGAGAAGCCACCAAGGGGCCTCTGCATGTGCACTCAGGGCACTTCCACTGCCATCCCAAAGGGATCGCAAAGGACAGGGCTCGTCTTTCAGCACTGCTGAGCTCCTCACGCAGCATTGAAGTCTCAGGAAGAGACAACAAGAATTGAGTGCACCAGGGAAGCTGGCCTCGAAGAAAAGGCATCAATCCCACGGCCCACCCAAGCCAACGGCCTGCATGTCTGTACCTTCTCCTCCTTCTCTCTTCTCTGCTGTCACTTTGCCCCTTCTCTCTGTCCGGGAGCTTGGCCTCTCAGACAAATAAAAGATGTGCATCCACACGTAGGCACGGCATAGATGTCTTACAGAATTGTCCCTTCTTCCCCGACAGCTGCAAATCCTACAGCTGCCAGACCTCATCCCTTGCTCCTAGAAAGGGAGACAAGACTTTCCATTCTAATCCATTGCCCAGCCCTAAGTCAACGACACAGTCAGTAGAAATAGCTGTGAAATCCCCGGCAGGAACCTGCCAGAAGAGCTACAGCTGTGGAGGGGGAAGCAGCAAACTCCCACCCCCACCACTGCTTTGGACTCCTTACCAGCTAAAACAGATCCCACTCCTGGGATTTTTTTCCATTTTTTGTTAACCACAACTACCATCAATTTAAATCCATTGAAAACAAGATCACAGGAGGGGTTGCGTGGAAAGGAACCTTCAATCCCACCCAGTGCAAGCTTTGCCATGGCAGGGACACCTGCCACTGTCCCACGCTGCTCCAGCCTGGCCTTGGGCACTGCCAGGGATCCAGGGGCAGCCACAGCTGCTCTGGGCACCCTGTGCCAGCCCTGCCCATCCTGCCAGGGAACACTTCCTGACCCATATCCCATCTGCAGCTGCTCCCAGTGCCAACAGGTGTCACTGCATGGCCTTGGGATGATGGATCAAGAGAAAGCCCCAAACTTTGAGCAGAGCTCCCAGTGCCTGTGCTGGGGACGTGCCACCCACCTGCCCCTCAAGCACTCAGCTGCCTCGCAGCCAGATGGAGTGTCCAACGGGTAAAGCACTCCCAGAGGATCAAACCCTGGTCACTGCACCAATGACAAGGTCTTTATTGGGAAAAGAAATGTCGAAGCACAGCGACATTTCTTTTCCAAGCAGGAGACGCTGATCCTGTGCCGGCAGCGCAGGGATGCTGTTATTGCTGGTCCTCATTTCATGCCTTTATCAGCTGCAGGGCCACCAGGACAGGCTGTGGTCTCCCAGGGCAGCTCTGAGTGACACTGCTGTCCCCACCAGCTGTCCCCAGCCCTGGGTGCTGCCACGTGCCCCAGCCTCTGCGGCCCAAAGCACCTGGAGATCCCCCTGAGCATCAGCGATCGGGGCCGCTGCAATCAGCCTGCTGACCCAAAACCTCAAGTGCTGCCACAAGAAAAGCAGCTGATTCATTGATACCTCGGAATTTCATGTCTCAATGCAAGGACAGGAAGCACCCCTATGCCACCAAATCGTTGCTAAGGGCTTGCAAGCCTCAACGCGGAGATTTCAGCGTTGGACACGCAGTCAGGGCAAGGGTAAATCCACACAGAAATGACTCAGAAATTCCAAAACACACATCATGTTGGTCTTGACGCCTTTCTTGTTGGCTCAAGGGCTGTTTCCGTGGGCCACGCTTGCACAGAAAGAAAGGAAGTGCAGCTGCTGAGGAACATCTCCATGCCCTCAGCAGGTTTTGGTGCCTTTGCTGCAGGGCCGCTCCTGTCAGAGCCCCCTCTCTGCTGCTGACACCTTTGCTCTTGGGGACACCAGCCCAGGAACACCAGCAGGGCCCAGGGTTGGCTCAGGGGGACCCCCCTGTGCACAGGGAATCCCAGCCACGTGGGTGTGCCAGCACCCCCAGAAACACCAAGATCTGGCAGCACTTTGATCCGCTGCTCTTTCTGCACACGGAACCATCTCCTTCCTTTGCCATCCCAGGAAAATTCAACCTCTACCTCAGCCAAAGATCATTTCCTACACATGGCTGATCAGAAATGTTCTTCTGGACTTCCTCCACCAAAACCACCCCCGCATGCCCACAAGACATTCCAGGGCCATCGGGAAACCCTCCACAAACACTGCGCAGGCACCCAGGACCACGGGCTTTCCATCTCTGCCATTCAGGCTCCCTGCGCTGCTCCTGGTCATTTTCTCCTCCTCTCTCCATAACTTTGGGAACCACAGAGCTCCCAGGCTTTGGCAATTCCCAAGGCCACTGCCATCCTTGACTTTTTGGACACCCCCAGGACTGTGGACAGACACCCCTGTGTTTTCCCGCAGAAGATGTTAAGAGCCAACAGGAAGTCACAAAGTTACTGAGGCTGCTAGATCACCTCCCCAAAAGAAAAAGCTGAAAAAGCTGTGGCTGCTGAGGAAGGGGAGGTGAAGCTTGTGTGGCAAGCTCAGAGCATATTCACAGTGAATGAAAGGTGGAAGAGGGAGGGTGACTCTTCCTCAGGAAGTCTACTGATGGGACAAGGGGGAATGGGATCAAACGGAAAGAGAGTTGGAAGAGATCTGATGCTGGAAAGAAGTTCTTTAATGTGAGGCTGCTTGTCCCTGACACAGGGACTTGTGCACATGTGGGTGCCCCATCCCCAGCAACATCCAAGGCCACATTGGACAGGGTTGAAGTGCTGGGAGCTTGCTCAGGTTGGAACCAGATGATTTTTAGGGTCTCTTCCAAGCCAAACCACTCAAGGATTTCATGGTTCTATGGCGTCCATCTCCAAGAGAGGAGTGGCCCTGAAGCTTCTGTGACATCACAGGGCCCAGAGTGCTCCAGGTGGAAGGTCCAGGGCCTGGAGACCAGCACAACAGACAGTTCACCTGCTGCCAGCACTCAGTTCTCCCCCACTCTTCGCTCACTGCCACGGTGCCAAGATGTTTCTGCTGCCAGTACTCGCTTGTCCCCCGCTCTTCGTTCTCTGTCTTGGTGCTGAGCTGCTCCTGCTGCCGGGACTTTTCCTGCACTTCTACTGGAGCATCAACACCAACAGCATGAGCGCTCCTGTCCCAGTGGAGGTACAGTGCCATCCCAGGGAGGGGGGCAGCCCTGACTGCCAGGGCAGGCTGCAGCCCTGTGGGGATGGATGCTGGGGACAGGGACCCCAAGTGACATTGTGCTGTCTCATGCAGACTGCCAGAGACACCGTTGAGGATATGGAGGTGGATGAGCAGGATGACACCGAGCCCATGGAAGTGGATGAATATGATGAGACTGAGCCCATGGAAGTGGATGAGCAGGATGACACCGAGCCCATGGAAGTGGACGAATATGATGAGACTGAGCCCATGGAAGTGGATGAGCAGGATGACACCGAGCCCATGGAAGTGGATGAATATGATGAGACTGAGCCCATGGACGTCGATGAGAAGGACAAGGAAGAGCCCGTGATCCTGGCATGAGGATGGAGCCCCAGGAGCAGGACAACCTGATGCTCCCCTGCCCTGCCCACAGGCAGTGCCCAGCCTGGGGTGGGGCTGGCTGGCTCTCCTCAGGGACATGGTGCTCAAGGAAGTCCTGCTCTGCTGCTTCCTTCCTTCCTTCCTTCCCTCCCAGACTGACAGGGATAATGGGCATCGACAGGGCCCCGCTGTAAATATGTTCAGCATATTCGAGGCTTTGTTTATAGGAACAATTTGAAGATTGTTAGCCTAAAGGTCCCAGAATGTTAATCTATAGCTTCTAGATTTTTACAGTATAAGTCCCAGATTGTTACCAGTATAGTCTTCCTTGTAAATATGTTCTAGAGATTGTTGTTGTTGTTGCTGTTAGAAGGAAACATGTTCTTCAAATGTTTGGCTGAACTTTGTTC
This sequence comes from Cinclus cinclus, assembly GCF_963662255.1. Lineage (NCBI taxonomy): Eukaryota > Metazoa > Chordata > Aves > Passeriformes > Cinclidae > Cinclus > Cinclus cinclus. Next base: position 3,421,129 of record NC_085059.1, read on the forward strand.
AATAAATACTATTTCTTATTAAAACCTCGCCTCTCTTTGCAATTCCTTTGGGCAACGTTTGCACAGTGCTGGTTTCCACTTGCTCATGGTTCCTGGGGTTGCAGGTCCCTGGGGGTGCTGGCACAGCCAGCCCTGGCTGGGGGTCCCTGTGCAGGGGGGTCCCACTGAGCCAGCACTGCTGTTCCTGGGGCACAGCAGTGTCCCCAAGGGCAAAGCTCTCACCAGCAGAGAGGGAGCTCTGACAGCAGCAGGCCCTGCAGCAACGCCACCAAAGCAAAGGAAACCTCCTGACACCCTTCCTGCTGCGGCCACAGGGACTCCTGGGCAGGAGCCAGCATCAGGCACAGGGATGCAACATCCACCTCCATGCTCTGAAGGTCACGACAGCCTTGGCAAGTCTGGGACCTGCACCCGGGCTGCTGCAGGGGCTGATGTTTAAGGCTTGCAGCCTCCAAAGCCTCTGGGCTTTGCTTCCCCCGCTGCCTTCCATTGCCCTGTGCCCAGGATCCTCACCCTGCCCGTGTTCCTGCTGCTGCCAGCAGCCCCCAGAGCCCCTCACTCCCTGAGCATCCCCATCACAGGGAGCACTGGCAAATCCCACACGCTTCGCAAAGCAAACTCCCCCACAGTAACCAAACCACTCTTTGGTCAGAGGGCGCCAAGGGGAAGCTCAGCACCAGCTGCTGTTTAAAGTGTGCTTTCAAAAGTGGGTTCAGGCACTCTGGCAGTGCCTGCTGCGCAGCTGAGGCTGTGGGGACACAGCACTGGCTCAGGCCAGCCCTCAGCCCCTCACAGCTCATGCCAAAGGCCCAGCTCACAAAGCAGTTTCACACCACTTGCTGCAGCTATTTCAAAGGCCTAAATGTCATTGGCAGGAGCCATTTAGTTGCCAACTCAGTGTCCGTGTCCTGGCAGGAGAAGCCACCAAGGGGCCTCTGCATGTGCACTCAGGGCACTTCCACTGCCATCCCAAAGGGATCGCAAAGGACAGGGCTCGTCTTTCAGCACTGCTGAGCTCCTCACGCAGCATTGAAGTCTCAGGAAGAGACAACAAGAATTGAGTGCACCAGGGAAGCTGGCCTCGAAGAAAAGGCATCAATCCCACGGCCCACCCAAGCCAACGGCCTGCATGTCTGTACCTTCTCCTCCTTCTCTCTTCTCTGCTGTCACTTTGCCCCTTCTCTCTGTCCGGGAGCTTGGCCTCTCAGACAAATAAAAGATGTGCATCCACACGTAGGCACGGCATAGATGTCTTACAGAATTGTCCCTTCTTCCCCGACAGCTGCAAATCCTACAGCTGCCAGACCTCATCCCTTGCTCCTAGAAAGGGAGACAAGACTTTCCATTCTAATCCATTGCCCAGCCCTAAGTCAACGACACAGTCAGTAGAAATAGCTGTGAAATCCCCGGCAGGAACCTGCCAGAAGAGCTACAGCTGTGGAGGGGGAAGCAGCAAACTCCCACCCCCACCACTGCTTTGGACTCCTTACCAGCTAAAACAGATCCCACTCCTGCGACTTTTTCCATTTTTTGTTAAACACAACTACCATCAATTTAAATCCATTGAAAACAAGATCACAGGAGGGGTTGCGTGGAAAGGAACCTTCAATCCCACCCAGTGCAAGCTTTGCCATGGCAGGGACACCTGCCACTGTCCCACACTGCTCCAGCCTGGCCTTGGGCACTGCCAGGGATCCAGGGGCAGCCACAGCTGCTCTGGGCACCCTGTGCCAGCCCTGCCCATCCTGCCAGGGAACACTTCCTGACCCATATCCCATCTGCAGCTGCTCCCAGTGCCAACAGGTGTCACTGCATGGCCTTGGGATGATGGATCAAGAGAAAGCCCCAAACTTTGAGCAGAGCTCCCAGTGCCTGTGCTGGGGACGTGCCACCCACCTGCCCCTCAAGCACTCAGCTGCCTCGCAGCCAGATGGAGTGTCCAACGGGTAAAGCACTCCCAGAGGATCAAACCCTGGTCACTGCACCAATGACAAGGTCTTTATTGGGAAAAGAAATGTCGAAGCACAGCGACATTTCTTTTCCAAGCAGGAGACGCTGATCCTGTGCCGGCAGCGCAGGGATGCTGTTATTGCTGGTCCTCATTTCATGCCTTTATCAGCTGCAGGGCCACCAGGACAGGCTGTGGTCTCCCAGGGCAGCTCTGAGTGACACTGCTGTCCCCACCAGCTGTCCCCAGCCCTGGGTGCTGCCACGTGCCCCAGCCTCTGCGGCCCAAAGCACCTGGAGATCCCCCTGAGCATCAGCGATCGGGGCCGCTGCAATCAGCCTGCTGACCCAAAACCTCAAGTGCTGCCACAAGAAAAGCAGCTGATTCATTGATACCTCGGAATTTCATGTCTCAATGCAAGGACAGGAAGCACCCCTATGCCACCAAATCGTTGCTAAGGGCTTGCAAGCCTCAACGCGGAGATTTCAGCGTTGGACACGCAGTCAGGGCAAGGGTAAATCCACACAGAAATGACTCAGAAATTCCAAAACACACATCATGTTGGTCTTGACGCCTTTCTTGTTGGCTCAAGGGCTGTTTCCGTGGGCCACGCTTGCACAGAAAGAAAGGAAGTGCAGCTGCTGACGAACATCTCCATGCCCTCAGCAGGTTTTGGTGCCTTTGCTGCAGGGCCGCTCCTGTCAGAGCCCCCTCTCTGCTGCTGACACCTTTGCTCTTGGGGACACCAGCCCAGGAACACCAGCAGGGCCCAGGGTTGGCTCAGGGGGACCCCCCTGTGCACAGGGACTCCCAGCCCCGTGGCTGTGCCAGCACCCCCAGAAACACCAAGATCTGGCAGCACTTTGCTCCGCTGCTCTTTCCGCACACGGAACCATCTCCTTCCTTTGCCATCCCAGGAAAATTCAACCTCTACCTCAGCCAAAGATCATTTCCTACACATGGCTGATCAGAAATGTTCTTCTGCACTTCCTCCACCAAAACCACCCCCGCATGCCCACAAGACATTCCAGGGCCATCGGGAAACCCTCCACAAACACTGCGCAGGCACCCAGGACCACGGGCTTTCCATCTCTGCCATTCAGGCTCCCTGCGCTGCTCCTGGTCATTTTCTCCTCCTCTCTCCATAACTTTGGGAACCACAGAGCTCCCAGGCTTTGGCAATTCCCAAGGCCACTGCCATCCTTGACTTCTTGGACACCCCCAGGGCTGTGGACAGACACCCCTGTGTTTTCCCACAGAAGATGTTAAGAGCCAACAGGAAGTCACAAAGTTACTGAGGCTGCTAGATCACCTCCCCAAAAGAAAAAGCTGAAAAAGCTGTGGCTGCTGAGGAAGGGGAGGTGAAGCTTGTGTGGCAAGCTCAGAGCACATTCACAGTGAATGAAAGGTGGAAGAGGGAGGGTGACTCTTCCTCAGGAAGTCTACTGATGGGACAAGGGGGAATGGGATCAAACGGAAAGAGAGTTGGAAGAGATCTGATGCTGGAAAGAAGTTCTTTAATCTGAGGCTGCTTGTCCCTGACACAGGGAGCTGTGCACATGTGGGTGCCCCATCCCCAGCAACATCCAAGGCCACATTGGACAGGGTTGAAGTGCTGGGAGCTTGCTCAGGTTGGAACCAGATGATTTTTAGGGTCTCTTCCAAGCCAAACCACTCAAGGACTTCATGGTTCTATGGCGTCCATCTCCAAGAGAGGAGTGGCCCTGAAGCTTCTGTGACATCACAGGGCCCAGAGTGCTGCAGGTGGAAGGTCCAGGGCCTGGAGACCAGCACAACAGACAGTTCACCTGCTGCCAGCACTCAGTTCTCCCCCACTCTTCGCTCTCTGCCACGGTGCCAAGATGTTCCTGCTGCCAGTACTCGCTTGTCCCCCGCTCTTCGTTCTCTGCCTTGGTGCTGAGCTGCTCCTGCTGCCGGGACTTTTCCTGCACTTCTACTGCACCATCAACACCAACAGCATGAGCGCTCCTGTCCCAGTGGAGGTACAGTGCCATCCCAGGGAGGGGGGCAGCCCTGACTGCCAGGGCAGGCTGCAGCCCTGTGGGGATGGATGCTGGGGACAGGGACCCCAAGTGACATTGTGCTGCCTCATGCAGACTGCCAGAGACACCGTTGAGGATATGGAGGTGGATGAGCAGGATGACACCGAGCCCATGGAAGTGGACGAATATGATGAGACTGAGCCCATGGAAGTGGATGAGCAGGATGACACCGAGCCCATGGAAGTGGACGAATATGATGAGACTGAGCCCATGGAAGTGGATGAGCAGGATGACACCGAGCCCATGGAAGTAGATGAATATGATGAGACTGAGCCCATGGACGTCGATGAGAAGGACAAGGAAGAGCCCGTGATCCTGGCATGAGGATGGAGGCCCAGGAGCAGGACAACCTGATGCTCCCCTGCCCTGCCCACAGGCAGTGCCCAGCCTGGGGCGGGGCTGGCTGGCTCTCCTCAGGGACATGGTGCTCAAGGAAGTCCTGCTCTGCTGCTTCCTTCCTTCCTTCCTTCCTTCCTTCCTTCCTTCCTTCCTTCCTTCCTTCCTTCCTTCCTTCCTTCCTTCCTTCCTTCCTTCCTTCCTTCATTCCTTCCTTCCTTCCTTCCTTCCTTCCTTCCTTCCTTCCTTCCTTCCTTCCTTCCTTCCTTCCCTCCCAGACTGACAGGGATAATGGGCATCGATAGGGCCCCACTGTAAATATGTTCAGCATGTTCGAGGCTTTTTTTTATAGGAACAATTTGAAGATTGTTAGCCTAAAGGTCCCAGAATGTTAATCTATAGCTTCTAGATTTTTACAGTATAAGTCCCAGATTGTTAACAGTATAGTCTTCCTTGTAAATATGTTCTAGAGACTGTTGTTGTTGTTGTTAGAAGTAAATATGTTCTTCAAATGTTTGGCTGAACTTTGTTCAATAAATACTATTTCTTATTAAAACCTCGCCTCTCTTTGCAATTCCTTTGGGCAACCTTTGCACAGTGCTGGTTTCCACTTGCTCATGGTTCCTGGAGCTGCAGGTCCCTGGGGGTGCTGGCACAGCCAGCCCTGGCTGGGGGTCCCTGTGCAGGGGGGTCCCACTGAGCCAGCACTGCTGTTCCTGGGGCACAGCAGTGTCCCCGAGGGCAAAGCTGTCACCAGCAGAGAGGGAGCTCTGACAGCAGCAGGCCCTGCAGCAACGCTACCAAAGCAAAGGAAACCTCCTGACACCCTTCCTGCTGCGGCCACAGGGACTCCTGGGCAGGAGCCAGCATCAGGCACAGGGATGCAACATCCACCTCCATGCTCTGAAGGTCTCAACAGCCTTGGCAAGTCTGGGACCTGCACCCGGGCTGCTGCAGGGGCTGATGTTTAAGGCTTGCAGCCTCCAAAGCCTCTGGGCTTTGCTTCCCCCGCTTCCTTCCATTGCTCTGTGCCCAGGTTCCTCACCCTGCCCGTGTTCCTGCTGCTGCCAGCAGCCCCCAGAGCCCCTCACTCCCGGAGCATCCCCATCACAGGGAGCACCGGCAAATCCCACACGCTTCACAAAGCAAACTCCCCCACAGTAACCAAACCACTCTTTGGTCAGAGGGTGCCAAGGGGAAGCTCAGCACCAGCTGCCGTTTAAAGCATGCTTTCAAAAGTGGGTTCAGGCACTCTGGCAGTGCCTGCTGCGCAGCTGAGGCTGTGGGGACACAGCACTGGCTCAGGCCAGCCCTCAGCCCCTCACAGCTCATGCCAAGGGCCCAGCTCACAAAGCAGTTTCAAACCACTTGCTGCAGCTATTTCAAAGGCCTAAATGTCATTGGCAGGAGCCATTTAGTTGCCAACTCAGTGTCCGTGTCCTGGCAGGAGAAGCCACCAAGGGGCCTCTGCATGTGCACTCAGGGCACTTCCACTGCCATCCCAAAGGGATCGCAAAGGACAGGGCTCTTCTTTCAGCACTGCTGAGCTCCTCACGCAGCATTGAAGTCTCAGGAAGAGACAAGAATTGAGTGCACCAGGGAAGCTGGCCTCCAAGAAAAGGCATCAATCCCACGGCCCACCCAAGCCAACGGCCTGCATGTCTGTACCTTCTCCTCCTTCTCTCTTCTCTGCTGTCACTTTGCCCCTTCTCTCTGTCCGGGAGCTTGGCCTCTCAGACAAATAAAAGATGTGCATCCTCACCTAGGCACGGCATAGATGTCTTACAGAATTGTCCCTTCTTCCCCGACAGCTGCAAATCCTACAGCTGCCAGACCTCATCCCTTGCTCCTAGAAAGGGAGACAAGACTTTCCATTCTAATCCATTGCCCAGCCCTAAGTCAACGACACAGTCAGTAGAAATAGCTGTGAAATCCCCGGCAGGAACCTGCCAGAAGAGCTACAGCTGTGGAGGGGGAAGAAGCAAACTCCCACCCCCACCACTGCTTTGGACTCCTTACCAGCTAAAACATATCCCACTCCTGGGATTTTTTTCCATTTTTTATTAACCACAACTACCATCAATTTAAATCCATTGAAAACAAGATCACAGGAGGGGTTGCGTGGAAAGGAACCTTCAATCCCACCCAGTGCAAGCTTTGCCATGGCAGGGACACCTGCCACTGTCCCACGCTGCTCCAGCCTGGCCTTGGGCACTGCCAGGGATCCAGGGGCAGCCACAGCTGCTCTGGGCACCCTGTGCCAGCCCTGCCCATCCTGCCAGGGAACACTTCCTGACCCATATCCCATCTGCAGCTGCTCCCAGTGCCAACACGTGTCACTGCATGGCCTTGGGATGATGGATCAAGAGAAAGCCCCAAACTTTGAGCAGAGTTCCCAGTGCCTGTGCTGGGGACGTGCCACCCACCTGCCCCTCAAGCACTCAGCTGCCTCGCAGCCAGATGGAGTGTCCAACGGGTAAAGTACTCCCAGAGGATCAAACCCTAGTCACTGCACCAATGACAAGGTCTTTATTGGGAAAAGAAATGTCGAAGCACAGCGACATTTCTTTTCCAAGCAGGAGACGCTGATCCTGTGCCGGCAGCGCAGGGATGCGGTGATTGCTGGTCCTCATTTCATGCCTTTATCAGCTGCAGGGCCACCAGGACAGGCTGTGGTCTCCCAGGGCAGCTCTGAGTGACACTGCTGTCCCCACCAGCTGTCCCCAGCCCTGGGTGCTGCCACGTGCCCCAGCCTCTGCAGCCCAAAGCACCTGGAGATCCCCCCGAGCATCAGCGATCGGGGCCGCTGCAATCAGCCTGCTGACCCAAAACCTCAAGTGCTGCCACAAGAAAAGCAGCTGATTCATTGATACCTCGGAATTTCATGTCTCAATGCAAGGACAGGAAGCACCCCTATGCCACCAAATCATTGCTAAGGGCTTGCAAGCCTCAACGCGGAGATTTCAGCGTTGGACACGCAGTCAGGGCAAGGGTAAATCCACACAGAAATGACTCAGAAATTCCAAAACACACATCATGTTGGTCTTGACGCCTTTCTTGTTGGCTCAAGGGCTGTTTCCGTGGGCCACGCTTGCACAGAAAGAAAGGAAGTGCAGCTGCTGAGGAACATCTCCATGCCCTCAGCAGGTTTTGGTGCCTTTGCTGCAGGGCCGCTCCTGTCAGAGCCCCCTCTCTGCTGCTGACACCTTTGCTCTTGGGGACACCAGCCCAGGAACACCAGCAGGGCCCAGGGTTGGGTCACGGGGACCCCCCTGTGCACAGGGACTCCCAGCCCCGTGGCTGTGCCAGCACCCCCAGAAACACCAAGATCTGGCAGCACTTTGATCCGCTGCTCTTTCCGCACACGGAACCATCTCCTTCCTTTGCCATCCCAGGAAAATTCAACCTCTACCTCAGCCAAAGATCATTTCCTACACAGGGCTGATCAGAAATGTTCTTCTGCACTTCCTCCACCAAAACCACCCCCGCATGCCCACAAGACATTCCAGGGCCATCGGGAAACCCTCCACAAACACTGCGCAGGCACCCAGGACCACGGGCTTTCCATCTCTGCCATTCAGGCTCCCTGCGCTGCTCCTGGTCATTTTCTCCTCCTCTCTCCATAACTTTGGGAACCACAGAGCTCCCAGGCTTTGCCAATTCCCAAGGCCACTGCCATCCTTGACTTCTTGGACACCCCCAGGGCTGTGGACAGACACCCCTGTGTTTTCCCGCAGAAGATGTTAAGAGCCAACAGGAAGTCACAAAGTTACGGAGGCTGCTAGATCACCTCCCCAAAAGAAAAAGCTGAAAAAGCTGTGGCTGCTGAGGAAGGGGAGGTGAAGCTTGTGTGGCAAGCTCAGAGCACATTCACAATGAATGAAAGGTGGAAGAGGGAGGGTGACTCTTCCTCAGGAAGTCTACTGATGGGACAAGGGGGAATGGGATCAAACGGAAAGAGAGTTGGAAGAGATTTGATGCTGGAAAGAAGTTCTTTAATCTGAGGCTGCTTGTCCCTGACACAGGGACCTGTGCACATGTGGGTGCCCCATCCCCAGCAACATCCAAGGCCACATTGGACAGGGTTGAAGTGCTGGGAGCTTGCTCAGGTTGGAACCAGATGATTTTTAGGGTCTCTTCCAAGCCAAACCACTCAAGGATTGGATGGTTCTATGGCATCCATCTCCAAGAGAGGAGTGGCCCTGAAGCTTCTGTGACATCACAGGGCCCAGAGTGCTGCAGGTGGAAGGTCCAGGGCCTGGAGACCAGCACAACAGACAGTTCACCTGCTGCCAGCACTCAGTTCTCCCCCACTCTTCGCTCTCTGCCACGGTGCCAAGATGTTCCTGCTGCCAGTACTCGCTTGTCCCCCGCTCTTCGTTCTCTGCCTTGGTGCTGAGCTGCTCCTGCTGCCGGGACTTTTCCTGCACTTCTACTGCACCATCAACACCAACAGCATGAGCGCTCCTGTCCCAGTGGAGGTACAGTGCCATCCCAGGGAGGGGGGCAGCCCGGACTGCCAGGGCAGGCTGCAGCCCTGTGGGGATGGATGCTGGGGACAGGGACCCCAAGTGACATTGTGCTGTCTCATGCAGACTGCCAGAGACACCATTGAGGATATGGAGGTGGATGAGCAGGATGACACCGAGCCCATGGAAGTGGACGAATATGATGAGACTGAGCCCATGGAAGTGGATGAGCAGAATGACACCGAGCCCATGGAAGTGGACGAATATGATGAGACTGAGCCCATGGAAGTGGATGAGCAGGATGACACCGAGCCCATGGAAGTAGATGAATATGATGAGACTGAGCCCATGGACATCGATGAGAAGGACAAGGAAGAACCCGTGATCCTGGCATGAGGATGGAGGCCCAGGAGCAGGACAACCTGATGCTCCCCTGCCCTGCCCACAGGCAGTGCCCAGCCTGGGGCGGGGCTGGCTGGCTCTCCTCAGGGACATGGTGCTCAAGGAAGTCCTGCTCTGCTGCTTCCTTCCTTCCTTCCTTCCTTCCCTCCCAGACTGACAGGGATAATGGGCATCGATAGGGCCCCACTGTAAATATGTTCAGCATGTTCGAGGCTTTTTTTTATAGGAACAATTTGAAGATTGTTAGCCTAAAGGTCCCAGAATGTTAATCTATAGCTTCTAGATTTTTACTGTATAAGTCCCAGATTGTTAACAGTATAGTCTTCCTTGTAAATATGTTCTAGAGATTGTTGTTGTTGTTGTTAGAAGGAAACATGTTCTTCAAATGTTTGGCTGAACTTTGTTCAATAAATACTATTTCTTATTAAAACCTCGCCTCTCTTTGCAATTCCTTTGGGCAACCTTTGCACAGTGCTGGTTTCCACTTGCTCATGGTTCCTGGGGCTGCAGGTCCCTGGGGGTGCTGGCACAGCCAGCCCTGGCTGAGGGTCCCTGTGCAGGGGGGTCCCACTGAGCCAGCACTGCTCTTCCTGGGGCACAGCAGTGTCCCCGAGGGCAAAGCTGTCACCAGCAGAGAGGGAGCTCTGAGAGCAGCAGGCCCTGCAGCAACGCCGCTGTGGGAATCGAGCTGGCTGACATCCAAAGCCAGACCAGTGTTTTTGATGCGTTGCCCCCTGGCCCCAGACCTTGGAGGGCATTTGTTTAAGTTTATAACAGTTCCTAGGAAAGTTGTCAAAGGTTTTAAAACTGTTCCTGGTCAAGCTTTATAACCCTCATTTCCCATTGATTGCCTCTATTCCCAGTTATGTCATCCCTTTTCTCTTCCCAGTCCTGGAAAGTTCTTGTATCCTTGTACCCCCATTGGTTTATGTTCACCGCATTGTTCCACCCATCCTACCTTACTGGTTACTGCCCCATATTACTCCTCCCTTGCACCACTTTTCCCTTTACCCATTGGATTATCATCCTGGACCCACCTCCCATCATCCCTTATAAATACCCTGGATTTTCCCTCAGCCTTGTCTTCTACCCTTTGCTCATATAGTGTGTGCACGTGTTTTGGGCCTTGTCCCGCATTTTCTTTTATGATTATTAAAGTCTTTAGTTGCAGAGTTGTGGTGTGGACCCGTTCCTCATTTCGCTACCTTAGCCCTGATATCAGGGGAACTTTAGAGGTTGGTCGGGGAGACTGCCCTCGAGACTCGCGCCTTAAGTATTGAAAAACAAAAACCCCGACAGGTGGCCCCTGAACAGGGACCCTGATATTCAGGGCACCTTGTTGCAGAGGTAGGACTGTGTCCCCGGGAGTGTGGCTGCAACGGGGCCCGGCGGAGTTGTCGGCGCAGAGGGACCTCGTCTGGACACCCGGGGAGCCAGCGAGGGACGTCAACAGAAGCACCTGCAGAATACAGGTGTGTTTGGGGACACCCGACATAATATAGCCCTCTTCGCTGCCCTGTTTTAAAATACGGGTCCTAGTCTTGGCTAGGGGCGTCTCGGCAGCTAGATCCCCTAAGGAGGATTCGAAGGAAGATGGTTGGACAAATGTCAAGCGTAGAGAAGAACGTATATGGACGTTTTAAGTTAATTCTTTTAAGTACCACTAAGGACTTTTCAAAAAAAGAACTGAAAAAATTTGTAAAGTGGGTTTGTAAAAACTTCCCCAACACCCCGAGTGAAGAAATGATGAATACTGCCTTTTGGGACTCGGTGGGGAACAAAATTTATCACTTGTCTGGAAAATGGGACCCCGAGGCACCCTGCATGCTCCCTCTTTTCCACCTTATCCTGGAAACCCTGCACCAATCCCAGCTTCGATTACCCAGCTCGTCGGTTCCTCCTAACCCTTCTCCAAAGCAGCCTGTTCTCTCCCTGTCTCCTGTGACTGACCCTCCAGCTGAGATCCCCGATGGCAGCGCGCGGGCCGTCGTGGATCTCCCCCCTTCCATCCCTCTGGTGTCCTCATGTGTTCGTCCCGCTCACCCTCCTAACGACAGCTCTTGCCCCATCGGCTGCCCTGCCACAAACGGGGGCCATTTTGGAATTACCACTAACACCTTCTGTCAAAGTCTGCGTTCCTCGGCTATTCCCGCCTCTAGCTCTGCCTTCCAGCCCGCCCTCGCTCCCTCACGGCCCGCCCACCACCCTCAGGGGCCGCCCACTCCCGCCCCTGCCGGAACTGGCGCTGAGTGCTCCTCCTCCCGGAAGGAGACCGGAACTGCCCTTCAGGCACTTCCGGAAGAGCCTGCCTCCAAAATGGCTGCGCCCATAGCTGAAGCTTGCAAATCTTACCGGCACTTAACACTAATGTAAATGTTATTGCTCCACTTTGTTCATCTTCCTCCGGAGAGAACTCGAGCTCTAGTGACTCTGAGGAGTCTTCACCTTGCCCTCTAACCCCTAAAAACCCTTGGGAGAGGATCCGGAAAGCTGCTATAAAAGAAGGAAACTGGCAGATAGCAGCTAAGTTCAATGCATTCCCAGTGAGGTACCACAGGGGGAGGGGAGGTGCACCAAGATGGGAGCCTATGACATATGGGGAAGTAAAAGAACTGTGTCGGGCAGCCAAGGACCATGGGAGGGGATGCCCATATTTTAATAATCTTGTTCGGGCCACCTTCACAGCACATGTACTGACCCCCCATGACTTAAAATATATAATGACTATGTTGTTGTCTCCCCCTGAGTATTCCTTGTGGGAAGGGGGATGGAAACGCATGCTCCAAGGATTCCTGACTGACTGCGTGAACGATCCAGCCAGAGCAGCATTAACAATGGACCACCTAGCCGGGGAAGGACAATTTACCCAACCTGAGGAGCAAGCTGCAGCAGCCCCCAGGCAAGTACTTGATGAAATTAAAACTCTTGCTAGGAAGGCACTAGTCCACGTGCCAGATGGCAGCACACCTAACTTGGAGTACACTAATATTAAGCAAGAGCCCGGAGAAACATACATGAAATTTATTGACAGGTTAAAATAAGCATTGGAAAAACAGGTTCCTGATGACAAAACCAGGAATACATTGTTAGAGACATTGGCGGTAGCTAATGCTGACTCTGAATGTCGGAAGGTACTGCGCGCTCTGCCACGAGAACCCCCACCGATGCTCCTCCAGATGATCGAGGCATGTAACCGTCTCGGGACGGTGGAGCATGTGGCAGCAGTACAAGCCCAGGCCATCGGACAGGGAGTTGCAAGAGCACTGGTTGCTGCACATTTTCCTTTGAAGTCGCCCCAAACGCAGTGCCAGTCTACATGTTTTCAGTGTGGCCAGCAAGGACACTTGCGAAAAGACTGTCCACAAAGGAAAGGGAGGTACCCAGTTGTTAGTAAAAATCAACCTCAGGCTAAACAGTTTTCCTTTAAAAGTAATTTTCCTAGGCAGCCGTCAAAAAACTTCCATCAGAGCGCAAGTCGGCCTTGCGCTATGACAAGAAATCCACAAGCCGAAGATACTGATGGCTGCGGAGAATCAGAACATTCTAACCACCACTACAGGCCCTGTGGCTCCGAACTCCAGCAGCTCATCTCAGGACTACCAGCAACAATTCCACCAGGTGCCCGGCTGGAGTTGGTGAGTGCTAAACCTGTAGTGCTGACTGACTGTTCCACACATTCAGTTTCAACAGGACAACTTGGGCTTGAAGATCGGCCCCACCAAGTGTTAATTTTAGGCAATTGTAGATCAAAGACTGAGGGATTTTTTGTCCTTCCTTCCGTATTGTCTGTTACATCTTCCCAGGAAATGACTGTTTTAGCCCTAAGCCCTGACCCTCCTTGCTTTATTCCCGGAGGACTGCCTATAGCCCAAGCGATTATGTTGCCAGATGAAACGGAGGAAGAGGATTCAGAATCCTTTGTCATGTGGACCCAGGTTATAAGTAAGGACAGGCCTAAAATAACCTGTATCCTAGAGGCTAATGGACAGAAGGTAACTCTTAAGGGAACTGTTGACACTGGATCGGACGTTACTGCAATTTCTACCTCAAGATGGCCCTCAGGGTGGGCACTTACACCAGCTTCTGGAGTCCTTATGGGGATTGGAGGGGAAAGCACTAGTCTGAAAAGCATGAATTTGATCAAGATAGAGGGACCTAAGGGTCGTGTTGCCACCACCAGACCCTTCATAGTGAAAACACGAACGCCTGTCGTCCTGTGGGGAAGGGATATTTAGACTGAATGGGGAGCGCGTTTGGAAATGGATTTTTAATTGGGGTCATTGAAGAGCGTGGCACCTTGAAAATAACTTGGAAAGATAATACCCCTATCTGGGTAGATCAATGGCCCCTACATGAGAAAAAACTAGCCGCGCTGCAATCCCTGATATCAGAACAACTTCAACAAGGACACATAACATTCACCACCAGCCCCTGGAACACCCCCATTTTTGTCATCCAAAAACCACGCAGTGACAAATGGCGACTCCTCCATGATCTCCGGAAAATAAATGAGGTCATAGAGGACATGGGTGCACTTCAGCCAGGTCTTCCTTCTCCGGCTATGGTCCCTAAAGACTGGTACCTAACAATTATTAACCTTAAAGACTGTTTCTTTGACATTCCATTACACCCTGATGATGCTCCATGTTTTGCCTTTTCCATCCCATCAATCAACAGGGAAGCACCCCTTCAGCAATTCCATTGGGTGGTCTTACCTCAAGGAATGAAAAACAGTCCAACAATATGTCAGTGGTTTGTGGCTAAGATACTAACCCCTGTTTGTAAAGTTCATCCACAGGTGTTGATACTTCACTATATGGATGATATCCTGTTAGCTGCCAAAGATACTGTCACACTGGACACTGCAGTGAAGGATACCATCTCAGCAGTCCAAAAAGCTGGATTAAGTGTTTCAGAAGAAAAGGTGCAGCAAATGCAGCCTTGGATGTATTTGGGTTATAAAATTTCGTCACGAACTATAAAGCCACAACTGCTCCAGCCGGAAGAGAACCCACAAACATTACATGACATGCAGAGGTTGCTTGGTGCTATCACTTGGGTGAGACCCTTATTGGGGATTACAAATCAAGACTTGCAGCCATTATTTGACCTCCTGAAGGGAGATTCGGCCCCAAACTCCCCGAGACACTTGACAGAGGAAGCAAGACACGCCTTGAATAAAGTGTCTTTTGCAATACAAACCCGGCAAGCACACCGGATGGACCCTATGTTGCCTTTCCTATTAGTGGTTCTGGGGAGGGGTCCTCAACTTCATGCCTGAATTTTTCAGTGGGATCCTGAGTTACCTGGTCCTTTGTTGATTTTAGAATGGATTTTCCTTTCCCACCAACCCAAAAAGACCATCACTACAAAGCCAGAAATAAGAGCTCAGTTAATTATTAAGGCTAGAAGACGTTTGCTATCTTTCTCTGGGAGAGACTTTTCGATTATATTTCTGCCTTTGACTTCTTCCTATTTAGATTGGCTCCTGCAACAATCTGAACACCTTCAAATTGCTCTAATAAATTTCCCTGGACAACTTTCTATCCATTGCCCTAAGCATAGACTTCTAAGTTCTGATTTCAATTTATTTCCTAAACCCTTAAGGAGTGATAAGCCCCTCAAAGCCCTCACTTTGTTTACAGACGGGTCAGGAAAATCTCATAAATCTGTAATTACATGGGAAAACCCTATGACAGGTGAGTGGCTGTCAGATATTGAAATTGTTGAAGGCTCACCACAGATTGTTGAATTGGCGGCAGTGGTAAGGGCATTTTGCAAATTCACCGGCCCCGTTAATATTGTTACTGACTCAGCATATGTTGCAGGGATCGTGGAAAGGGCGGAAAATTCGTTGCTGAAGGACATTGCAAATGAACGGTTATATTCTTTACTGAAAAATAGAGTTTTTCTTCTTTCCCAAAGGCAGCACCCTTACTTCATTATGCATATCCGTTCCCACACTACCCTTCCTGGACCCTTGACACAAGGTAACAATCGAGCTGACACACTTGCCATGACAACACAAGTAACATTACCTAACATACGTGAGCAGGCAAAGCTTAGCCATGCATTCTTCCATCAAAATGCTCCAGCTTTGCATAGAATGTTTGATATTACCAAGGACCAAGCCAAGGCCATTGTAAACACATGCCCTAGTTGCCAAAAACTTTCCCTACCAGCTATTGGAGCAGCAGTCAACCCTAGGGGACTCCATAGTTTACAACTGTGGCAAGCAGATATAACACACTACCCTTCATTTGGTCGTTTCAAATACATCCATCTTTCTATAGATACCTTTTCAGGTGCTATCTTTGCCTCCGCTCACACCAAAGAAACAGCAGCAGATGCTATGAAACGTTTTCTCCAAGCATTTGCAATCCTAGGTATCCCCCAGGAAATAAAAACTGATAATGGTCCAGCTTATATTTCACACAAAAATAAAACAATTTTTCAATCAGTGGGGAGTCATCCACACCACTGGCATCCCTCACTCCCCCATGGGTCAGTCAATAGTTGAAAGAGCCCATGGTTCCCTTAAAAATCTTTTAGATAAACAAAAAGGGGGAATAGAGATCTTATCAAACACAGAAAGGTTAAGTAAAGCATTATATGTCTTTAATTTTTTGAACAATTCGTTTATGGAAACAAACCCTCCAATTATCTGTCATTTTTCGAATACAACACAGGCTCAACTGAAAGAAAGACCACCAGTCTTGGTAAAAGATGCTGAAACAAATCAAATCTTAGGAGGACCATTCCAACTAATAACTTGGGGGAAGGGATATGCTTGTGTCTCCACAGATAGGGCACCTCGGTGGATGCCAGCCAAGAACATCAAACCTTACCTACAGCCTTTAAAAGAAGACCTACCAGAGAGTCCCAGTAGTCCAACTCCTAACAACAAGCCTGCAACTACTACTCCTTATGACTGACTATTTCACAGCTCCTCATCGCAAGTCATCGTTGGGACCGTGACCTCTGAAAGACTCTCAATCATTGCACTTGTTCTCTTTAATGTCCTACCCTTTGCCAGCAGCAGAATTGTTCAACAGCCAAAACAGAACATTTGGATTACCCTGGCCAACATAACGCACCAAGAGACGTTATGTCTATCTGTTGCCAACCCCAAACAACCCCTTTTCAACATGCCTGGTAGGTCTACCAGCAGACGAATGCCCAGTAAATAAAAAGACCATCAATGCCATGCGAGGTAACAGTCCCAAAAGTAAGTTAAAATACAACCCTGTAGACTTTTGGAACTCGTGGGCTCTTGATCTTCCACATGCGCCATTAGAGCCTCAAGAACTGGAACTATTTGGCTCAGTTAAAATGGACTACTGCATCACCTTTCGCTATAAAAAGAGAGTTCAGCTGATAAGGGCTAACGGAGCCCCAAATCGTGAAAACAGATGAACCAGCGTTGTGGGATGTTTCCCCCCACCATCCAGGGTATAAAAATGAGAGCCTATGGTGTAATTATACCTCACGACATCCATCTAAATCAAGTGATACTCCTCTGCAGTTACCTCCAGGTACATTTCTTCTTTGTGGGGACAGAGCATGGCCTGCCATTCCGTCTCATATTAAAGGTGGACCATGTAGCCTTGGTAGGCTTACTTTACTAACTCCCAATGTCACAGCACTAATTGGTAATAGCAAAAACAGGAAAAAGCGTTTTGCACATCAATTCCAATCTGATTGTAATAGTAAATTAGAGTTTTGGAATAGGGGACAAAGGATAATCGCCTCTGCTCTTGTACCTTGGGTAGCTGCTGCACAAGCAGTCACCCAGTTGGGAAGATTGGGATGTTGGTTAAGTAAACAAACCAACGCTACTTCCGTCGCTCTAAGTGATCTTCTGACAGATGTTGTCAGTATAAGGCATGCAACATTGTAAAACAGAGCTGCCATAGAATTTTTGCTGTTGGCACAAGGACATGGATGCCAGGACTTTGAAGGCATGTGCTGCATGAACCTTTCTGATCATAGCGAATCTATACACAAAAGTATTCAAGCTCTCAAAGATGGAGTCAAAGAGTTACAAATCAAGGATGACACGGACTGGTTTAATGGACTCTTGAAAAGTTGGGGAAACAAAGGGTGGGGGTTACTTATAATGAAAACTGGGTTACTTCATAATTGTTGTTGTTGTACTCTTAATTGGTCCGTGCTTGTTACAATGTTTTTACAAAGTTCTACAAAAATCATTTAGCTCTATTTTTATAGTTAAACAGAAAGGGGAAGATGTGGGAATCGAGCTGCCCGACATCCAAAGCCAGACCAGTGTTTTTGGTGAGTGGCCCCTTGGCCCCAGACCATGGAGGGCATATGTTTAAGTTAATAACAGTTCCTAAGAAAGTTGTCAAAGGTTTTAAAACTGTTCATGGTAAAGCTTTATAACCCTCATTTCCCATTGGTTACCTCCATTCCCAGTTATGTCATCCCTTTTCTCCTCCCAGTCCTGGAAAGTTCTTGTATCCTTGTACCCCCATTGGTTTATGTTCACCGCATTGTTCCACCCATCCTACCTTACTGGTTACTGCCCCATATTACTCCTCCCTTGCTCCACTTTTCCCTTTACCCATTGGATTATCATCCTGGACCCACCTCTCATCATCCCTTATAAATACCCTGGATTTTCCCTCAGCCTTGTCTTCTACCCTTTGCTCATATAGTGTGTACAGGTGTTTTGGGCCTTCTCCCGCATTTTCTTTATGATTATTAAAGTATTTAGTTTCAGAGTTTTGGTGTAGACCCGTTCCTCATTTCGCCACCTTAGCCCTGATATCAGGGGAACTTTAGAGGTTGGTCGGGGAGACTGCCCTCGAGACTTGCGCCTTAAGTACTGAAAAACAAAAAAATCCCGACAGTTAAGAGCCAACAGGAAGACACAAAGTTACGGAGGCTGCTAGATCACCTCCCCAAAAGAAAAAGCTGAAAAAGCTGTGGCTGCTGAGGAAGGGGAGGTGAAGCTTGTGTGGCAAGCTCAGAGCACATTCACAATGAATGAAAGGTGGAAGAGGGAGGGTGACTCTTCCTCAGGAAGTCTACTGATGGGACAAGGGGGAATGGGATCAAACGGAAAGAGAGTTGGAAGAGATCTGATGCTGGAAAGAAGTTCTTTAATGTGAGGCTGCTTGTCCCTGACACAGGGAGCTGTGCACATGTGGGTGCCCCATCCCCAGCAACATCCAAGGCCACATTGGACAGGGTTGAAGTGCTGGGAGCTTGCTCAGGTTGGAACCAGATGATTTTTAGGGTCTCTTCCAAGCCAAACCACTCAAGGACTTCATGGTTCTATGGCGTCCATCTCCAAGAGAGGAGTGGCCCTGAAGCTTCTGTGACATCACAGGGCCCAGAGTGCTGCAGGTGGAAGGTCCAGGGCCTGGAGACCAGCACAACAGACAGTTCACCTGCTGCCAGCACTCAGTTCTCCCCCACTCTTCTCTCTCTGCCACGGTGCCAAGATGTTCCTGCTGCCAGTACTCGCTTGTCCCCCGCTCTTCGTTCTCTGTCTTGGTGCTGAGCTGCTCCTGCTGCCGGGACTTTTCCTGCACTTCTACTGGAGCATCAACACCAACAGCATGAGCGCTCCTGTCCCAGTGGAGGTACAGTGCCATCCCAGGGAGGGGGGCAGCCCTGACTGCCAGGGCAGGCTGCAGCCCTGTGGGGATGGATGCTGGGGAAAGGGACCCCAAGTGACATTGTGCTGCCTCATGCAGACTGCCAGAGACACCATTGAGGATATGGAGGTGGATGAGCAGGATGACACCGAGCCCATGGAAGTGGACGAATATGATGAGACTGAGCCCATGGAAGTGGATGAATATGATGAGACTGAGCCCATGGAAGTGGATGAGCAGGATGACACTGAGCCCATGGAAGTGGATGAATATGATGAGACTGAGCCCATGGAAGTGGATGAGCAGGATGACACCGAGCCCATGGAAGTGGATGAATATGATGAGACTGAGCCCATGGACGTCGATGAGAAGGACAAGGAAGAGCCCGTGATCCTGGCATGAGGATGGAGGCCCAGGAGCAGGACAACCTGATGCTCCCCTGCCCTGCCCACAGGCAGTGCCCAGCCTGGGGCGGGGCTGGCTGGCTCTCCTCAGGGACATGGTGTTCAAGGAAGTCCTGCTCTGCTGCTTCCTTCCTTCCTTCCTTCCTTCCCTCCCTCCCAGACTGACAGGGATAATGGGCATCGATAGGGCCCCACTGTAAATATGTTCAGCATGTTCAAGGCTTTTTTTATAGGAACAATTTCAAGATTGTTATCCTAAAGGTCCCAGAATGTTAATCTATAGCTTCCAGATTTTTACTGTATAGGTCCCAGATTGTTACCAGTATAGTCTTCCTTGTAAATATGTTCTAGAGATTGTTGTTGTTGTTGTTAGAAGGAAACATGTTCTTCAAATGTTTGGCTGAACTTTGTTCAATAAATACTATTTCTTATTAAAACCTCGCCTCTCTTTGCAATTCCTTTGGGCAACCTTTGCACAGTGCTGGTTTCCACTTGCTCATGGTTCCTGGGGCTGCAGGTCCCTGGGGGTGCTGGCACAGCCAGCCCTGGCTGGGGGTCCCTGTGCAGGGGGGTCCCACTGAGCCAGCACTGCTGTTCCTGGGGCACAGCAGTGTCCCTGAGGGCAAAGCTCTCACCAGCAGAGAGGGAGCTCTGACAGGAGCAGGCCCTGCAGCAACGCCACCAAAGCAAAGGAAACCTCCTGACACCCTTCCTGCTGCAGCCACAGGGACTCCTGGGCAGGAGCCAGCATCAGGCACAGGGATGCAACATCCACCTCCATGCTCTGAAGGTCTCGACAGCCTTGGCAAGTCTGGGACCTGCACCTGGGCTGCTGCAGGGGCTGATGTTTAAGGCTTGCAGCCTCCAAAGCCTCTGGGCTTTGCTTCCCCTGCTGCCTTCCATTGCCCTGTGCCCAGGATCCTCACCCTGCCCGTGTTCCTGCTGCTGCCAGCAGCCCCCAGAGCCCCTCACTCCCTGAGCATCCCCATCACAGGGGGCACTGGCAAATCCCACACGCTTCACAAAGCAAACTCCCCCACAGTAACCAAACCACTCTTTGGTCAGAGGGTGCCAAGGGGAAGCTCAGCACCAGCTGTTGTTTAAAGCATGCTTTCAAAAGTGGGTTCAGGCACTCTGGCAGTGCCTGCTGCGCAGCTGAGGCTGTGGGGACACAGCACTGGCTCAGGCCAGCCCTCAGCCCCTCACAGCTCATGCCAAGGGCCCAGCTCGCAAAGCAGTTTCACACCACTTGCTGCAGCTATTTCAAAGGCCTAAATGTCATTCGCAGGAGCCATTTAGTTGCCAACTCAGTGTCCGTGTCCTGGCAGGAGAAGCCACCAAGGGGCCTCTGCATGTGCACTCAGGGCACTTCCACTGCCATCCCAAAGGGATCGCAAAGGACAGGGCTCTTCTTTCAGATGTCTTACACAACTGTCCCTTCTTCCCCGACAGCTGCAAATCCTACAGCTGCCAGACCTCATCCCTTGCTCCTAGAAAGGGAGAGAAGACTTTCCATTCTAATCCATTGCCCAGCCCTAAGTCAACGACACAGTCAGTAGAAATAGCTGTGAAATCCCCGGCAGGAACCTGCCAGAAGAGCTACAGCTGTGGAGGGGGAAGCAGCAAACTCCCACTCCCACCCCCACCACTGCTTTGGACTCCTTACCAGCTAAAACATATCCTGTTTTAATGCACATTTATGGTTTTGTTTTGCACTGAGGGTGGGTTGTTCTGTTTGCCCATGGGTTTGTATCCTGGTTGTCCCCTTCCCTTAACCCCTGCCTTTCCCCTGGCCAGCCCTGAGTGTGAACAACCCCTGTGACCCGGGGTTTCTTCACCCTTGAGTTGGGATTGAAAATACCCCACGTTTCCCATGCTATCTCTCTTCTCCCTGCAACTCTTCAGGACAATAAACTCGGATCATTCCGGGAAGGAGGGCCCCCTCTAATTTTTTACCTTTGTCCTTGTCAGATAAAAATCCCCCATCTCTCTGACCCTGAGCTATCCCAGGCACGTCAGAGAGACCACGGGGAAGATCCGACAAGTTGGCGCTCCGCCTTGAAGGCTTTCTCACAGAAGTTTGAGAGCCTCTTGCTCTGGGCTGGAGTCCTATCTAAGGATTCATTAAGCCTTTTGGATTGCTCAGCTCCTTTCTAGCACGAAATTGCTTTCTGCGCAATATTCTGCTAGAAAGGGACAAACTGGTAGCTTGCTTTGGAGCCCAACAAGTCAGCTGGGGACAAGGGACTTTTCTTTGCAGCACTTTGGATGACCCAAGCCTCTAGGAAGGGGTGAGTGACCCTTGCAGCAGGCAGGGACCCCAAAAGGAGCCGGGGGGGTGGGGAGGGGGTCGGTCGGAAGACGGGTGTGGCAGCATAGCCAGCGTGTGGCCCCTTCTAACCCGGGGTTAGGGGGCAACAGCTGCCTGTTTTCTGGTTTTTCTGACTGCAAGAAAAGGTAGAAATGAAATTAGACAATTCCAAAATTTTTCATCTCAAACTTTTAGGGAACTTTGCAAAATTCAAAAAGAATTTGGCCGCAATAGTGAAATCTTTAAAGGGATGTTGAAAGCTACCCTACCATCCAATGAATTAGTTCCAGCTGATCTTCGAGATCTTTTCAAGTGTTTCCTGAGCCCCTCAGAGTTTGATATGTGGGAAAACATTTGGAAGAGATCTCTGAAGGGACTGCTAAAGGAACTTCTACAAAGTAGCCAAAATGCAGTAGACCCAGATGGAAATCCCGTAACTCTAGAATATTTATGTGGGGAAGGGGAGTGGTCTAACCCTGACGATCAAGTCAGAGTACTAACAAAATGGATTCTAACAAACATCTGTGAAGTAGCAGAAAAGGTTTTTAACCAGCTGCCTACTTCAGAGACCACGGGTAGTTATACTAATGTTAAACAGTTTACTTCTGAGCCCTTTTTACAGTTTGTTGATGGCCTTGGAGAACAGATCCAAAGACAAGTGCAGAATCCCTTAGCACAAGAGGAACTCATTTAGGAGTTGGCCCAGAGAAATGCTAATGAGGCCTGTCCAAGAGTGATCCTGGGCCTGCCTCCAATGCCACCACCTACTTTACCAGAGATTATAGAGGCATGCACCAGGAACGCAGAGCTGTTCAGTGGGCCAGAAAGAAGGCTTGGACTACCAAACCCAAGAACTGCACCAGCCGTAACATCAGGAGTAAAGAAGCAGCCCATGACACCAGAACAGCTTCAGCACATCATCTGCTTCCACTGCAGAAACCCAGGACACTTCGCCAGAGACTGTCCACAAAGCCAACAGCAAAACAAACTCAACCAACAAAAAAACTAAATTTAAAGTGCGTACCCGCAACTGACAGAACTGCGCGCAAAGATATAAATGCAGCGGGCTCCACACTGGCAGAAGCCTCTCTCTTGACCGAAAAGGGGGAGGAAGGGAAACAGGGTGTGGGAATGCAAAATGAATGTTTGTTTAAAAAAGTTAAGCAGCCGCAAGGCCATTTTAGGCTTATAACTACCAAAGGTTTTCATTTCAGGTCTACTGACTGGACAGTCATTGCAGTGGACCTGCCAGACAACTTACAGGACGTGACGTTAAACCACAGGGAACTGGACAGTGAGTATTTTGTTACTGGGGACACAGCACACCCACACCCCTGGAAATTGAGATAGCTCCCATGACCATCAAGGGAAACATAAGTAGCCTCATTCTCCTGGCAAGATGTCCCCAAACACCATTCTATTTGGCTGAAGGGCAAATCATTGCCCAGGCAATTCCTATTCCAGCAGAGATCCCAGTAGATGGAAAATCACCTGAAGTCTACTGGGCAGAAGTGGTGGGTGAGGACAAACCCTCTATGGCATGCAACCTGACCCGTGGATCAGATCATCTCCATGTGGAAGGGCTGCTTGACACAGGGGCAGATGTGACAATCATACCCGAAAGGATGTGGCCGTCACATTGGGACCTGCAACCCGTGGCAGGCAAAATCCAGGGTATAGGAGGGATAAAATTGGCAAAAGTCTCAAAAAGCATTGTGCAGATTGAGGGACCAGACGGAAAATTGGCCAGTGTCCGTCCATTTGTTACAGACTGCAAGTGCCCCCTATGGGGGAGAGACACCATGTCCCAGTGGGGGGTCAAATTAGTTATCCCTAAGACTCCCCAGGATTTTTAATGGCGGCCACTGTAGAGCGCCCTGCCCAAAAGTTAACATGGTTAAATGACACTCCAATTTGGGTACACCAGTGGCCGCTTAGCAAAGAAAAGCTTAAGGCGCTTGAAGAGCTCGTAGAGGAGCAATTGGCAAAGGGCCACAGAGAAGAAACAACTAGCCCTTGGAATTCCCTGGTCTTTGTGATAAAGAAACCAGGGAAAGACAAGTGGCATCTTCTCCATGATCTCTGGGAGATAAACAAAGTAATTAAGGACATGGGGTCACTCCAGCCTGGGATGCCTTCTCCAAAAATGCTTCCCCAAAATTGGCAATTGGCTGCCCTGGACATCAAGGACTGTTTCTTCCAAATTCCCCTCCACCCAAAGGATGCTCCGCGGTTTGCCTTTTCGGTACCCACCACTAATCGAGAAGCCCCAGGGAAGAGGTACCACTGGAAAGTCCTTCCCCAGGGAATGAAGTGCAGTCCCTCCATCTGCAAGTGGTATGTAGCCTCGTTGCTTTCCCCGGTGCGTGCTGAAAAGGGGGAGGCCATTATCCTACACTACATGGAAGATGTACTTGTGTGTGTTCCCCCAATGACACTATACTCCAAGACACACTTGACCTAGTGGTTAAAGTCTTAACCTCTGCTGGATTTCAATTGCAGGAGGACAAGGTCCAAAGGATGCCACTTTGGAGGTACCTGGGCTTGGAAATAACTGCGCGCACCATTGTGCCGCAAAGATTGGCAATTAATAACAATCCAAAAACCCTAGCAGATCTCCATTCCTTGTGTGGGTCTTTGAACTGGGTCAGGCCCTGGCTAGGCCTCACCAATGAGGACCTAAGCCCCCTCCTCAATTTATTAAAGGGGGAGAGAGAGCTGGATTCTCCCAGAGAACTGACCCCAGAGGCAAAAACAGTCATAGAAAAAGCAGAAAAAGCTTTGGGCACAAGGCAAGCTCACCGGTATCACCCCGAGCTGCCCTTTAAATTTATTATCCTGGGAAAGCTGCCACACCTGCACGGTTTGATATTTCAGTGGACCAAAGGGCAAAAAGATTCACGTTCAATCATAGAGTGGATTTTCCTTTCACGTGCAAGACCCAAAACCATCACTAAGCCACAAGAGCTAATAGCTCAGCTGATTTGTAAGGCAAGAGTAAGACTTTGTGAGCTGGCTGGTTGTGACTTTGCATGTATTCACCTCCCGGTCAAGCTTTCAAAGGAAGGAAAGAACTCTCCTGAGAAACTGACCAAAGAAATGTTTGAGCACCTGCTTCAGAGCAATGCCAACCTGCAGCTGTCCCTGGATAGCTACAGTGGACAAATATCAGTCCACGCCCCATCTCACAAGCTGTTCAATGAGGAATTCCACCTCATTCCTTGTGAAAAAAGGAGCCGTAGGCCACTCAAAGCTCTCACAGTGTTCACTGATGTGTCTGGAGCATCCCACAAGTCGGTGATGACTTGGAGAAATCCACAAACTCAAAATTGGGAAGCTGAGGTTGAGTTTGTGGAGGGTTCGCCCCAGATAGCAGAACTGGCCGCAGCTGTGAGAGCCTTTGAGAAGTTCTCGGAGCCAATTAACTTGGTAACCGACTCAGCCTATGTAGCTGGGGTGGTATCCAGAGCAAAGCAGGCAGTTCTCAAGGACATCGAGAACGAGCAGCTCTTCAGGTTGCTCTCCAGACTAATCTATTTGGTTTCGCATAGAGAGCACCTGTTCTATGTGACGCATGTAAGGTCACACACCGATCTGCCAGGTGAAATTGCAGAAGGGAATCATAAGGCAGACTCCCTTGCTGCCCCAGCTGAGAAAGCACGCCTCCCTGACAATTTTCCAACAGGCAAAGCTGAGCCACCAGCAGTACCATCAAAATGTGCCAGGTCTGATCCGTCAGTTCCAGCTAACACGGAGTCAGGCTCGAGCCATTGTGGCCACCTGTCCCAGCTGCCAGCTCCAGGCCATGCCTTCGCTGGGTGTAGGGGTTAACCCCCGAGGCCTTGGCAGCTGTGAGGTGTGGCAGACAGACATCACACACATACCCAGTTTTGGTCGCCTCAAATATGTACTTGTAAGCATTGATACATATTCGGGTGCAGTTGATGCCTCTGGCCACGCAGGAGAAAAGGCTGTGCATGCCAAACAACACCTAGTGCAAGCCTTTTCAGTGCTGGGGATCCCTAGGGAAATCAAAATGGACAATGGCCCAGCGTACACATCCAAGGAGTTCCTAGAGTTTGTTCAGCAGTGGGGAGTGGAACATAAAACTGGCATCCCCCACTCCCTCACATCCAAGGTGTGATCGAGCGTGCCCACCAGACGCTCAAACAGGTCCTGGCTAGACAGAGTAGTTCAACTTTGTGGATGTCTCCACAGCAAAAGCTCTGTAAAGCCATGTTTACTATCCATTTTCTAAACTGTTCTTTTGAAAATATGAGTCCACCTGTGGTTCGTCACTTTAACAGTGGCAGTCAATTCAAACTGTCCCAGCATCCACCAGTTTTGATTAGGGACCCAGAAACATGGGAAACCAAAGGTCCCTATGAGCTTGTTACCTGGGGGTGTGGTTATGCATGTGTATCCACCCCCTCAGGTTCCAGGTGGATCCCCCACAAGTGGGTGAAACCTTTTGTCCCCAAACATCCAGCTCCAGCAGAAGGGGATGACAAGCAAGTTTCAATTGCTTCAAACAGAAGACGCCGCCGAGAAGAAAACATCTCCTTGGAATGTGATTTTAACTCTAGCAAGGACACAAACCTTTAATATGCTTTAAAAATGTTTACTTTTCCCTTTTAGAAAAAACCTAACTCCCACTCATCCCAGTGATGAACCTTATCCAATATTGCGATATCCTGAATCGGAATGAAACCGATGCCTTTCTCGTAACTTATTAAACAAAAAATGGGGAGATGTTGTAATGCACATTTATGGTTTTGTGTTGCACTGAGGATGGTTTGTTCTGTTTCCCCGTGGGTTTGTATCCTGGTTGCCGCCTTCCCTTAACCCCTCCCTTTCCCCTGGCCAACCCTGAGTGGCTGTGACCTGGGGTTCCTCCGCCCTTGAGTTGGGAGTGAAAATACCCGGCTATCTCCCCATTTCCCATGCTATCTCTCTTCTCCCTGCAACCCCTCAGGACAAAAAACTTGGATCATCTCGGGAAACAGAGCCTCCTCTAATTTTTGAGCTTTGTCCTTGTCAGATACAAGATCCCCCATCTCTTCGACCACGAGCTAGCCGAGGCAGGTCAGAGGGACCAAGGGGAAGATCAGACAATATCCCACTCCTGCGACAGGGCTCTTCTTTCAGCACTGCTGAGCTCCTCACGCAGCATTGAAGTCTCAGGAAGAGACAAGAATTGAGTGCACCAGGGAAGCTGGCCTCCAAGAAAAGGCATCAATCCCACGGCCCACCCAAGCCAACGGCCTGCATGTCTGTACCTTCTCCTCCTTCTCTCTTCTCTGCTGTCACTTTGCCCCTTCTCTCTGTCCGGGAGCTTGGCCTCTCACACAAATAAAAGATGTGCATCCACACCTAGGCACGGCATAGATGTCTTACACAACTGTCCCTTCTTCCCCGACAGCTGCAAATCCTACAGCTGCCAGACCTCATCCCTTGCTCCTAGAAAGGGAGACAAGACTTTCCATTCTAATCCATTGCCCAGCCCTAAGTCAATGACACAGTCAGTAGAAATAGCTGTGAAATCCCCGGCAGGAACCTGCCAGAAGAGCTACAGCTGTGGAGGGGGAAGCAGCAAACTCCCACCCCCACCACTGCTTTGGACTCCTTACCAGCTAAAACAGATCCCACTCCTGGGATTTTTTTCCATTTTTTGTTAACCACAACTACCATCAATTTAAATCCATTGAAAACAAGATCACAGGAGGGGTTGCGTGGAAAGGAACCTTCAATCCCACCCAGTGCAAGCTTTGCCATGGCAGGGACACCTGCCACTGTCCCACGCTGCTCCAGCCTGGCCTTGGGCACTGCCAGGGATCCAGGGGCAGCCACAGCTGCTCTGGGCACCCTGTGCCAGCCCTGCCCATCCTGCCAGGGAACACTTCCTGACCCATATCCCATCTGAAGCCGCTCCCAGTGCCAACAGGTGTCACTGCATGGCCTTGGGATGATGGATCAAGAGAAAGCCCCAAGCTTTGAGCAGAGTTCCCAGTGCCTGTGCTGGGGACGTGCCACCCACCTGCCCCTCAAGCACTCAGCTGCCTCGCAGCCAGATGGAGTGTCCAACGGGTAAAGCACTCCCAGAGGATCAAACCCTGGTCACTGCACCAATGACAAGGTCTTTATTGGGAAAAGAAATGTCGAAGCACAGCGACATTTCTTTTCCAAGCAGGAGACGCTGATCCTGTGCCGGCAGCGCAGGGATGCCGTGATTGCTGGTCCTCATTTCATCCCTTTATCAGCTGCAGGGGCACCAGGACAGGCTGTGGTCTCCCAGGGCAGCCCTGAGTTACACTGCTGTCCCCACCAGCTGTCCCCAGCCCTGGGTGCTGCCACGTGCCCCAGCCTCTGCAGCCCAAAGCACCTGGAGATCCCCCCGAGCATCAGCGATCGGGGCCGCTGCAATCAGCCTGCTGACCCAAAACCTCAAGTGCTGCCACAAGAAAAGCAGCTGATTCATTGATACCTCGGAATTTCATGTCTCAATGCAAGGACAGGAAGCACCCCTATGCCACCAAATCATTGCTAAGGGCTTGCAAGCCTCAAAGCGGAGATTTCAGCGTTGGACAAGCAGTCAGGGCAAGGGTAAATCCACACAGAAATGACTCAGAAATTCCAAAACACACATCATGTTGGTCTTGACGCCTTTCTTGTTGGCTCAAGGGCTGTTTCCGTGGGCCACGCTTGCACAGAAAGAAAGGAAGTGCAGCTGCTGAGGAACATCTCCATGCCCTCAGCAGGTTTTGGTGCCTTTGCTGCAGGGCCGCTCCTGTCAGAGCCCCCTCTCTGCTGCTGACACCTTTGCTCTTGGGGACACCAGCCCAGGAACACCAGCAGGGCCCAGGGTTGGGTCACGGGGACCCCCCTGTGCACAGGGACTCCCAGCCCCGTGGCTGTGCCAGCACCCCCAGAAACACCAAGATCTGGCAGCACTTTGCTCCGCTGCTCTTTCCGCACACGGACCCATCTCCTTCCTTTGCCATCCCAGGAAAATTCAACCTCTACCTCAGCCAAAGATCATTTCCTACACATGCCTGATCAGAAATGTTCTTCTGCACTTCCTCCACCAAAACCACCCCCGCATGCCCACAAGACATTCCAGGGCCATCGGGAAACCCTCCACAAACACTGCGCAGGCACCCAGGACCACGGGCTTTCCATCTCTGCCATTCAGGCTCCCTGCGCTGCTCCTGGTCATTTTCTCCTCCTCTCTCCATAACTTTGGGAACCACAGAGCTCCCAGGCTTTGGCAATTCCCAAGGCCACTGCCATCCTTGACTTCTTGGACACCCCCAGGGCTGTGGACAGACACCCCTGTGTTTTCCGGCAGAAGATGTTAAGAGCCAACAGGAAGCCACAAAGTTACTGAGGCTGCTAGATCACCTCCCCAAAAGAAAAAGCTGAAAAAGCTGTGGCTGCTGAGGAAGGGGAGGTGAAGCTTGTGTGGCAAGCTCAGAGCATATTCACAGTGAATGAAAGGTGGAAGAGGGAGGGTGACTCTTCCTCAGGAAGTCTACTGATGGGACAAGGGGGAATGGGATCAAACGGAAAGAGAGTTGGAAGAGATTTGATGCTGGAAAGAAGTTCTTTAATCTGAGGCTGCTTGTCCCTGACACAGGGAGCTGTGCACATGTGGGTGCCCCATCCCCAGCAACATCCAAGGCCACATTGGACAGGGTTGAAGTGCTGGGAGCTTGCTCAGGTTGGAACCAGATGATTTTTAGGGTCTCTTCCAAGCCAAACCACTCAAGGATTGGATGGTTCTATGGCATCCATCTCCAAGAGAGGAGTGGCCCTGAAGCTTCTGTGACATCACAGGGCCCAGAGTGCTCCAGGTCGAAGGTCCAGGGCCTGGAGACCAGCACAACAGACAGTTCACCTGCTGCCAGCACTCAGTTCTCCCCCACTCTTCTCTCTCTGCCACGGTGCCAAGATGTTCCTGCTGCCAGTACTCGCTTGTCCCCCGCTCTTCGTTCTCTGCCTTGGTGCTGAGCTGCTCCTGCTGCCGGGACTTTTCCTGCACTTCTACTGCACCATCAACACCAACAGCATGAGCGCTCCTGTCCCAGTGGAGGTACAGTGCCATCCCAGGGAGGGGGGCAGCCCTGAGTGCCAGGGCAGGCTGCAGCCCTGTGGGGATGGATGCTGGGGACAGGGACCCCAAGTGACATTGTGCTGCCTCATGCAGACTGCCAGAGACACCGTTGAGGATATGGAGGTGGATGAGCAGGATGACACCGAGCCCATGGAAGTGGACGAATATGATGAGACTGAGCCCATGGAAGTGGATGAGCAGGATGACACCGAGCCCATGGAAGTGGACGAATATGATGAGACTGAGCCCATGGAAGTGGATGAGCAGGATGACACCGAGCCCATGGAAGTAGATGAATATGATGAGACTGAGCCCATGGACGTCGATGAGAAGGACAAAGAAGAGCCCGTGATCCTGGCATGAGGATGGAGCCCCAGGAGCAGGACAACCTGATGCTCCCCTGCCCTGCCCACAGGCAGTGCCCAGCCTGGGGCGGGGCTGGCTGGCTCTCCTCAGGGACATGGTACTCAAGGAAGTCCTGCTCTGCTGCTTCCTTCCTTCCTTCCTTCCTTCCCTCCCAGACAGACAGGGATAATGGGCATCGATAGGGCCCCACTGTAAATATGTTCAGCATGTTCAAGGCTTTTTTTTATAGGAACAATTTGAAGATTGTTAGCCTAAAGGTCCCAGAATGTTAATCTATAGCTTCTAGATTTTTACAGTATAAGTCCCAGATTGTTAACAGTATAGTCTTCCTTGTAAATATGTTCTAGAGACTGTTGTTGTTGTTGTTAGAAGTAAATATGTTCTTCAAATGTTTGGCTGAACTTTGTTCAATAAATACTATTTCTTATTAAAACCTCGCCTCTCTTTGCAATTCCTTTGGGCAACGTTTGCACAGTGCTGGTTTCCACTTGCTCATGGTTCCTGGGGCTGCAGGTCCCTGGGGGTGCTGGCACAGCCAGCCCTGGCTGGGAGTCCCTGTGCAGGGGGGTCCCACTGAGCCAGCACTGCTGTTCCTGGGGCACAGCAGTGTCCCCGAGGGCAAAGCTCTCACCAGCAGAGAGGGAGCTCTGACAGCAGCAGGCCCTGCAGCAACGCTACCAAAGCAAAGGAAACCTCCTGACACCCTTCCTGCTGCGGCCACAGGGACTCCTGGGCAGGAGCCAGCATCAGGCACAGGGATGCAACATCCACCTCCATGCTCTGAAGGTCTCGACAGCCTTGGCAAGTCTGGGACCTGCACCCGGGCTGCTGCAGGGGCTGATGTTTAAGGCTTGCAGCCTCCAAAGCCTCTGGGCTTTGCTTCCCCCGCTGCCTTCCATTGCCCTGTGCCCAGGATCCTCACCCTGCCCGTGTTCCTGCTGCTGCCAGCAGCCCCCAGAGCCCCTCACTCCCTGAGCATCCCCATCACAGGGAGCACTGGCAAATCCCACACGCTTTGCAAAGCAAACTCCCCCACAGTAACCAAACCACTCTTTGGTCAGAGGGTGCCAAGGGGAAGCTCAGCACCAGCTGCCGTTTAAAGCGTGCTTTCAAAAGTGGGTTCAGGCACTCTGGCAGTGCCTGCTGCGCAGCTGAGGCTGTGGGGACACAGCACTGGCTCAGGCCAGCCCTCAGCCCCTCACAGCTCATGCCAAGGGCCCAGCTCACAAAGCAGTTTCACACCACTTGCTGCAGCTATTTCAAAGGCCTAAATGTCATTGGCAGGAGCCATTTAGTTGCCAACTCAGTGTCCGTGTCCTGGCAGGAGAAGCCACCAAGGGGCCTCTGCATGTGCACTCAGGGCACTTCCACTGCCATCCCAAAGGGATCGCAAAGGACAGGGCTCTTCTTTCAGCACTGCTGAGCTCCTCACGCAGCATTGAAGTCTCAGGAAGAGACAAGAATTGAGTGCACCAGGGAAGCTGGCCTCCAAGAAAAGGCATCAATCCCACGGCCCACCCAAGCCAACGGCCTGCATGTCTGTACCTTCTCCTCCTTCTCTCTTCTCTGCTGTCACTTTGCCCCTTCTCTCTGTCCGGGAGCTTGGCCTCTCAGACAAATAAAAGATGTGCATCCTCACCTAGGCACGGCATAGATGTCTTACAGAATTGTCCCTTCTTCCCCGACAGCTGCAAATCCTACAGCTGCCAGACCTCATCCCTTGCTCCTAGAAAGGGAGAGAAGACCTTCCATTCTAATCCATTGCCCAGCCCTAAGTCAACGACACAGTCAGTAGAAATAGCTGTGAAATCCCCGGCAGGAACCTGCCAGAAGAGCTACAACTGTGGAGGGGGAAGCAGCAAACTCCCACCCCCAACACTGCTTTGGACTCCTTACCAGCTAAAACAGATCCCACTCCTGTGACTTTTTCCATTTTTTGTTAACCACAACTACCATCAATTTAAATCCATTGAAAACAAGATCACAGGAGGGGTTGCGTGGAAAGGAACCTTCAATCCCACCCAGTGCAAGCTTTGCCATGGCAGGGACACCTGCCACTGTCCCACGCTGCTCCAGCCTGGCCTTGGGCACTGCCAGGGATCCAGGGGCAGCCACAGCTGCTCTGGGCACCCTGTGCCAGCCCTGCCCATCCTGCCAGGGAACACTTGCTGACCCATATCCCATCTGAAGCCGCTCCCAGTGCCAACAGGTGTCACTGCATGGCCTTGGGATGATGGATCAAGAGAAAGCCCCAAACTTTGAGCAGAGCTCCCAGTGCCTGTGCTGGGGACATGCCACCCACCTGTCCCTCAAGCACTCAGCTGCCTCGCAGCCAGATGGAGTGTCCAACGGGTAAAGTACTCCCAGAGGATCAAACCCTGGTCACTGCACCAATGACAAGGTCTTTATTGGGAAAAGAAATGTCGAAGCACAGCGACATTTCTTTTCCAAGCAGGAGACGCTGATCCTGTGCCGGCAGCGCAGGGATGCCGTGATTGCTGGTCCTCATTTCATGCCTTTATCAGCTGCAGGGGCACCAGGACAGGCTGTGGTCTCCCAGGGCAGCTCTGAGTGACACTGCTGTCCCCACCAGCTGTCCCCAGCCCTGGGTGCTGCCACGTGCCCCAGCCTCTGCAGCCCAAAGCACCTGGAGATCCCCCCGAGCATCAGCGATCGGGGCCGCTGCAATCAGCCTGCTGACCCAAAACCTCAAGTGCTGCCACAAGAAAAGCAGCTGATTCATTGATACCTCGGAATTTCATGTCTCAATGCAAGGACAGGAAGCACCCCTATGCCACCAAATCATTGCTAAGGGCTTGCAAGCCTCAACGCGGAGATTTCAGCGTTGGACACGCAGTCAGGGCAAGGGTAAATCCACACAGAAATGACTCAGAAATTCCAAAACACACATCATGTTGGTCTTGACGCCTTTCTTGTTGGCTCAAGGGCTGTTTCCGTGGGCCACGCTTGCACAGAAAGAAAGGAAGTGCAGCTGCTGAGGAACATCTCCATGCCCTCAGCAGGTTTTGGTGCCTTTGCTGCAGGGCCGCTCCTGTCAGAGCCCCCTCTCTGCTGCTGACGCCTTTGCTCTTGGGGACACCAGCCCAGGAACACCAGCAGGGCCCAGGGTTGGGTCACGGGGACCCCCCTGTGCACAGGGACTCCCAGCCCCGTGGCTGTGCCAGCACCCCCAGAAACACCAAGATCTGGCAGCACTTTGCTCCGCTGCTCTTTCCGCACACGGACCCATCTCCTTCCTTTGCCATCCCAGGAAAATTCAACCTCTACCTCAGCCAAAGATCATTTCCTACACATGCCTGATCAGAAATGTTCTTCTGCACTTCCTCCACCAAAACCACCCCCGCATGCCCACAAGACATTCCAGGGCCATCGGGAAACCCTCCACAAACACTGCGCAGGCACCCAGGACCACGGGCTTTCCATCTCTGCCATTCAGGCTCCCTGCGCTGCTCCTGGTCATTTTCTCCTCCTCTCTCCATAACTTTGGGAACCACAGAGCTCCCAGGCTTTGCCAATTCCCAAGGCCACTGCCATCCTTGACTTCTTGGACACCCCCAGGGCTGTGGACAGACACCCCTGTGTTTTCCCGCAGAAGATGTTAAGAGCCAACAGGAAGCCACAAAGTTACGGAGGCTGCTAGATCACCTCCCCAAAAGAAAAAGCTGAAAAAGCTGTGGCTGCTGAGGAAGGGGAGGTGAAGCTTGTGTGGCAAGCTCAGAGCACATTCACAGTGAATGAAAGGTGGAAGAGGGAGGGTGACTCTTCCTCAGGAAGTCTACTGATGGGACAAGGGGGAATGGGATCAAACGGAAAGAGAGTTGGAAGAGATTTGATGCTGGAAAGAAGTTCTTTAATCTGAGGCTGCTTGTCCCTGACACAGGGAGCTGTGCACATGTGGGTGCCCCATCCCCAGCAACATCCAAGGCCACATTGGACAGGGTTGAAGTGCTGGGAGCTTGCTCAGGTTGGAACCAGATGATTTTTAGGGTCTCTTCCAAGCCAAACCACTCAAGGATTGGATGGTTCTATGGCATCCATCTCCAAGAGAGGAGTGGCCCTGAAGCTTCTGTGACATCACAGGGCCCAGAGTGCTGCAGGTGGAAGGTCCAGGGCCTGGAGACCAGCACAACAGACAGTTCACCTGCTGCCAGCACTCAGTTCTCCCCCACTCTTCGCTCTCTGCCACGGTGCCAAGATGTTCCTGCTGCCAGTACTCGCTTGTCCCCCGCTCTTCGTTCTCTGCCTTGGTGCTGAGCTGCTCCTGCTGCCGGGACTTTTCCTGCACTTCTACTGCACCATCAACACCAACAGCATGAGCGCTCCTGTCCCAGTGGAGGTACAGTGCCATCCCAGGGAGGGGGGCAGCCCTGAGTGCCAGGGCAGGCTGCAGCCCTGTGGGGATGGATGCTGGGGACAGGGACCCCAAGTGACATTGTGCTGCCTCATGCAGACTGCCAGAGACACCGTTGAGGATATGGAGGTGGATGAGCAGGATGACACCGAGCCCATGGAAGTGGACGAATATGATGAGACTGAGCCCATGGAAGTGGATGAGCAGGATGACACCGAGCCCATGGAAGTGGACGAATATGATGAGACTGAGCCCATGGAAGTGGATGAGCAGGATGACACCGAGCCCATGGAAGTAGATGAATATGATGAGACTGAGCCCATGGACGTCGATGAGAAGGACAAAGAAGAACCCGTGATCCTGGCATGAGGATGGAGCCCCAGGAGCAGGACAACCTGATGCTCCCCTGCCCTGCCCACAAGGCAGTGCCCAGCCTGGGGCGGGGCTGGCTGGCTCTCCTCAGGGACATGGTACTCAAGGAAGTCCTGCTCTGCTGCTTCCTTCCTTCCTTCCTTCCTTCCCTCCCAGACAGACAGGGATAATGGGCATCGATAGGGCCCCACTGTAAATATGTTCAGCATGTTCAAGGCTTTTTTTTATAGGAACAATTTGAAGATTGTTAGCCTAAAGGTCCCAGAATGTTAATCTATAGCTTCTAGATTTTTACAGTATAAGTCCCAGATTGTTAACAGTATAGTCTTCCTTGTAAATATGTTCTAGAGACTGTTGTTGTTGTTAGAAGTAAATATGTTCTTCAAATGTTTGGCTGAACTTTGTTCAATAAATACTATTTCTTATTAAAACCTCGCCTCTCTTTGCAATTCCTTTGGGCAACCTTTGCACAGTGCTGGTTTCCACTTGCTCATGGTTCCTGGGGCTGCAGGTCCCTGGGGGTGCTGGCACAGCCAGCCCTGGCTGGGAGTCCCTGTGCAGGGGGGTCCCACTGAGCCAGCACTGCTGTTCCTGGGGCACAGCAGTGTCCCCGAGGGCAAAGCTGTCACCAGCAGAGAGGGAGCTCTGACAGCAGCAGGCCCTGCAGCAACGCTACCAAAGCAAAGGAAACCTCCTGACACCCTTCCTGCTGCGGCCACAGGGACTCCTGGGCAGGAGCCAGCATCAGGCACAGGGATGCAACATCCACCTCCATGCTCTGAAGGTCTCGACAGCCTTGGCAAGTCTGGGACCTGCACCCGGGCTGCTGCAGGGGCTGATGTTTAAGGCTTGCAGCCTCCAAAGCCTCTGGGCTTTGCTTCCCCCGCTGCCTTCCATTGCCCTGTGCCCAGGATCCTCACCCTGCCCGTGTTCCTGCTGCTGCCAGCAGCCCCCAGAGCCCCTCACTCCCTGAGCATCCCCATCACAGGGAGCACTGGCAAATCCCACACGCTTTGCAAAGCAAACTCCCCCACAGTAACCAAACCACTCTTTGGTCAGAGGGTGCCAAGGGGAAGCTCAGCACCAGCTGCTGTTTAAAGCATGCTTTCAAAAGTGGGTTCAGGCACTCTGGCAGTGCCTGCTGCACAGCTGAGGCTGTGGGGACACAGCACTGGCTCAGGCCAGCCCTCAGCCCCTCACAGCTCATGCCAAGGGCCCAGCTCACAAAGCAGTTTCACACCACTTGCTGCAGCTATTTCAAAGGCCTAAATGTCATTCGCAGGAGCCATTTAGTTGCCAACTCAGTGTCCGTGTCCTGGCACGAGAAGCCACCAAGGGGCCTCTGCATGTGCACTCAGGGCACTTCCACTGCCATCCCAAAGGGATCGCAAAGGACAGGGCTCTTCTTTCAGCACTGCTGAGCTCCTCACGCAGCATTGAAGTCTCAGGAAGAGACAAGAATTGAGTGCACCAGGGAAGCTGGCCTCCAAGAAAAGGCATCAATCCCACGGCCCACCCAAGCCAACGGCCTGCATGTCTGTACCTTCTCCTCCTTCTCTCTTCTCTGCTGTCACTTTGCCCCTTCTCTCTGTCCGGGAGCTTGGCCTCTCAGACAAATAAAAGATGTGCATCCTCACCTAGGCACGGCATAGATGTCTTACAGAATTGTCCCTTCTTCCCCGACAGCTGCAAATCCTACAGCTGCCAGACCTCATCCCTTGCTCCTAGAAAGGGAGAGAAGACTTTCCATTCTAATCCATTGCCCAGCCCTAAGTCAACGACACAGTCAGTAGAAATAGCCGTGAAATCCCCGGCAGGAACCTGCCAGAAGAGCTACAGCTGTGGAGGGGGAAGCAGCAAACTCCCACCCCCAACACTGCTTTGGACTCCTTACCAGCTAAAACAGATCCCACTCCTGTGACTTTTTCCATTTTTTGTTAACCACAACTACCATCAATTTAAATCCATTGAAAACAAGATCACAGGAGGGGTTGCGTGGAAAGGAACCTTCAATCCCACCCAGTGCAAGCTTTGCCATGGCAGGGACACCTGCCACTGTCCCACGCTGCTCCAGCCTGGCCTTGGGCACTGCCAGGGATCCAGGGGCAGCCACAGCTGCTCTGGGCACCCTGTGCCAGCCCTGCCCATCCTGCCAGGGAACACTTGCTGACCCATATCCCATCTGAAGCCGCTCCCAGTGCCAACAGGTGTCACTGCATGGCCTTGGGATGATGGATCAAGAGAAAGCCCCAAGCTTTGAGCAGAGTTCCCAGTGCCTGTGCTGGGGACGTGCCACCCACCTGCCCCTCAAGCACTCAGCTGCCTCGCAGCCAGATGGAGTGTCCAACGGGTAAAGTACTCCCAGAGGATCAAACCCTGGTCACTGCACCAATGACAAGGTCTTTATTGGGAAAAGAAATGTCGAAGCACAGCGACATTTCTTTTCCAAGCAGGAGACGCTGATCCTGTGCCGGCAGCGCAGGGATGCCGTGATTGCTGGTCCTCATTTCATGCCTTTATCAGCTGCAGGGGCACCAGGACAGGCTGTGGTCTCCCAGGGCAGCTCTGAGTGACACTGCTGTCCCCACCAGCTGTCCCCAGCCCTGGGTGCTGCCACGTGCCCCAGCCTCTGCAGCCCAAAGCACCTGGAGATCCCCCCGAGCATCAGCGATCGGGGCCGCTGCAATCAGCCTGCTGACCCAAAACCTCAAGTGCTGCCACAAGAAAAGCAGCTGATTCATTGATACCTCGGAATTTCATGTCTCAATGCAAGGACAGGAAGCACCCCTATGCCACCAAATCATTGCTAAGGGCTTGCAAGCCTCAACGCGGAGATTTCAGCGTTGGACACGCAGTCAGGGCAAGGGTAAATCCACACAGAAATGACTCAGAAATTCCAAAACACACATCATGTTGGTCTTGACGCCTTTCTTGTTGGCTCAAGGGCTGTTTCCGTGGGCCACGCTTGCACAGAAAGAAAGGAAGTGCAGCTGCTGAGGAACATCTCCATGCCCTCAGCAGGTTTTGGTGCCTTTGCTGCAGGGCCGCTCCTGTCAGAGCCCCCTCTCTGCTGCTGACACCTTTGCTCTTGGGGACACCAGCCCAGGAACACCAGCAGGGCCCAGGGTTGGGTCACGGGGACCCCCCTGTGCACAGGGACTCCCAGCCCCGTGGCTGTGCCAGCACCCCCAGAAACACCAAGATCTGGCAGCACTTTGCTCCGCTGCTCTTTCCGCACACGGAACCATCTCCTTCCTTTGCCATCCCAGGAAAATTCAACCTCTACCTCAGCCAAAGATCATTTCCTACACATGCCTGATCAGAAATGTTCTTCTGCACTTCCTCCACCAAAACCACCCCCGCATGCCCACAAGACATTCCAGGGCCATCGGGAAACCCTCCACAAACACTGCGCAGGCACCCAGGACCACGGGCTTTCCATCTCTGCCATTCAGGCTCCCTGCGCTGCTCCTGGTCATTTTCTCCTCCTCTCTCCATAACTTTGGGAACCACAGAGCTCCCAGGCTTTGGCAATTCCCAAGGCCACTGCCATCCTTGACTTCTTGGACACCCCCAGGGCTGTGGACAGACACCCCTGTGTTTTCCCGCAGAAGATGTTAAGAGCCAACAGGAAGCCACAAAGTTACGGAGGCTGCTAGATCACCTCCCCAAAAGAAAAAGCTGAAAAAGCTGTGGCTGCTGAGGAAGGGGAGGTGAAGCTTGTGTGGCAAGCTCAGAGCACATTCACAGTGAATGAAAGGTGGAAGAGGGAGGGTGACTCTTCCTCAGGAAGTCTACTGATGGGACAAGGGGGAATGGGATCAAACGGAAAGAGAGTTGGAAGAGATTTGATGCTGGAAAGAAGTTCTTTAATCTGAGGCTGCTTGTCCCTGACACAGGGAGCTGTGCACATGTGGGTGCCCCATCCCCAGCAACATCCAAGGCCACATTGGACAGGGTTGAAGTGCTGGGAGCTTGCTCAGGTTGGAACCAGATGATTTTTAGGGTCTCTTCCAAGCCAAACCACTCAAGGATTGGATGGTTCTATGGCATCCATCTCCAAGAGAGGAGTGGCCCTGAAGCTTCTGTGACATCACAGGGCCCAGAGTGCTCCAGGTCGAAGGTCCAGGGCCTGGAGACCAGCACAACAGACAGTTCACCTGCTGCCAGCACTCAGTTCTCCCCCACTCTTCGCTCTCTGCCACGGTGCCAAGATGTTCCTGCTGCCAGTACTCGCTTGTCCCCCGCTCTTCGTTCTCTGCCTTGGTGCTGAGCTGCTCCTGCTGCCGGGACTTTTCCTGCACTTCTACTGCACCATCAACACCAACAGCATGAGCGCTCCTGTCCCAGTGGAGGTACAGTGCCATCCCAGGGAGGGGGGCAGCCCTGAGTGCCAGGGCAGGCTGCAGCCCTGTGGGGATGGATGCTGGGGACAGGGACCCCAAGTGACATTGTGCTGCCTCATGCAGACTGCCAGAGACACCGTTGAGGATATGGAGGTGGATGAGCAGGATGACACCGAGCCCATGGAAGTGGACGAATATGATGAGACTGAGCCCATGGAAGTGGATGAGCAGGATGACACCGAGCCCATGGAAGTGGACGAATATGATGAGACTGAGCCCATGGAAGTGGATGAGCAGGATGACACCGAGCCCATGGAAGTAGATGAATATGATGAGACTGAGCCCATGGACGTCGATGAGAAGGACAAAGAAGAGCCCGTGATCCTGGCATGAGGATGGAGCCCCAGGAGCAGGACAACCTGATGCTCCCCTGCCCTGCCCACAGGCAGTGCCCAGCCTGGGGCGGGGCTGGCTGGCTCTCCTCAGGGACATGGTACTCAAGGAAGTCCTGCTCTGCTGCTTCCTTCCTTCCTTCCTTCCTTCCCTCCCAGACAGACAGGGATAATGGGCATCGATAGGGCCCCACTATAAATATGTTCAGCATGTTCAAGGCTTTTTTTTATAGGAACAATTTGAAGATTGTTAGCCTAAAGGTCCCAGAATGTTAATCTATAGCTTCTAGATTTTTACAGTATAAGTCCCAGATTGTTAACAGTATAGTCTTCCTTGTAAATATGTTCTAGAGACTGTTGTTGTTGTTGTTAGAAGTAAATATGTTCTTCAAATGTTTGGCTGAACTTTGTTCAATAAATACTATTTCTTATTAAAACCTCGCCTCTCTTTGCAATTCCTTTGGGCAACGTTTGCACAGTGCTGGTTTCCACTTGCTCATGGTTCCTGGGGCTGCAGGTCCCTGGGGGTGCTGGCACAGCCAGCCCTGGCTGGGAGTCCCTGTGCAGGGGGGTCCCACTGAGCCAGCACTGCTGTTCCTGGGGCACAGCAGTGTCCCCGAGGGCAAAGCTCTCACCAGCAGAGAGGGAGCTCTGACAGCAGCAGGCCCTGCAGCAACGCTACCAAAGCAAAGGAAACCTCCTGACACCCTTCCTGCTGCGGCCACAGGGACTCCTGGGCAGGAGCCAGCATCAGGCACAGGGATGCAACATCCACCTCCATGCTCTGAAGGTCTCGACAGCCTTGGCAAGTCTGGGACCTGCACCCGGGCTGCTGCAGGGGCTGATGTTTAAGGCTTGCAGCCTCCAAAGCCTCTGGGCTTTGCTTCCCCCGCTGCCTTCCATTGCCCTGTGCCCAGGATCCTCACCCTGCCCGTGTTCCTGCTGCTGCCAGCAGCCCCCAGAGCCCCTCACTCCCTGAGCATCCCCATCACAGGGAGCACTGGCAAATCCCACACGCTTTGCAAAGCAAACTCCCCCACAGTAACCAAACCACTCTTTGGTCAGAGGGTGCCAAGGGGAAGCTCAGCACCAGCTGCCGTTTAAAGCATGCTTTCAAAAGTGGGTTCAGGCACTCTGGCAGTGCCTGCTGCGCAGCTGAGGCTGTGGGGACACAGCACTGGCTCAGGCCAGCCCTCAGCCCCTCACAGCTCATGCCAAGGGCCCAGCTCACAAAGCAGTTTCACACCACTTGCTGCAGCTATTTCAAAGGCCTAAATGTCATTCGCAGGAGCCATTTAGTTGCCAACTCAGTGTCCGTGTCCTGGCAGGAGAAGCCACCAAGGGGCCTCTGCATGTGCACTCAGGGCACTTCCACTGCCATCCCAAAGGGATCGCAAAGGACAGGGCTCTTCTTTCAGCACTGCTGAGCTCCTCACGCAGCATTGAAGTCTCAGGAAGAGACAAGAATTGAGTGCACCAGGGAAGCTGGCCTCCAAGAAAAGGCATCAATCCCACGGCCCACCCAAGCCAACGGCCTGCATGTCTGTACCTTCTCCTCCTTCTCTCTTCTCTGCTGTCACTTTGCCCCTTCTCTCTGTCCGGGAGCTTGGCCTCTCAGACAAATAAAAGATGTGCATCCTCACCTAGGCACGGCATAGATGTCTTACAGAATTGTCCCTTCTTCCCCGACAGCTGCAAATCCTACAGCTGCCAGACCTCATCCCTTGCTCCTAGAAAGGGAGAGAAGACTTTCCATTCTAATCCATTGCCCAGCCCTAAGTCAACGACACAGTCAGTAGAAATAGCTGTGAAATCCCCGGCAGGAACCTGCCAGAAGAGCTACAGCTGTGGAGGGGGAAGCAGCAAACTCCCACCCCCAACACTGCTTTGGACTCCTTACCAGCTAAAACAGATCCCACTCCTGTGACTTTTTCCATTTTTTGTTAACCACAACTACCATCAATTTAAATCCATTGAAAACAAGATCACAGGAGGGGTTGCGTGGAAAGGAACCTTCAATCCCACCCAGTGCAAGCTTTGCCATGGCAGGGACACCTGCCACTGTCCCACGCTGCTCCAGCCTGGCCTTGGGCACTGCCAGGGATCCAGGGGCAGCCACAGCTGCTCTGGGCACCCTGTGCCAGCCCTGCCCATCCTGCCAGGGAACACTTGCTGACCCATATCCCATCTGAAGCCGCTCCCAGTGCCAACAGGTGTCACTGCATGGCCTTGGGATGATGGATCAAGAGAAAGCCCCAAACTTTGAGCAGAGCTCCCAGTGCCTGTGCTGGGGACATGCCACCCACCTGTCCCTCAAGCACTCAGCTGCCTCGCAGCCAGATGGAGTGTCCAACGGGTAAAGTACTCCCAGAGGATCAAACCCTGGTCACTGCACCAATGACAAGGTCTTTATTGGGAAAAGAAATGTCAAAGCACAGCGACATTTCTTTTCCAAGCAGGAGACGCTGATCCTGTGCCGGCAGCGCAGGGATGCCGTGATTGCTGGTCCTCATTTCATGCCTTTATCAGCTGCAGGGGCACCAGGACAGGCTGTGGTCTCCCAGGGCAGCTCTGAGTGACACTGCTGTCCCCACCAGCTGTCCCCAGCCCTGGGTGCTGCCACGTGCCCCAGCCTCTGCAGCCCAAAGCACCTGGAGATCCCCCCGAGCATCAGCGATCGGGGCCGCTGCAATCAGCCTGCTGACCCAAAACCTCAAGTGCTGCCACAAGAAAAGCAGCTGATTCATTGATACCTCGGAATTTCATGTCTCAATGCAAGGACAGGAAGCACCCCTATGCCACCAAATCATTGCTAAGGGCTTGCAAGCCTCAACGCGGAGATTTCAGCGTTGGACACGCAGTCAGGGCAAGGGTAAATCCACACAGAAATGACTCAGAAATTCCAAAACACACATCATGTTGGTCTTGACGCCTTTCTTGTTGGCTCAAGGGCTGTTTCCGTGGGCCACGCTTGCACAGAAAGAAAGGAAGTGCAGCTGCTGAGGAACATCTCCATGCCCTCAGCAGGTTTTGGTGCCTTTGCTGCAGGGCCGCTCCTGTCAGAGCCCCCTCTCTGCTGCTGACACCTTTGCTCTTGGGGACACCAGCCCAGGAACACCAGCAGGGCCCAGGGTTGGGTCACGGGGACCCCCCTGTGCACAGGGACTCCCAGCCCCGTGGCTGTGCCAGCACCCCCAGAAACACCAAGATCTGGCAGCACTTTGCTCCGCTGCTCTTTCCGCACACGGAACCATCTCCTTCCTTTGCCATCCCAGGAAAATTCAACCTCTACCTCAGCCAAAGATCATTTCCTACACATGCCTGATCAGAAATGTTCTTCTGCACTTCCTCCACCAAAACCACCCCCGCATGCCCACAAGACATTCCAGGGCCATCGGGAAACCCTCCACAAACACTGCGCAGGCACCCAGGACCACGGGCTTTCCATCTCTGCCATTCAGGCTCCCTGCGCTGCTCCTGGTCATTTTCTCCTCCTCTCTCCATAACT
This sequence comes from Cinclus cinclus, assembly GCF_963662255.1. Lineage (NCBI taxonomy): Eukaryota > Metazoa > Chordata > Aves > Passeriformes > Cinclidae > Cinclus > Cinclus cinclus. The sequence continues at coordinate 3,464,157 of NC_085059.1, forward strand.
TTGGGAACCACAGAGCTCCCAGGCTTTGCCAATTCCCAAGGCCACTGCCATCCTTGACTTCTTGGACACCCCCAGGGCTGTGGACAGACACCCCTGTGTTTTCCCGCAGAAGATGTTAAGAGCCAACAGGAAGCCACAAAGTTACGGAGGCTGCTAGATCACCTCCCCAAAAGAAAAAGCTGAAAAAGCTGTGGCTGCTGAGGAAGGGGAGGTGAAGCTTGTGTGGCAAGCTCAGAGCACATTCACAGTGAATGAAAGGTGGAAGAGGGAGGGTGACTCTTCCTCAGGAAGTCTACTGATGGGACAAGGGGGAATGGGATCAAACGGAAAGAGAGTTGGAAGAGATTTGATGCTGGAAAGAAGTTCTTTAATCTGAGGCTGCTTGTCCCTGACACAGGGAGCTGTGCACATGTGGGTGCCCCATCCCCAGCAACATCCAAGGCCACATTGGACAGGGTTGAAGTGCTGGGAGCTTGCTCAGGTTGGAACCAGATGATTTTTAGGGTCTCTTCCAAGCCAAACCACTCAAGGATTGGATGGTTCTATGGCATCCATCTCCAAGAGAGGAGTGGCCCTGAAGCTTCTGTGACATCACAGGGCCCAGAGTGCTCCAGGTCGAAGGTCCAGGGCCTGGAGACCAGCACAACAGACAGTTCACCTGCTGCCAGCACTCAGTTCTCCCCCACTCTTCTCTCTCTGCCACGGTGCCAAGATGTTCCTGCTGCCAGTACTCGCTTGTCCCCCGCTCTTCGTTCTCTGCCTTGGTGCTGAGCTGCTCCTGCTGCCGGGACTTTTCCTGCACTTCTACTGCACCATCAACACCAACAGCATGAGCGCTCCTGTCCCAGTGGAGGTACAGTGCCATCCCAGGGAGGGGGGCAGCCCTGAGTGCCAGGGCAGGCTGCAGCCCTGTGGGGATGGATGCTGGGGACAGGGACCCCAAGTGACATTGTGCTGCCTCATGCAGACTGCCAGAGACACCGTTGAGGATATGGAGGTGGATGAGCAGGATGACACCGAGCCCATGGAAGTGGACGAATATGATGAGACTGAGCCCATGGAAGTGGATGAGCAGGATGACACCGAGCCCATGGAAGTGGACGAATATGATGAGACTGAGCCCATGGAAGTGGATGAGCAGGATGACACCGAGCCCATGGAAGTGGACGAATATGATGAGACTGAGCCCATGGAAGTGGATGAGCAGGATGACACCGAGCCCATGGAAGTAGATGAATATGATGAGACTGAGCCCATGGACGTCGATGAGAAGGACAAAGAAGAGCCCGTGATCCTGGCATGAGGATGGAGCCCCAGGAGCAGGACAACCTGATGCTCCCCTGCCCTGCCCACAGGCAGTGCCCAGCCTGGGGCGGGGCTGGCTGGCTCTCCTCAGGGACATGGTACTCAAGGAAGTCCTGCTCTGCTGCTTCCTTCCTTCCTTCCTTCCTTCCCTCCCAGACAGACAGGGATAATGGGCATCGATAGGGCCCCACTGTAAATATGTTCAGCATGTTCAAGGCTTTTTTTTATAGGAACAATTTGAAGATTGTTAGCCTAAAGGTCCCAGAATGTTAATCTATAGCTTCTAGATTTTTACAGTATAAGTCCCAGATTGTTAACAGTATAGTCTTCCTTGTAAATATGTTCTAGAGACTGTTGTTGTTGTTGTTAGAAGTAAATATGTTCTTCAAATGTTTGGCTGAACTTTGTTCAATAAATACTATTTCTTATTAAAACCTCGCCTCTCTTTGCAATTCCTTTGGGCAACGTTTGCACAGTGCTGGTTTCCACTTGCTCATGGTTCCTGGGGCTGCAGGTCCCTGGGGGTGCTGGCACAGCCAGCCCTGGCTGGGAGTCCCTGTGCAGGGGGGTCCCACTGAGCCAGCACTGCTGTTCCTGGGGCACAGCAGTGTCCCCGAGGGCAAAGCTCTCACCAGCAGAGAGGGAGCTCTGACAGCAGCAGGCCCTGCAGCAACGCTACCAAAGCAAAGGAAACCTCCTGACACCCTTCCTGCTGCGGCCACAGGGACTCCTGGGCAGGAGCCAGCATCAGGCACAGGGATGCAACATCCACCTCCATGCTCTGAAGGTCTCGACAGCCTTGGCAAGTCTGGGACCTGCACCCGGGCTGCTGCAGGGGCTGATGTTTAAGGCTTGCAGCCTCCAAAGCCTCTGGGCTTTGCTTCCCCCGCTGCCTTCCATTGCCCTGTGCCCAGGATCCTCACCCTGCCCGTGTTCCTGCTGCTGCCAGCAGCCCCCAGAGCCCCTCACTCCCTGAGCATCCCCATCACAGGGAGCACTGGCAAATCCCACACGCTTTGCAAAGCAAACTCCCCCACAGTAACCAAACCACTCTTTGGTCAGAGGGTGCCAAGGGGAAGCTCAGCACCAGCTGCCGTTTAAAGCGTGCTTTCAAAAGTGGGTTCAGGCACTCTGGCAGTGCCTGCTGCGCAGCTGAGGCTGTGGGGACACAGCACTGGCTCAGGCCAGCCCTCAGCCCCTCACAGCTCATGCCAAGGGCCCAGCTCACAAAGCAGTTTCACACCACTTGCTGCAGCTATTTCAAAGGCCTAAATGTCATTGGCAGGAGCCATTTAGTTGCCAACTCAGTGTCCGTGTCCTGGCAGGAGAAGCCACCAAGGGGCCTCTGCATGTGCACTCAGGGCACTTCCACTGCCATCCCAAAGGGATCGCAAAGGACAGGGCTCTTCTTTCAGCACTGCTGAGCTCCTCACGCAGCATTGAAGTCTCAGGAAGAGACAAGAATTGAGTGCACCAGGGAAGCTGGCCTCCAAGAAAAGGCATCAATCCCACGGCCCACCCAAGCCAACGGCCTGCATGTCTGTACCTTCTCCTCCTTCTCTCTTCTCTGCTGTCACTTTGCCCCTTCTCTCTGTCCGGGAGCTTGGCCTCTCAGACAAATAAAAGATGTGCATCCTCACCTAGGCACGGCATAGATGTCTTACAGAATTGTCCCTTCTTCCCCGACAGCTGCAAATCCTACAGCTGCCAGACCTCATCCCTTGCTCCTAGAAAGGGAGAGAAGACTTTCCATTCTAATCCATTGCCCAGCCCTAAGTCAACGACACAGTCAGTAGAAATAGCTGTGAAATCCCCGGCAGGAACCTGCCAGAAGAGCTACAGCTGTGGAGGGGGAAGCAGCAAACTCCCACCCCCAACACTGCTTTGGACTCCTTACCAGCTAAAACAGATCCCACTCCTGTGACTTTTTCCATTTTTTGTTAACCACAACTACCATCAATTTAAATCCATTGAAAACAAGATCACAGGAGGGGTTGCGTGGAAAGGAACCTTCAATCCCACCCAGTGCAAGCTTTGCCATGGCAGGGACACCTGCCACTGTCCCACGCTGCTCCAGCCTGGCCTTGGGCACTGCCAGGGATCCAGGGGCAGCCACAGCTGCTCTGGGCACCCTGTGCCAGCCCTGCCCATCCTGCCAGGGAACACTTGCTGACCCATATCCCATCTGAAGCCGCTCCCAGTGCCAACAGGTGTCACTGCATGGCCTTGGGATGATGGATCAAGAGAAAGCCCCAAGCTTTGAGCAGAGCTCCCAGTGCCTGTGCTGCGGACATGCCACCCACCTGTCCCTCAAGCACTCAGCTGCCTCGCAGCCAGATGGAGTGTCCAACGGGTAAAGTACTCCCAGAGGATCAAACCCTGGTCACTGCACCAATGACAAGGTCTTTATTGGGAAAAGAAATGTCGAAGCACAGCGACATTTCTTTTCCAAGCAGGAGACGCTGATCCTGTGCCGGCAGCGCAGGGATGCCGTGATTGCTGGTCCTCATTTCATGCCTTTATCAGCTGCAGGGGCACCAGGACAGGCTGTGGTCTCCCAGGGCAGCTCTGAGTGACACTGCTGTCCCCACCAGCTGTCCCCAGCCCTGGGTGCTGCCACGTGCCCCAGCCTCTGCAGCCCAAAGCACCTGGAGATCCCCCCGAGCATCAGCGATCGGGGCCGCTGCAATCAGCCTGCTGACCCAAAACCTCAAGTGCTGCCACAAGAAAAGCAGCTGATTCATTGATACCTCGGAATTTCATGTCTCAATGCAAGGACAGGAAGCACCCCTATGCCACCAAATCATTGCTAAGGGCTTGCAAGCCTCAACGCGGAGATTTCAGCGTTGGACACGCAGTCAGGGCAAGGGTAAATCCACACAGAAATGACTCAGAAATTCCAAAACACACATCATGTTGGTCTTGACGCCTTTCTTGTTGGCTCAAGGGCTGTTTCCGTGGGCCACGCTTGCACAGAAAGAAAGGAAGTGCAGCTGCTGAGGAACATCTCCATGCCCTCAGCAGGTTTTGGTGCCTTTGCTGCAGGGCCGCTCCTGTCAGAGCCCCCTCTCTGCTGCTGACACCGTTACTCTTGGGGACACCAGCCCAGGAACACCAGCAGGGCCCAGGGTTGGCTCAGGGGGACCCCCCTGTGCACAGGGACTCCCAGCCCCGTGGCTGTGCCAGCACCCCCAGAAACACCAAGATCTGGCAGCACTTTGCTCCGCTGCTCTTTCCGCACACGGACCCATCTCCTTCCTTTGCCATCCCAGGAAAATTCAACCTCTACCTCAGCCAAAGATCATTTCCTACACATGCCTGATCAGAAATGTTCTTCTGCACTTCCTCCACCAAAACCACCCCCGCATGCCCACAAGACATTCCAGGGCCATCGGGAAACCCTCCACAAACACTGCGCAGGCACCCAGGACCACGGGCTTTCCATCTCTGCCATTCAGGCTCCCTGCGCTGCTCCTGGTCATTTTCTCCTCCTCTCTCCATAACTTTGGGAACCACAGAGCTCCCAGGCTTTGCCAATTCCCAAGGCCACTGCCATCCTTGACTTCTTGGACACCCCCAGGGCTGTGGACAGACACCCCTGTGTTTTCCGGCAGAAGATGTTAAGAGCCAACAGGAAGTCACAAAGTTACGGAGGCTGCTAGATCACCTCCCCAAAAGAAAAAGCTGAAAAAGCTGTGGCTGCTGAGGAAGGGGAGGTGAAGCTTGTGTGGCAAGCTCAGAGCACATTCACAATGAATGAAAGGTGGAAGAGGGAGGGTGACTCTTCCTCAGGAAGTCTACTGATGGGACAAGGGGGAATGGGATCAAACGGAAAGAGAGTTGGAAGAGATTTGATGCTGGAAAGAAGTTCTTTAATCTGAGGCTGCTTGTCCCTGACACAGGGAGCTGTGCACATGTGGGTGCCCCATCCCCAGCAACATCCAAGGCCACATTGGACAGGGTTGAAGTGCTGGGAGCTTGCTCAGGTTGGAACCAGATGATTTTTAGGGTCTCTTCCAAGCCAAACCACTCAAGGATTGGATGGTTCTATGGCGTCCATCTCCAAGAGAGGAGTGGCCCTGAAGCTTCTGTGACATCACAGGGCCCAGAGTGCTGCAGGTGGAAGGTCCAGGGCCTGGAGACCAGTACAACAGACAGTTCACCTGCTGCCAGCACTCAGTTCTCCCCCACTCTTCGCTCTCTGCCACGGTGCCAAGATGTTCCTGCTGCCAGTACTCGCTTGTCCCCCGCTCTTGGTTCTCTGCCTTGGTGCTGAGCTGCTCCTGCTGCCGGGACTTTTCCTGCACTTCTACTGCACCATCAACACCAACAGCATGAGCGCTCCTGTCCCAGTGGAGGTACAGTGCCATCCCAGGGAGGGGGGCAGCCCTGAGTGCCAGGGCAGGCTGCAGCCCTGTGGGGATGGATGCTGGGGAAAGGGACCCCAAGTGACATTGTGTTGCCTCATGCAGACTGCCAGAGACACCATTGAGGATATGGAGGTGGATGAGCAGGATGACACCGAGCCCATGGAAGTGGACGAATATGATGAGACTGAGCCCATGGAAGTGGATGAGCAGGATGACACCGAGCCCATGGAAGTGGACGAATATGATGAGACTGAGCCCATGGAAGTGGATGAGCAGGATGACACCGAGCCCATGGAAGTAGATGAATATGATGAGACTGAGCCCATGGACGTCGATGAGAAGGACAAAGAAGAGCCCGTGATCCTGGCATGAGGATGGAGCCCCAGGAGCAGGACAACCTGATGCTCCCCTGCCCTGCCCACAGGCAGTGCCCAGCCTGGGGCGGGGCTGGCTGGCTCTCCTCAGGGACATGGTGCTCAAGGAAGTCCTGCTCTGCTGCTTCCTTCCTTCCTTCCTTCCTTCCTTCCCTCCCAGACTGACAGGGATAATGGGCATCGATAGGGCCCCACTGTAAATATGTTCAGCATGTTCGAGGCTTTTTTTTATAGGAACAATTTGAAGATTGTTAGCCTAAAGGTCCCAGAATGTTAATCTATAGCTTCTAGATTTTTACAGTATAAGTCCCAGATTGTTAACAGTATAGTCTTCCTTGTAAATATGCTCTAGAGACTGTTGTTGTTGTTGTTAGAAGTAAATATGTTCTTCAAATGTTTGGCTGAACTTTGTTCAATAAATACTATTTCTTATTAAAACCTCGCCTCTCTTTGCAATTCCTTTGGGCAACCTTTGCACAGTGCTGGTTTCCACTTGCTCATGGTTCCTGGGGCTGCAGGTCCCTGGGGGTGCTGGCACAGCCAGCCCTGGCTGAGGGTCCCTGTGCAGGGGGGTCCCACTGAGCCAGCACTGCTGTTCCTGGGGCACAGCAGTGTCCCCAAGGGCAAAGCTCTCACCAGCAGAGAGGGAGCTCTGACAGCAGCAGGCCCTGCAGCAACGCCACCAAAGCAAAGGAAACCTCCTGACACCCTTCCTGCTGCGGCCACAGGGACTCCTGGGCAGGAGCCAGCATCAGGCACAGGGATGCAACATCCACCTCCATGCTCTGAAGGTCACGACAGCCTTGGCAAGTCTGGGACCTGCACCCGGGCTGCTGCAGGGGCTGATGTTTAAGGCTTGCAGCCTCCAAAGCCTCTGGGCTTTGCTTCCCCCGCTGCCTTCCATTGCCCTGTGCCCAGGATCCTCACCCTGCCCGTGTTCCTGCTGCTGCCAGCAGCCCCCAGAGCCCCTCACTCCCTGAGCATCCCCATCACAGGGAGCACTGGCAAATCCCACACGCTTTGCAAAGCAAACTCCCCCACAGTAACCAAACCACTCTTTGGTCAGAGGGTGCCAAGGGGAAGCTCAGCACCAGCTGCTGTTTAAAGCATGCTTTCAAAAGTGGGTTCAGGCACTCTGGCAGTGCCTGCTGCACAGCTGAGGCTTTGGGAACACAGCACTGGCTCAGGCCAGCCCTCAGCCCCTCACAGCTCATGCCAAGGGCCCAGCTCACAAAGCAGTTTCACACCACTTGCTGCAGCTATTTCAAAGGCCTAAATGTCATTCGCAGGAGCCATTTAGTTGCCAACTCAGTGTCCGTGTCCTGGCACGAGAAGCCACCAAGGGGCCTCTGCATGTGCACTCAGGGCACTTCCACTGCCATCCCAAAGGGATCGCAAAGGACAGGGCTCTTCTTTCAGCACTGCTGAGCTCCTCACGCAGCATTGAAGTCTCAGGAAGAGACAAGAATTGAGTGCACCAGGGAAGCTGGCCTCCAAGAAAACGCATCAATCCCACGGCCCACCCAAGCCAACGGCCTGCATGTCTGTACCTTCTCCTCCTTCTCTCTTCTCTGCTGTCACTTTGCCCCTTCTCTCTGTCCGGGAGCTTGGCCTCTCAGACAAATAAAAGATGTGCATCCACACCTAGGCACGGCATAGATGTCTTACACAACTGTCCCTTCTTCCCCGACAGCTGCAAATCCTACAGCTGCCAGACCTCATCCCTTGCTCCTAGAAAGGGAGACAAGACTTTCCATTCTAATCCATTGCCCAGCCCTAAGTCAACGACACAGTCAGTAGAAATAGCTGTGAAATTCCCGGCAGGAACCTGCCAGAAGAGCTACAGCTGTGGAGGGGGAAGCAGCAAACAACAACCCCCAACACTGCTTTGGACTCCTTACCAGCTAAAACAGATCCCACTCCTGCCACTTTTTCCATTTTTTGTTAACCACAACTACCATCAATTTAAATCCATTGAAAACAAGATCACAGGAGGGGTTGCGTGGAAAGGAACCTTCAATCCCACCCAGTGCAAGCTTTGCCATGGCAGGGACACCTGCCACTGTCCCACGCTGCTCCAGCCTGGCCTTGGGCACTGCCAGGGATCCAGGGGCAGCCACAGCTGCTCTGGGCACCCTGTGCCAGCCCTGCCCATCCTGCCAGGGAACACTTGCTGACCCATATCCCATCTGAAGCCGCTCCCAGTGCCAACAGGTGTCACTGCATGGCCTTGGGATGATGGATCAAGAGAAAGCCCCAAACTTTGAGCAGAGCTCCCAGTGCCTGTGCTGGGGACATGCCACCCACCTGTCCCTCAAGCACTCAGCTGCCTCGCAGCCAGATGGAGTGTCCAACGGGTAAAGTACTCCCAGAGGATCAAACCCTGGTCACTGCACCAATGACAAGGTCTTTATTGGGAAAAGAAATGTCGAAGCACAGCGACATTTCTTTTCCAAGCAGGAGACGCTGATCCTGTGCCGGCTGCACAGGGATGCTGTTATTGCTGGTCCTCATTTCATCCCTTTATCAGCTGCAGGGGCACCAGGACAGGCTGTGGTCTCCCAGGGCAGCTCTGAGTGACACTGCTGTCCCCACCAGCTGTCCCCAGCCCTGGGTGCTGCCACGTGCCCCAGCCTCTGCAGCCCAAAGCACCTGGAGATCCCCCCGAGCATCAGCGATCGGGGCCGCTGCAATCAGCCTGCTGACCCAAAACCTCAAGTGCTGCCACAAGAAAAGCAGCTGATTCATTGATACCTCGGAATTTCATGTCTCAATGCAAGGACAGGAAGCACCCCTATGCCACCAAATCATTGCTAAGGGCTTGCAAGCCTCAACGCGGAGATTTCAGCGTTGGACACGCAGTCAGGGCAAGGGTAAATCCACACAGAAATGACTCAGAAATTCCAAAACACACATCATGTTGGTCTTGACGCCTTTCTTGTTGGCTCAAGGGCTGTTTCCGTGGGCCACGCTTGCACAGAAAGAAAGGAAGTGCAGCTGCTGAGGAACATCTCCATGCCCTCAGCAGGTTTTGGTGCCTTTGCTGCAGGGCCGCTCCTGTCAGAGCCCCCTCTCTGCTGCTGGCACTTTTGCTCTTGGGGACACCAGCCCAGGAACACCAGCAGGGCCCAGGGTTGGGTCACGGGGACCCCCCTGTGCACAGGGACTCCCAGCCCCGTGGCTGTGCCAGCACCCCCAGAAACACCAAGATCTGGCAGCACTTTGCTCCGCTGCTCTTTCCGCACACGGACCCATCTCCTTCCTTTGCCATCCCAGGAAAATTCAACCTCTACCTCAGCCAAAGATCATTTCCTACACATGCCTGATCAGAAATGTTCTTCTGCACTTCCTCCACCAAAACCACCCCCGCATGCCCACAAGACATTCCAGGGCCATCGGGAAACCCTCCACAAACACTGCGCAGGCACCCAGGACCACGGGCTTTCCATCTCTGCCATTCAGGCTCCCTGCGCTGCTCCTGGTCATTTTCTCCTCCTCTCTCCATAACTTTGGGAACCACAGAGCTCCCAGGCTTTGGCAATTCCCAAGGCCACTGCCATCCTTGAATTCTTGAACACCCCCAGGGCTGTGGACAGACACCCCTGTGTTTTCCCACAGAAGATGTTAAGAGCCAACAGGAAGCCACAAAGTTACGGAGGCTGCTAGATCACCTCCCCAAAAGAAAAAGCTGAAAAAGCTGTGGCTGCTGAGGAAGGGGAGGTGAAGCTTGTGTGGCAAGCTCAGAGCACATTCACAATGAATGAAAGGTGGAAGAGGGAGGGTGACTCTTCCTCAGGAAGTCTACTGATGGGACAAGGGGGAATGGGATCAAACGGAAAGAGAGTTGGAAGAGATTTGATGCTGGAAAGAAGTTCTTTAATGTGAGGCTGCTTGTCCCTGACACAGGGAGCTGTGCACATGTGGGTGCCCCATCCCCAGCAACATCCAAGGCCACATTGGACAGGGTTGAAGTGCTGGGAGCTTGCTCAGGTTGGAACCAGATGATTTTTAGGGTCTCTTCCAAGCCAAACCACTCAAGGACTTCATGGTTCTATGGCGTCCATCTCCAAGAGAGGAGTGGCCCTGAAGCTTCTGTGACATCACATGGCCCAGAGTGCTCCAGGTGGAAGGTCCAGGGCCTGGAGACCAGCACAACAGACAGTTCACCTGCTGCCAGCACTCAGTTCTCCCCCACTCTTCTCTCTCTGCCACGGTGCCAAGATGTTCCTGCTGCCAGTACTCGCTTGTCCCCCGCTCTTCGTTCTCTGCCTTGGTGCTGAGCTGCTCCTGCTGCCGGGACTTTTCCTGCACTTCTACTGCACCATCAACACCAACAGCATGAGCGCTCCTGTCCCAGTGGAGGTACAGTGCCATCCCAGGGAGGGGGGCAGCCCGGACTGCCAGGGCAGGCTGCAGCCCTGTGGGGATGGATGCTGGGGACAGGGACCCCAAGTGACATTGTGCTGCCTCATGCAGACTGCCAGAGACACCATTGAGGATATGGAGGTGGATGAGCAGGATGACACCGAGCCCATGGAAGTGGACGAATATGATGAGACTGAGCCCATGGAAGTGGATGAGCAGGATGACACCGAGCCCATGGAAGTGGACGAATATGATGAGACTGAGCCCATGGAAGTGGATGAGCAGGATGACACCGAGCCCATGGAAGTAGATGAATATGATGAGACTGAGCCCATGGACGTCGATGAGAAGGACAAAGAAGAGCCCGTGATCCTGGCATGAGGATGGAGCCCCAGGAGCAGGACAACCTGATGCTCCCCTGCCCTGGCCACAGGCAGTGCCCAGCCTGGGGCGGGGCTGGCTGGCTCTCCTCAGGGACATGGTGCTCAAGGAAGTCCTGCTCTGCTGCTTCCTTCCTTCCTTCCTTCCTTCCTTCCTTCCTTCCTTCCTTCCTTCCTTCCTTCCTTCCTTCCTTCCTTCCTTCCTTCCTCCCTTCCTTCCTTCCTCCCTTCCTTCCTTCCTTCCTTCCTTCCTTCCTTCCTTCCTTCCTTCCTTCCTTCCCTCCTTCCTTCCTTCCTTCCTTCCTTCCTTCCTTCCTTCCTTCCTTCCTTCCTTCCTTCCTTCCTTCCTTCCTTCCTTCCTTTCTTCCTTCCTTCCTTCCTTCCTTCCTCCCTCCCTCCCCCCCCCCCTCCCTCCCTCCCTCCTTCCTTCCTTCCTTCCTTCCTTCCTTCCTTCCTTCCTCCCTTCCTTCCTTCCTTCCTTCCTTCCTTCCCTCCCAGACTGACAGGGATAATGGGCATCGATAGGGCCCCGCTGTAAATATGTTCAGCATGTTCGAGGCTTTTTTTATAGGAACAATTTGAAGATTGTTAGCCTAAAGGTCCCAGAATGTTAATCTATAGCTTCTAGATTTTTACAGTATAAGTCCCAGATTGTTAACAGTATAGTCTTCCTTGTAAATATGTTCTAGAGACTGTTGTTGTTGTTAGAAGTAAATATGTTCTTCAAATGTTTGGCTGAACTTTGTTCAATAAATACTATTTCTTATTAAAACCTCGCCTCTCTTTGCAATTCCTTTGGGCGACGTTTGCACAGTGCTGGTTTCCACTTGCTCATGGTTCCTGAGGCTGCAGGTCCCTGGGGGTGCTGGCACAGCCAGCCCTGGCTGGGGCTCCCCGTGCAGGGGGGTCCCACTGAGCCAGCACTGCTGTTCCTGGGGCACAGCAGTGTCCCCAAGGGCAAAGCTCTCACCAGCAGAGAGGGAGCTCTGACAGCAGCAGGCCCTGCAGCAACGCCGCTGTGGGAATCGAGCTGGCTGACATCCAAAGCCAGACCAGTGTTTTTGATGCGTTGCCCCTTGGCCCCAGACCTTGGAGGGCATTTGTTTAAGTTTATAACAGTTCCTAGGAAAGTTGTCAAAGGTTTTAAAAATGTTCCTGGTCAAGCTTTATAATCCTCATTTCCCATTGATTGCCTCTATTCCCAGTTATGTCATCCCTTTTCTCTTCCCAGTTCTGGAAAGTTCTTGTATCCTTGTACCCCCATTGGTTTATGTTCACCGCATTGTTCCACCCATCCTACCTTACTGGTTACTGCCCCATATTACTCCTCCCTTGCACCACTTTTCCCTTTACCCATTGGATTATCATCCTGGACCCAACTCTCATCATCCCTTATAAATACCCTGGATTTTCCCTCAGCCTTGTCTTCTACCCTTTGCTCTTATAGTGTGTGCACGTGTTTTGGGCCTTGTCCCGCATTTTCTTTTATGATTATTAAAGTCTTTAGTTGCAGAGTTGTGGTGTGGACCCGTTCCTCATTTCGCTACCTTAGCCCTGATATCAGGGGAACTTTAGAGGTTGGTCGGGGAGACTGCCCTCGAGTCTCGCGCCTTAAGTATTGAAAAACAAAAACCCCGACAGGTGGCCCCTGAACAGGGACCCTGATATTCAGGGCACCTTGTTGCAGAGGTAGGACTGTGTCCCCGGGAGTGTGGCTGCAACGGGGCCCGGCGGAGTTGTCGGCGCAGAGGGACCTCGTCTGGACACCCGGGGAGCCAGCGAGGGACGTCAACAGAAGCACCTGCAGAATACAGGTGTGTTTGGGGACACCCGACATAATATAGCCCTCTTCACTGCCCTGTTTTAAAATACGGGTCCTAGTCTTGGCTAGGGGCGTCTCGGCAGCTAGATCCCCTAAGGAGGATTCGAAGGAAGATGGTTGGACAAATGTCAAGCGTAGAGAAGAACGTATATGGACGTTTTAAGTTAATTCTTTTAAGTACCACTAAGGACTTTTCAAAAATAGAACTGAAAAAATTTGTAAAGTGGGTTTGTAAAAACTTCCCCAACACCCCGAGTGAAGAAATGATGAATACTGCCTTTTGGGACTCGGTGGGGAACAAAATTTATCACTTGTCTGGAAAATGGGACCCCGAGGCACCCTGCATGCTCCCTCTTTTCCACCTTATCCTGGAAACCCTGCACCAATCCCAGCTTCGATTACCCAGCTCGTCGGTTCCTCCTAACCCTTCTCCAAAGCAGCCTGTTCTCTCCCTGTCTCCTGTGACTGACCCTCCAGCTGAGATCCCCGATGGCAGCGCGCGGGCCGTCGTGGATCTCCCCCCTTCCATCCCTCTGGTGTCCTCATGTGTTCGTCCCGCTCACCCTCCTAACGACAGCTCTTGCCCCATCGGCTGCCCTGCCACAAACGGGGGCCATTTTGGAATTACCACTAACACCTTCTGTCAAAGTCTGCGTTCCTCGGCTATTCCCGCCTCTAGCTCTGCCTTCCAGCCCGCCCTCGCTCCCTCACGGCCCGCCCACCACCCTCAGGGGCCGCCCACTCCTGCCCCTGCCGGAACTGGCGCTGAGTGCTCCTCCTCCCGGAAGGAGACCGGAACTGCCCTTCAGGCACTTCCGGAAGAGCCTGCCTCCAAAATGGCTGCGCCCATAGCTGAAGCTTGCAAATCTTACCGGCAGCTTAACACTAATGTAAATGTTATTGCTCCACTTTGTTCATCTTCCTCCGGAGAGAACTCGAGCTCTAGTGACTCTGAGGAGTCTTCACCTTGCCCTCTAACCCCTAAAAACCCTTGGGAGAGGATCCGGAAAGCTGCTATAAAAGAAGGAAACTGGCAGATAGCAGCTAAGTTCAATGCATTCCCAGTGAGGTACCACAGGGGGAGGGGAGGTGCACCAAGATGGGAGCCTATGACATATGGGGAAGTAAAAGAACTGTGTCGGGCAGCCAAGGACCATGGGAGGGGATGCCCATATTTTAATAATCTTGTTCGGGCCACCTTCACAGCACATGTACTGACCCCCCATGACTTAAAATATATAATGACTATGTTGTTGTCTCCCCCTGAGTATACCTTGTGGGAAGGGGGATGGAAACGCATGCTCCAAGGATTCCTGACTGACTGCGTGAACGATCCAGCCAGAGCAGCATTAACAATGGACCACCTAGCCGGGGAAGGACAATTTACCCAACCTGAGGAGCAAGCTGCAGCAGCCCCCAGGCAAGTACTTGATGAAATTAAAACTCTTGCTAGGAAGGCACTAGTCCACGTGCCAGATGGCAGCACACCTAACTTGGAGTACACTAATATTAAGCAAGAGCCCGGAGAAACATACATGAAATTTATTGACAGGTTAAAATAAGCATTGGAAAAACAGGTTCCTGATGACAAAACCAGGAATACATTGTTAGAGACATTGGCGGTAGCTAATGCCGACTCTGAATGTCGGAAGGTACTGCGCGCTCTGCCACGAGAACCCCCACCGATGCTCCTCCAGATGATCGAGGCATGTAACCGTCTCGGGACGGTGGAGCATGTGGCAGCAGTACAAGCCCAGGCCATCGGACAGGGAGTTGCAAGAGCACTGGTTGCTGCACATTTTCCTTTGAAGTCGCCCCAAACGCAGTGCCAGTCTACATGTTTTCAGTGTGGCCAGCAAGGACACTTGCGAAAAGACTGTCCACAAAGGAAAGGGAGGTACCCAGTTGTTAGTAAAAATCAACCTCAGGCTAAACAGTTTTCCTTTAAAAGTAATTTTCCTAGGCAGCCGTCAAAAAACTTCCATCAGAGCGCAAGTCGGCCTTGCGCTATGACAAGAAACCCACAAGCCAAAGATACTGATGGCTGCGGAGAATCAGAACATTCTAACCACCACTACAGGCCCTGTGGCTCCGAACTCCAGCAGCTCATCTCAGGACTACCAGCAACAATTCCACCAGGTGCCCGGCTGGAGTTGGTGAGTGCTAAACCTGTAGTGCTGACTGACTGTTCCACACATTCAGTTTCAACAGGACAACTTGGGCTTGAAGATCGGCCCCACCAAGTGTTAATTTTAGGCAATTGTAGATCAAAGACTGAGGGCTTTTTTGTCCTTCCTTCCGTATTGTCTGTTACATCTTCCCAGGAAATGACTGTTTTAGCCCTAAGCCCTGACCCTCCTTGCTTTATTCCCGAAGGACTGCCTATAGCCCAAGCGATTATGTTGCCAGATGAAACAGAGGAAGAGGATTCAGAATCCTTTGTCATGTGGACCCAGGTTATAAGTAAGGACAGGCCTAAAATAACCTGTATCCTAGAGGCTAATGGACAGAGGGTAACTCTTAAGGGAACTGTTGACACTGGATCGGACGTTACTGTAATTTCTACCTCAAGATGGCCCTCAGGGTGGGCACTTACACCAGCTTCTGGAGTCCTTATGGGGATTGGAGGGGAAAGCACTGGTCTGAAAAGCATGAATTTGATCAAGATAGAGGGACCTAAGGGTCGTGTTGCCACCACCAGACCCTTCATAGTGAAAACACGAACGCCTGTCGTCCTGTGGGGAAGGGATATTTTAACTGAATGGGGAGCGCGTTTGCAAATGGATTTTTAATTGGGGTCATTGAAGAGCGTGGCACCTTGAAAATAACTTGGAAAGATAATACCCCTATCTGGGTAGATCAATGGCCCCTAAATGAGAAAAAACTAGCCGCGCTGCAATCCCTGATGTCACAACAACTTCAAAAAGGACACATAACATTCACCACCAGCCCCTGGAACACCCCCATTTTTGTCATCCAAAAACCACGCAGTGACAAATGGCGACTCCTCCATGATCTCCGGAAAATAAATGAGGTCATAGAGGACATGGGTGCACTTCAACCAGGTCTTCCTTCTCCGGCTATGATCCCTAAAGACTGGTACCTAACAATTATTGACCTTAAAGACTGTTTCTCTGACATTCCATTACACCCTGATGATGCTCCATGTTTTGCCTTTTCCATCCCATCAATCAACAGGGAAGCACCCCTTCAGCGATTCCATTGGGTGGTCTTACCTCAAGGAATGAAAAACAGTCCAACAATATGTCAGTGGTTTGTGGCTAAGATACTAACCCCTGTTTGTAAAGTTCATCCACAGGTGTTGATACTTCACTATATGGATGATATCCTGTTAGCTGCCAAAGATACTGTCACACTGGACACTGCAGTGAAGGATACCATCTCAGCAGTCCAAAAAGCTGGATTAACTGTTTCAGAAGAAAAGGTGCAGCAAATGCAGCCTTGGATGTATTTGGGTTATAAAATTTCGTCACGAACTATAAAGCCACAACTGCTCCAGCTGGAAGAGAACCCACAAACATTACATGACATGCAGAGGTTGCTTGGTGCTATCACTTGGGTGAGACCCTTATTGGGGATTACAAATCAAGACTTGCAGCCATTATTTGACCTCCTGAAGGGAGATTCGGCCCCAAACTCCCCGAGACACTTGACAGAGGAAGCAAGACACGCCTTGAATAAAGTGTCTTTTGCAATACAAACCCGGCAAGCACACCGGATGGACCCTATGTTGCCTTTCCTATTAGTGGTTCTGGGGAGGGGTCCTCAACTTCATGCCTGAATTTTTCGGTGGGATCCTGAGTTACCTGGTCCTTTGTTGATTTTAGAATGGATTTTCCTTTCCCACCAACCCAAAAAGACCATCACTACAAAGCCAGAAATAAGAGCTCAGTTAATTATTAAGGCTAGAAGACGTTTGCTATCTTTCTCTGGGAGAGACTTTTCGATTATATTTCTGCCTTTGACTTCTTCCTATTTAGATTGGCTCCTGCAACAATCTGAACACCTTCAAATTGCTCTAATAAATTTCCCTGGACAACTTTCTATCCATTGCCCTAAGCATAGACTTCTAAGTTCTGATTTCAATTTATTTCCTAAACCCTTAAGGAGTGATAAGCCCCTCAAAGCCCTCACTTTGTTTACAGACGGGTCAGGAAAATCTCATAAATCTGTAATTACATGGGAAAACCCTATGACAGGTGAGTGGCTGTCAGATATTGAAATTGTTGAAGGCTCACCACAGATTGTTGAATTGGCGGCAGTGGTAAGGGCATTTTGCAAATTCACCGGCCCCGTTAATATTGTTACTGACTCAGCATATGTTGCAGGGATCGTGGAAAGGGCGGAAAATTCGTTGCTGAAGGACATTGCAAATGAACGGTTATACTCTTTACTGAAAAATAGAGTTTTTCTTCTTTCCCAAAGGCAGCACCCTTACTTCATTATGCATATCCGTTCCCACACTACCCTTCCTGGACCCTTGACACAAGGTAACAATCGAGCTGACACACTTGCCATGACAGCACAAGTAACATTACCTAACATACCTGAGCAGGCAAAGCTTAGCCATGCATTCTTCCATCAAAATGCTCCAGCTTTGCATAGAATGTTTGATATTACCAAGGACCAAGCCAAGGCCATTGTAAACACATGCCCTAGTTGCCAAAAACTTTCCCTACCAGCTATTGGAGCAGCAGTCAACCCTAGGGGACTCCATAGTTTACAACTGTGGCAAGCAGATATAACACACTACCCTTCATTTGGTCGTTTCAAATACATCCATCTTTCTATAGATACCTTTTCAGGTGCTATCTTTGCCTCGGCTCACACCAAAGAAACAGCAGCAGATGCTATGAAACGTTTTCTCCAAGCATTTGCAATCCTAGGTATCCCCCAGGAAATAAAAACTGATAATGGTCCAGCTTATATTTCACACAAAAATAAAACAATTTTTCAATCAGTGGGGAGTCATCCACACCACTGGCATCCCTCACTCCCCCACGGGTCAGTCAATAGTTGAAAGAGCCCATGGTTCCCTTAAAAATCTTTTAGATAAACAAAAAGGGGGAATAGAGATCTTATCAAACACAGAAAGGTTAAGTAAAGCATTATATGTCTTTAATTTTTTGAACAATTCGTTTATGGAACCAAACCCTCCAATTATCTGTCATTTTTCGAATACAACACAGGCTCAACTGAAAGAAAGACCACCAGTCTTGGTAAAAGATGCTGAAACAAATCAAATCTTAGGAGGACCATTCCAACTAATAACTTGGGGGAAGGGATATGCTTGTGTCTCCACAGATAGGGCACCTCGGTGGATGCCAGCCAAGAACATCAAACCTTACCTACAGCCTTTAAAAGAAGACCTACCAGAGAGTCCCAGTAGTCCAACTCCTAACAACAAGCCTGCAACTACTACTCCTTATGACTGATTATTTCACAGCTCCTCATCGCAAGTCATCGTTGGGACCGTGACCTCTGAAAGACTCTCAATCATTGCACTTGTTCTCTTTAATGTCCTACCCTTTGCCAGCAGCAGAATTGTTCAACAGCCAAAACAGAACATTTGGATTACCCTGGCCAACATAACGCACCAAGAGACGTTATGTCTATCTGTTGCCACCCCCAAACAACCCCTTTTCAACATGCCTGGTAGGTCTACCAGCAGACGAATGCCCAGTAAATAAAAAGACCATCAATGCCATGCGAGGTAACAGTCCCAAAAGTAAGTTAAAATACAACCCTGTAGACTTTTGGAACTCATGGGCTCTTGATCTTCCACATGCGCCATTAGAGCGTCAAGAACTGGAACTATTTGGCTCAGTTAAAATGGACTACTGCATCACCTTTCGCTATAAAAAGAGAGTTCAGCTGATAAGGGCTAACGGAGGTAAGCCCCAAATCGTGAAAACAGATGAACCAGCGTTGTGGGATGTTTCCCCCCACCATCCAGGGTATAAAAATGAGAGCCTATGGTGTAATTATACCTCACGACATCCATCTAAATCAGTGATACTCCTCTGCAGTTACCTCCAGGTACATTTCTTGTTTGTGGGGACAGAGCATGGCCTGCCATTCCGTCTCATATTAAAGGTGGACCATGTAGCCTTGGTAGGCTTACTTTACTAACTCCCAATGTCACAGCACTAATTGGTAATAGCAAAAAGAGGAAAAAGCGTTTTGCACATCAATTCCAATCTGATTGTAACAGTAAATTAGAGTTTTGGAATAGGGGACAAAGGATAATCGCCTCTGCTCTTGTACCTTGGGTAGCTGCTGCACAAGCAGTCACCCAGTTGGGAAGATTGGGATGTTGGTTAAGTAAACAAACCAACGCTACTTCCGTCGCTCTAAGTGATCTTCTGACAGATGTTGTCAGTATAAGGCATGCAACATTGTAAAACAGAGCTGCCATAGATTGTTTGCTGTTGGCACAAGGACATGGATGCCAGGACTTTGAAGGCATGTGCTGCATGAACCTTTCTGATCATAGCGAATCTATACACAAAAGTATTCAAGCTCTCAAAGATGGAGTCAAAGAGTTACAAATCAAGGATGACACGGACTGGTTTAATGGACTCTTGAAAAGTTGGGGAAACAAAGGGTGGGTGTTACTTATAATGAAAACTGGGTTACTTCATAATTGTTGTTGTTGTACTGTTAATTGTTCCGTGCTTGTTACAATGTTTTTACAAAGTTCTACAAAAATCATTTAGCTCTATTTTTATAGTTAAACAGAAAGGGGAAGATGTGGGAATCGAGCTGCCTGACATCCAAAGCCAGACCAGTGTTTTTGGTGAGTGGCCCCTTGGCCCCAGACCATGGAGGGCATATGTTTAAGTTAATAACAGTTCCTAAGAAAGTTGTCAAAGGTTTTAAAACTGTTCATGGTAAAGCTTTATAACCCTCATTTCCCATTGGTTACCTCCATTCCCAGTTATGTCATCCCTTTTCTCCTCCCAGTCCTGGAAAGTTCTTGTATCCTTGTACCCCCATTGGTTTATGTTCACCGCATTGTTCCACCCATCCTACCTTACTGGTTACTGCCCCATATTACTCCTCCCTTGCTCCACTTTTCCCTTTACCCATTGGATTATCATCCTGGACCCACCTCTCATCATCCCTTATAAATACCATGGATTTTCCCTCAGCCTTGTCTTCTACCCTTAGCTCTTATAGTGTGTACAGGTGTTTTGGGCCTTCTCCCGCATTTTCTTTATGATTATTAAAGTATTTAGTTTCAGAGTTTTGGTGTAGACCCGTTCCTCATTTCGCCACCTTAGCCCTGATATCAGGGGAACTTTAGAGGTTGGTCGGGGAGACTGCCCTCGAGACTCGCGCCTTAAGTATTGAAAAACAAAAAAATCCCGACAATTATGAGCCAACAGGAAGTCACAAAGTTACTGAGGCTGCTAGATCACCTCCCCAAAAGAAAAAGCTGAAAAAGCTGTGGCTGCTGAGGAAGGGGAGGTGAAGCTTGTGTGGCAAGCTCAGAGCACATTCACAGTGAATGAAAGGTGGAAGAGGGAGGGTGACTCTTCCTCAGGAAGTCTACTGATGGGACAAGGGGGAATGGGATCAAACGGAAAGAGAGTTGGAAGAGATTTGATGCTGGAAAGAAGTTCTTTAATGTGAGGCTGCTTGTCCCTGACACAGGGAGCTGTGCACATGTGGGTGCCCCATCCCCAGCAACATCCAAGGCCACATTGGACAGGGTTGAAGTGCTGGGAGCTTGCTCAGGTTGGAACCAGATGATTTTTAGGGTCTCTTCCAAGCCAAACCACTCAAGGATTGGATGGTTCTATGGCGTCCATCTCCAAGAGAGGAGTGGCCCTGAAGCTTCTGTGACATCACAGGGCCCAGAGTGCTGCAGGTGGAAGGTCCAGGGCCTGGAGACCAGCACAACAGACAGTTCACCTGCTGCCAGCACTCAGTTCTCCCCCACTCTTCTCTCTCTGCCACGGTGCCAAGATGTTCCTGCTGCCAGTACTCGCTTGTCCCCCGCTCTTCGTTCTCTGCCTTGGTGCTGAGCTGCTCCTGCTGCCGGGACTTTTCCTGCACTTCTACTGCACCATCAACACCAACAGCATGAGCGCTCCTGTCCCAGTGGAGGTACAGTGCCATCCCAGGGAGGGGGGCAGCCCTGAGTGCCAGGGCAGGCTGCAGCCCTGTGGGGATGGATGCTGGGGAAAGGGACCCCAAGTGACATTGTGCTGTCTCATGCAGACTGCCAGAGACACCATTGAGGATATGGAGGTGGATGAGCAGGATGACACCGAGCCCATGGAAGTGGATGAATATGAAGAGACTGAGCCCATGGAAGTGGATGTGCAGGATGACACCGAGCCCATGGAAGTGGACGAATGTGATGAGACTGAGCCCATGGAAGTGGATGAGCAGGATGACACAGAGCCCATGGAAGTGGATGAATATGATGAGACTGAGCCCATGGACGTCGATGAGAAGGACCAGGAAGAGCCCGTGATCCTGGCATGAGGATGGAGGCCCAGGAGCAGGACAACCTGATGCTCCCCTGCCCTGCCAACAGGCAGTGCCCAGCCTGGGGCGGGGCTGGCTGGCTCTCCTCAGGGATATGGTGCTCAAGGAAGTCCTGCTCTGCTGCTTCCTTCCTTCCTTCCTTCCTTCCTTCCTTCCTTCCTTCCTTCCTTCCTTCCTTCCTTCCTTCCTTCCTTCCTTCCTTCCTTCCTTCCTTCCTTCCGTCCCAGACTGACAGGGATAATGGGCATCGATAGGGCCCCACTGTAAATATGTTCAGCATGTTCGAGGCTTTTTTTTATAGGAACAATTTGAAGATTGTTAGCCTAAAGGTCCCAGAATGTTAATCTATAGCTTCTAGATTTTTACAGTATAAGTCCCAGATTGTTAACAGTATAGTCTTCCTTGTAAATATGTTCTAGAGACTGTTGTTGTTGTTGTTAGAAGGAAACATGTTCTTCAAATGTTTGGCTGAACTTTGTTCAATAAATACTATTTCTTATTAAAACCTCGCCTCTCTTTGCAATTCCTTTGGGCAACGTTTGCGCAGTGCTGGTTTCCACTTGCTCATGGTTCCTGCAGCTGCAAGTCCCTGGGGGTGCTGGCACAGCCAGCCCTGGCTGGGGCTCCCTGTGCAGGGGTGTCCCACTGAGCCAGCACTGCTGTTCCTGGGGCACAGCAGTGTCCGCGAGGGCAAAGCTGTCACCAGCAGAGAGGGAGCTCTGACAGCAGCAGGCCCTGCAGCAACGCTACCAAAGCAAAGGAAACCTCCTGACACCCTTCCTGCTGCAGCCACAGGGACTCCTGGGCAGGAGCCAGCATCAGGCACAGGGATGCAACATCCACCTCCATGCTCTGAAGGTCTCGACAGCCTTGGCAAGTCTGGGACCTGCACCCGGGCTGCTGCAGGGGCTGATGTTTAAGGCTTGCAGCCTCCAAAGCCTCTGGGCTTTGCTTCCCCCGCTGCCTTCCATTGCCCTGTGCCCAGGATCCTCACCCTGCCCGTGTTCCTGCTGCTGCCAGCAGCCCCCAGAGCCCCTCACTCCCTGAGCATCCCCATCACAGGGGGCACTGGCAAATCCCACACGCTTTGCAAAGCAAACTCCCCCACAGTAACCAAACCACTCTTTGGTCAGAGGGTGCCAAGGGGAAGCTCAGCACCAGCTGCTGTTTAAAGCATGCTTTCAAAAGTGGGTTCAGGCACTCTGGCAGTGCCTGCTGCGCAGCTGAGGCTGTGGGGACACAGCACTGGCTCAGGCCAGCCCTCAGCCCCTCACAGCTCATGCCAAGGGCCCAGCTCACAAAGCAGTTTCACACCACTTGCTGCAGCTATTTCAAAGGCCTAAATGTCATTCGCAGGAGCCATTTAGTTGCCAACTCAGTGTCCGTGTCCTGGCACGAGAAGCCACCAAGGGGCCTCTGCATGTGCACTCAGGGCACTTCCACTGCCATCCCAAAGGGATCGCAAAGGACAGGGCTCTTCTTTCAGCACTGCTGAGCTCCTCACGCAGCATTGAAGTCTCAGGAAGAGACAAGAATTGAGTGCACCAGGGAAGCTGGCCTCCAAGAAAAGGCATCAATCCCACGGCCCACCCAAGCCAACGGCCTGCATGTCTGTACCTTCTCCTCCTTCTCTCTTCTCTGCTGTCACTTTGCCCCTTCTCTCTGTCCGGGAGCTTGGCCTCTCAGACAAATAAAAGATGTGCATCCACACCTAGGCACGGCATAGATGTCTTACACAACTGTCCCTTCTTCCCCGACAGCTGCAAATCCTACAGCTGCCAGACCTCATCCCTTGCTCCTAGAAAGGGAGACAAGACTTTCCATTCTAATCCATTGCCCAGCCCTAAGTCAACGACACAGTCAGTAGAAATAGCTGTGAAATCCCCGGCAGGAACCTGCCAGAAGAGCTACAGCTGTGGAGGGGGAAGCAGCAAACAACAACCCCCAACACTGCTTTGGACTCCTTACCAGCTAAAACATATCCCACTCCTGGGATTTTTTTCCATTTTTTGTTAACCACAACTACCATCAATTTAAATCCATTGAAAACAAGATCACAGGAGGGGTTGCGTGGAAAGGAACCTTCAATCCCACCCAGTGCAAGCTTTGCCATGGCAGGGACACCTGCCACTGTCCCACGCTGCTCCAGCCTGGCCTTGGGCACTGCCAGGGATCCAGGGGCAGCCACAGCTGCTCTGGGCACCCTGTGCCAGCCCTGCCCATCCTGCCAGGGAACACTTCCTGACCCATATCCCATCTGCAGCTGCTCCCAGTGCCAACACGTGTCACTGCATGGCCTTGGGATGATGGATCAAGAGAAAGCCCCAAACTTTGAGCAGAGCTCCCAGGGCCTGTGCTGGGGACATGCCACCCACCTGCCCCTCAAGCACTCAGCTGCCTCGCAGCCAGATGGAGTGTCCAACGGGTAAAGTACTCCCAGAGGATCAAACCCTGGTCACTGCACCAATGACAAGGTCTTTATTGGGAAAAGAAATGTCGAAGCACAGCGACATTTCTTTTCCAAGCAGGAGACGCTGATCCTGTGCCGGCAGCGCAGGGATGCTGTTATTGCTGGTCCTCATTTCATCCCTTTAGCAGCTGCAGGGGCACCAGGACAGGCTGTGGTCTCCCAGGGCAGCTCTGAGTGACACTGCTGTCCCCACCATCTGTCCCCAGCCCTGGGTGCTGCCACGTGCCCCAGCCTCTGCGGCCCAAAGCACCTGGAGATCCCCCCGAGCATCAGCGATCAGGGCCGCTGCAATCAGCCTGCTGACCCAAAACCTCACGTGCTGCCACAAGAAAAGCAGCTGATTCATTGATACCTCGGAATTTCATGTCTCAATGCAAGGACAGGAAGCACCCCTATGCCACCAAATCGTTGCTAAGGGCTTGCAAGCCTCAACGCGGAGATTTCAGCGTTGGACACGCAGTCAGGGCAAGGGTAAATCCACACAGAGATGACACAGAAATTCCAAAACACACATCATGTTGTTCTTGACGCCTTGCTTGTTGGCTCAAGGGCTGTTTCCGTGGGCCACGCTTGCACAGAAAGAAAGGAAGTGCAGCTGCTGAGGAACATCTCCATGCCCTCAGCAGGTTTTGGTGCCTTTGCTGCAGGGCCGCTCCTGTCAGAGCCCCCTCTCTGCTGCTGACACCTTTGCTCTTGGGGACACCAGCCCAGGAACACCAGCAGGGCCCAGGGTTGTCTCAGGGGGACCCCCCTGTGCACAGGGACTCCCAGCCCCGTGGCTGTGCCAGCACCCCCAGAAACACCAAGATCTGGCAGCACTTTGCTCCGCTGCTCTTTCCGCACACGGAACCATCTCCTTCCTTTGCCATCCCAGGAAAATTCAACCTCTACCTCAGCCAAAGATCATTTCCTACACATGGCTGATCAGAAATGTTCTTCTGCACTTCCTCCACCAAAACCACCCCCACATGCCCACAAGACATTCCAGGGCCATCGGGAAACCCTCCACAAACACTGCGCAGGCACCCAGGACCACGGGGTTTCCATCTCTGCCATTCAGGCTCCCTGCGCTGCTCCTGGTCATTTTCTCCTCCTCTCTCCATAACTTTGGGAACCACAGAGCTCCCACGCTTTGCCAATTCCCAAGGCCACTGCCATCCTTGACTTCTTGGACACCCCCAGGTCTGTGGACAGACACCCCTGTGTTTTCCCGCAGAAGATGTTAAGAGCCAACAGGAAGTCACAAAGTTACGGAGGCTGCTAGATCACCTCCCCAAAAGAAAAAGCTGAAAAAGCTGTGGCTGCTGAGGAAGGGGAGGTGAAGCTTGTGTGGCAAGCTCAGAGCACATTCACAATGAATGAAAGGTGGAAGAGGGAGGGTGACTCTTCCTCAGGAAGTCTACTGATGGGACAAGGGGGAATGGGATCAAACGGAAAGAGAGTTGGAAGAGATCTGATGCTGGAAAGAAGTTCTTTAATGTGAGGCTGCTTGTCCCTGACACAGGGAGCTGTGCACATGTGGGTGCCCCATCCCCAGCAACATCCAAGGCCACATTGGACAGGGCTGAAGTGCTGGGAGCTTGCTCAGGTTGGAACCAGATGATTTTTAGGGTCTCTTCCAAGCCAAACCACTCAAGGATTGGATGGTTCTATGGCGTCCATCTCCAAGAGAGGAGTGGCCCTGAAGCTTCTGTGACATCACAGGGCCCAGAGTGCTGCAGGTGGAAGGTCCAGGGCCTGGAGACCAGCACAACAGACAGTTCACCTGCTGCCAGCACTCAGTTCTCCCCCACTCTTCGCTCTCTGCCACGGTGCCAAGATGTTCCTGCTGCCAGTACTCGCTTGTCCCCCGCTCTTCGTTCTCTGCCTTGGTGCTGAGCTGCTCCTGCTGCCGGGACTTTTCCTGCACTTCTACTGCACCATCAACACCAACAGCATGAGCGCTCCTGTCCCAGTGGAGGTACAGTGCCATCCCAGGGAGGGGGGCAGCCCTGAGTGCCAGGGCAGGCTGCAGCCCTGTGGGGATGGATGCTGGGGACAGGGACCCCAAGTGACATTGTGCTGCCTCATGCAGACTGCCAGAGACACCATTGAGGATATGGAGGTGGATGAGCAGGATGACACCGAGCCCATGGAAGTGGACGAATATGATGAGACTGAGCCCATGGAAGTGGATGAGCAGGATGACACCGAGCCCATGGAAGTGGATGAATATGATGAGACTGAGCCCATGGA